>NC_068443.1:45110789-45458289 GCF_023373465.1 Oncorhynchus keta
TGTTTCCATTGATAAACCTTGGTGTTTCTACAACTTGATTGGAGTCCCCCTGTGGTAAATTCAATTGATTGGACATGATTTGGAAAGGCACACACCTGTCTATATAAGGTCCCACAGTTGACAGTGCATGTCAGAGCAAAAACAAAGCCATAGGAATTGTCTGTAGAGCTCCGAGACAGGATTGTGTTGAGACACAGATCTGGGGAAGGGTACAAAAAATAAATCTGCAGCATTGAAGGTCCCCTAGAACACAGTGGCCTCCATGATTCTTAAATGTAAGGAATTTGGAACCACCAAGACTCTTCCAAGAGCTGGTCACCCGGACAAACTGAACATTCAGGGGAGAAGGTCCTTGGTCAGGGAGGTGACCAAGAACTCCATGGTTACTCTGACAGAGCTCCGGAGTTCCTCTGTGGAGATAGGAGAACCTTCCAGAAGGACAACCATCTCTGCAGCACTCCACCAATCAGGCCTTTATGGTAGAGTGGCCAGACGGAATCCACTCAACAGTAAAATACACATGACAGCCCTCTTGAAGTTTGCCAAAAGGCACCTAAAGACTCTCAGACCATGAGAAACAAGATTCTCTGATCTGATGAAACCATGATTGAACTCTTCGGCCTGAATGCCAAGCGCCACGTCTGGAAGAAACCTGGCACCATCCCTACGGTGAAGCATGGTGGTGGCAGCATCATGCTTTGGGGATGTTTTTCAGTGGCAGGGACTGGGAGACTAGTCAGGATTGAGGCAAAGATGAACGGAGCAAAGTACAGAGAGATCCTTGATGAAAACCTGCTTCAGAGCCCTCAGGACCTCTGGCTGAGGCGAAGGTTCAACTTCCAACAGGACAACGACCCTAAGCACACAGCCAAGACAACGCAGGAATGTCCTGGAGTGGCCCAGCCAGAGCCCGGAGTTGAACCCGATCTAACATCTCTGGATAGACCTGATAATAGCTGTGCAGCAACGCTCCCCATCCAACCTTACAGAGCTTGAGAGGATCTGCAGAGAGGATTGGGAGAAGCTCCCCAAATACAGGTGTGCCAAGGTTGTTGGTTCATACCCAAGAAGACTCAAGGTTGTAATCGCTGCCAAAGGTGCTTCAACAAAGTACTAAGTAAAGGGTCTAAATACTTATGTAAATGTCATATTTCAGTTTTTTATTTGCAAACATTTCTAAAAAAAACGTTTTTTGCTTTGTCATTGTGGGTTGTGTAGATTGATGAGAAAACAATGTCATCAGTTTTAGAATATGGCTGTAACGTAACAAAATGAGGAAAAACATAAGGGGTCTGAATACTTTCCGAATACACTGTATTTATATATGTCCAGCATATATTCATGAAATGTATAACTTGAGCAAATAGAATATGCATGTAAATATATGGTAATTAAAGATATGTTTGCGCCACATGTATCATGCTGCATGGTAATGTTGAGTCTAGTATCCTCTGGTACCTTGACATTACCTTCCCAAACTGGGGTTTGCATAGAAAAGTTTCAAATAAATGATGCAGCTATTGAGGCCACTTGTGAAACCCATGAGTGTATATTTCTCCAGAGCTGTCAGTCACAATTTGAAATGTTTCCGAGCCCAGCCCACCTCCAACTGACAGAGCAGCCGTTGCAATTTCACATTTTCATCAGATGAAGGTGAACAGCAGCTGTCAGAGACAAAAATCGTTCTTGTTGATAACGACATTTTAATTGATTCAATAATAACATTGATTTAAAATGTTTTTCAACTGGAGGATAAGTTCCTCGGCATACACATCACAGACGAACTGAATTGGTCCTCTCACACAGACAGCATCGTGAAGAAGGCGCAGCAGTGCCTCTTCAACCTCAGGAGGCTGAAGAAATTCGGCTTGTCACCAAAAGCACTCACAAACTTCTACAGATGCACAATCGAGAGCATCCTGGCGGGCTGTATCATCGCCTGGTACGGCAACTGCTCCGCCCTCAACCGTAAGGCTCTCCAGAGGGTAGTGAGGTCTGCACAACGCATCACCGGGGGCAAACTACCTGCCCTCCAGGACACCTACACCACCTAATGTTACAGGAAGGCCATAAAGATCATCAAGGACATCAACCACCCGAGCCACTGCCTGTTCACCCCGCTATCATCCAGAAGGCGAGGTCAGTACAGGTGCATCAAAGCTGGGACCGAGAGACTGAAAAACAGCTTCTATCTCAAGGCCATCAGACTGTTAAACAGCCACCATGAACATTGAGTGGCTGCTGCCAACACACTGACACTGACTCAACTCCAGCCACTTTAATAATGGGAATTGATGGGAAATGATGTAAATATATCACTAGCCACTTTAAACAATGCTACCTTATATAATGTTACTTACCCTACATTATTCATCTCATATGTATACATATATACTGTACTCTATATCATCTACTGCAGCCTTATGTAATACATGTATCACTAGCCACTTTAACTATGCCACTTTGTTTACATACTCATCTCATATGTATATACTGTACTCGATACCATCTACTGTATCTTGCCTATGCTGCTCTGTACCATCACTCATTCATATATCCTTATGTACATATTCTTTATCCCCTTACACTGTGTATAAGACAGTAGTTTTGGAATTGTTAGTTAGATTACTTGTTGGTTATTACTGCATTGTCGGAACTAGAAGCACAAGCATTTCGCTACACTCGCATTAACATCTGCTAACCATGTGTATGTGACAAATAACATTTGATTTGTACGCCTATGTAGATGCTTCATAAAAAATTCAATTTCCAGCTGCAATATTCATTTACAACATTAACAATGTCTACACTGTATTTCTGATCAATTTGATGTTATTTTAATGGACAAAAATGTGCTTTTCTTTCAAAAACAAGAACATTTCTAAGTGACCCCAAAGTTTTGATAGGTAGTGTACATTTTTGAAATGGTTGATTATTTGTGTACTTTTATAATAATAATAATATAATATATGCCATTTAGCAGACGATTTTAACCAAAGCGACTTACAGTCATGTGTGCATACATTCTATGTATGGGTGGTCCCGGGAATCGAACCCACTACCCTGGCGTTACAAGCGCCATGCTCTACCAACTGAGCTACAGAAGGACACTTTACTGCGCTGTTAGGAGGTAGTAGCCTAAGCATTTCGCTGCACCCCTTATAACATCTGCTAAACTGTGCTACGCGACCAATAAACTTTGATTTTGAACAAGTGTAACTCTATTGGCAAAGTGAAATTTAACATGTCCACATGAGAGACAGTTATATCTCATTCTAAGATCAAAAGGAAGATTTTTCAGGAATCAAGTTTTCAATGTTGGACACATTTTTAATTACCTTTCAGTGAGATTTGCTCATTTTGTATCACAAGACAAGCCAACTCGACACAAATGCAGAGCTGCACCCCACTTAGGCTATTTCCTCTTTCTATGTACACTTACTGCCGTCCAGTAATTACGAAATGTACATATCTAAAATGCCCCTGGAACACAGCAGGCTGAGCCTGATCTCTCGCACCCTATGGTACATGCAAAGGAGAAGGCCGTTTTAGGAAATAGCTGCCGGACAAGTCATTATTATACAGCCATGGGCAACAGTCTAATGACAAACCATTATATAACTCCAGACACAGCTGTGGTTCAGCTAAAATCGACCCCGAAGCCCAGAATATGTCTCTAATCAAAGAGGGTGTTATATTGTTTTGCCTCCTGCTACAATCCAGGAAAATTATATTTAATTTATGAATATATAACAATTACATTAAGGTTAGGGTTAGTGTTAGGGTGAAGGTAAAGGTCCGTTTTTTACAACACAATGTCCCGGATTGTGTGGGAAAGTCCTGCATTTTTTTTTTTTTTTAAACAATCATGTTCCGCATTTTATCAACCAATTCAAACTCCACTAGTTCAGAAAAAACGGTGGATTGTTCTGTATTTCAGACATACATTCCGACTTGTCTCTTGCAGTCGTGTTGCACTTATGAAAAAATATATATCATAAGGTTGTGGTGGTGCCAAACACTTCTCAAGTCGTCGTCGAGATCTTCTGTGCAGCGCAACTCAGTTGAACGTTTTTGCTTGGTCTGTTTAAGAGTCCTTATACTCTCTCCTTACAATTCACGTATATTTGAACTGTTTCTATTCATTTCTCCAGGAGTAGTTTTTCATCCACTGCAGTAGGTGGCAGCAAAACCACGACACGCGTGATAACTCTGCACTGGAACGTAAACGAAAGGTTGTTACGTAAGGACGCAAATAAAGTTACGTAAGGACGCAAATAAAGTTACGTCAGGACGCATGTCGCCTGCTCAAGAGTTATTGATACAACTACTTGAATATTCATCTCAATTCACAGGTACCATCTGGATATATTTAATATAGAGATAATCGTTCCGACAAAAACGTATAGCTGGCTTTTTTAGTTAACCAAGGAACTGTTAACTTAGCTAGCTAACGTTATCTGGCTATATTAGGGTTGCTTGACAACACAGATGGTAACCAAAACAAGCCGAAGAAGACTGCGCTGATCTGCATCAAAAAATTGGTCAATCACAAATCGGGTTGTTGTTAGCCTGCAAGAAGTGCCAAGAGAGAGATGGTAGATGACAATAGACGAGGGGACGATGAACGGGGTCCTGGAGCAGCATATCAAATGTTCGTGGTTATGGAGGACCTGCTGGACAAATTGAAGCTTCTGGATTATGAAGAGGAAGTTCTGGCAAAGCACAACATGAAAGCTCTATCCAGGTTGGCAAGTAGCATCTAGCTAGCTATTGTTGATGTCCAAAGTGACATTACAGTTCAAACTGCTAGATATGACTGTCAAAATACATGGCAGTCAATTCTGGTAAGAGATTGTCAAGTAATATGTTGTTCCCCCATATAGGCATTACTTTGCATCCAGTGCCTACATGCCATCAAATCCAGGGGAGCAATTCTTCATGTTTACCATAATCGCGTCTTGGCTCATCAATGCAGCAGGGAGACCCTTCGAGCAGCCTCAGGAGTATGACGACCCCAACGCCACCGTGTCCAACATTCTCTCACAGTTGAGAGCTTTTGTAAGTAAGCACAACTCAACATACTGTACACGTTGGTGTCCCCATTGTTGTCTACTGTTTTGAATTGCAACAAGGGGATTTGTTTATCAACAACCTGTATTTGTCCTTTTTTCATTTCATTTCCATTGCATAATGTATCACATGACATTGTTGTGAAACTGCAAGGACCTATATACTAAGCTAGATGGTCCATATTTCAGACATTGCATCTTTGATCAAAATATTGCTCTCTCCTGACCCAGGGAGGACTGGTAGACTTTCCTCCCTCCAAACTAAAAGCTGGTTCAGGGGAACATGTTTGCTATGTGCTGGATCGGCTGGCTGAAGAGGCTCTGAAGGAGAGAGTGTTTTCCTGGAGAAGGTAAGTTAATGTCAATGATGTATAGAAATTCAGGTTTGCTGATTATTACATTTTTTAAAATTGAACCTTTATTTAACTATAGGTGAGTCAGTTAAGAACAAATTCTTATTTACAATGACGGCCTCCCAAAAGGCAAAAGGCTTCCTGCGGGGACGGAGGCTGGCATTAAAAATACAAATATAGGACTAAACACACATCATGACGAGAGATACCACAACACTACATAATGATACCTAAGACAATAACATGGCAGGAACACAACATGACGACAACATGGCAGCAGCATAACATGATAGCAGCACAAAAAAATGGCATAAACATTATTGGGCACAGACAACCGCACAATGGCAAAAAGGTAGAGACAACAATACATCGCACGAAGCAGCCACAACTGTCAGTAACATGATTGACTGTTTGAATGAAGAGATTGAGATAAAACTGTCCAGTTTGAGTTTTTGTTGCAGCTCGTTCCAGTCGCTAGCTGCAGCAAACTTAAAAGAGGAGCGGCCCAGGGATGTGTGTGCTTTGGGGACCTTTAACAAAATGTTACTGGCAGAATGGGTGTTGTATGTGCTATGTATTGGCTATTGAGAGGCCTTAAAAACAACTGGTCGGTGATATTGGCACTCCCCGGCAGGCGCAGTCCTCCATAGGAATTACAGTATTTCAATTAAATGTTTCAAGAAAATAATTAAATGTATTTAAGTATTTTTTTGTTGTTGTAGTGGGGACAGTAACATTACTCATCTAAAAAAAAAAAAAATACTTTAAGAAAGTTTTAACATGTACACTACCGGTCAAAAGTTTTAGAACACCTACTCATTCAAGGGTTTTTCTTTATTTTTAGGATTTTCTACATTGTAGAATAATAGTGAAGACATCAAAACGATGAAATAACACGTGGAATCGTGTAGTGTTAAACAAACCAAAATATATTTTATATTTGAGCTTTTTCAAATAGCCACCCTTTGCCTTGATGACCGCTTTGTTCACTCTTGGCATTCTCTCAACCAGCTTCAGGAGGTAGTCACCTGGAATACATTTCATTTAACAGGTGTGCCTGTTAAAAGTTAATTTGTGTAATTTCTTTCCTTAATGCCTTTGAGACAATCCGTTGTATTGTGACAAGGTAGGGGAAGTATACAGAAGTAAAATACCAAGTCCATATTATGGCAAGAACAGCTAAAATAAGCAAAGAGAAATGACAGTCCATCATTACTTTAAGACATGAAGGTCAGTAAATACAGAGAGTTTCAAGAACTTTGAAAGTTTTTTCAAATGCAGTCGCAAAAACCATCAAGCGCTATGATGAAACTGGCTCTCATGAGGACTGCCACATGAATGGAAGACCCAGAGTTACCTCTGCTGCAGAGGATAAGTTAATTAGAGTTCCCAGCCTCAGAAATGGCAACCCAAATATAATGCTTCACAAATTTCAAGTAAAATAGATATCTAGACATCAACTATTCAGAAGAGACTGCATGAATCAGGCCTTAATGGTCGAATTACCTCAAGAAAACACGACTAAAGGACACCAATAAAAAGAAGAGACTTGCTTGGGTCAAGAAACACGAGCAATGGACATTAGATGCATGGAAATGCGTCCTTTGGTCTGGAGTCCAAATTACAGATTTTTGGTTCCAACCGCCGTGTCTTTGTGAGACGTGGTGTGGGTGAACGGATGATCTCTGCATGTGCATTTCCCACTGTGAAGCATGGAGGAGGAGGTGTTATGGTGTAGGGGTTACTTTGCTGGTGACACTGTCTGATTTTATTTAGAATTCAAGGCACACTTAACTAGCATGGCTACCACAGCATTCTGCACCGATACGCCATCCCATCTGGTTTGGGCTTAGTGGGACTATCATTTGTTTTTCAACAGGACAATGACTTGAAACACACCTCCAGGCTGTGTAAGAGCTATTTTACCAAGATGGAGAGCGATGGAGTGCTGCATCAGATGACACTGGTTGAGAGAACGCAAAGAGTGTGCAAAGCTATAGAGGCAAAGTGAAGCTATTTGAAGAATCTCAAATATATTTTGATTTGTTTAACACTTTTTTACTAGTTACTCCATGATTTTGATGTCTTATTAATGATTTTAATGTCACTATTAATCTACAATGTAAATAAAATTAAGAAAAACCCTTGAGTGAGTAGGTGTTCTAAAACTTAAACCGGTAGTGTATATTTGTTTGTCAAGCTAATATATCATTTCAAAAGTATGCATGAATGTATCTGTAGTAGAATACATGTGGCAAAAAAAGGAATGTAGACATTAATAAATTAATTTCTATTGCTTCAAAAGTATTTTTAACAATGGTGAGGGAGTGCCAAGGTGGCGGAATGGTGGCTTTAACAGTGCCCCCTATTAGTTATCTAGTTTATACAGTGCCTTTAACAGTGGCCCCCTATTAGTTATCTAGTTTATACAGTGCCTTTAACAGTGGCCCCCTATTAGTTATCTAGTTTATACAGTGCCTTTAACAGTGCCCCCTATTAGTTATCTAGTTTATACAGTGCCTTTAACAGTGGCCCCCTATTAGTTATCTAGTTTATACAGTGGCTTTAACTGTGCCCCCTATTAGTTATCTAGTTTATACAGTGCCTTTAACAGTGCCCCCTATTAGTTATCTAGTTTATACAGTGCCTTTAACAGTGCCCCCTATTAGTTATCTAGTTTATACAGTGCCTTTAACAGTGCCCCCTATTAGTTATCTAGTTTATACAGTGCCTTTAACAGTGCCCCCTATTAGTTATCTAGTTTATACAGTGCCTTTAACTGTGCCCCCTATTAGTTATCTAGTTTATACAGTGCCTTTAACAGTGGCCCCCTATTAGTTATCTAGTTTATACAGTGCCTTTAACTGTGCCCCCTATTAGTTATTTAGTTTATACAGTGCCTTTAACAGTGCCCCCTATTAGTTATCTAGTTTATACAGTGCCTTTAACAGTGCCCCCTATTAGTTATCTAGTTTATACAGTGCCTTTAACAGTGCCCCCTATTAGTTATCTAGTTTATACAGTGCATTAGGAAAGTATTCAGACCTCTTGACTTTTCCCACATTTTCTTACATTACAGCCTCATTCTAAAATGGATGACAAAAAATGTTATCCATCTACCACACAATACCTCATAATGACAAAGAAAAACAGGTTGTTAGATTTTCTTGCGAATATCACATTTACATAATTCATTCAATAATTAATAACAATAATAATTCCGAACCTTTACTCAGCACTTTGTTGAAGCACCTTTGGGAGCCATTACAGCCTCAAGTCTACTTGGGTATGAATTTACGAGCTTGGCACACCTGTATTTGGGGAGTTTCTCCCATTCTTCTCTGCAGACCCTCTCAAGCTCTGTGAGGTTGGATGGGGAGCGTCGCTGCACAGCTATTTTCAGGTCTCTCCAGAGATGTTAGATCGTTTTCAAGTCCGGGCTCTGGCTGGGCCACTCAAGGACATTCAGAGACTTGTTCCAAAGGCATTCCTGCGTTGTGCTGGCTATGTGCATTGGGTCGTTGTCCTGTTGGAAGGTGAACGTTCGCCCCAGTTTGAGGTCCTGAGCGATCTGGAACAGGTTTTCATCAAGGATCTCTCTGTACTTTGCTCTGTTCATCTTTCCCTGGATCCGGACTTGTCTCCCAGTCCCTGATTATGAATAACATCCCCACAGCATGATGCTGCCACCACCATGCTTCACCGTAGGGATGGTGCCAGGTTTCTTCCAGACGTGACGCTTGGCATTCAGGCCAAAGAGTTCAATCTTGGTTTCATCAGACCAGAGAATCTTGTTTGTCATGGTCTGAGAGTCCTTCAGGTGACTTTTGGCAAACTCCAAGCGGGCTGTCATGTGTTTTTTTTACTGAGGAGTGCTGCAGAGATGGTTGTCCTTCTGGAAGGCTTTCCCATCTCTTGGTCACTTTCCTGACCTAGGCCCTTCTCCCTCGATTGCTCAGTTAATTGTGTGTCCAGCTCTAGGAAGAGTCTTGGTGGTTCCAAACTTCTTCCATTTAAGAATGATGGAGGCCACTGTGTTCTTGGGGACCTTCAATGCTGCAGAAGTGTTTTGTTACCCTTCCCCAGATCTTTTCCTTGACACAATCCTGTCTCAGAGCTCTATGGACAATTCCTTTTGACCTCATGCCTTGGTTTTTGCACTGACACGCACTGTCAACTGTGGGACTTTATGTAGACAGGTGTGTGTGCCTTTCCAAATCATGCATGTCCACTCAATTGATTTTACCACATGTGGACTCCAATCAAGTTGTAGAAACATCAAGGGTGATCAATGGAAATACACTGCTCAAAAAAATAAAGGGAACACTTAAACAACACAATGTAACTCCAAGTCAATTACACTTCTGTGAAATCAAACTGTCCACTTAGGAAGCAACACTGATTGACAAATGTCACATGCTGTTGTGCAAATGGAATAGACAACAGGTGGAAATTATAGGCAATTAGCAAGACACCCCCAATAAAGGAGTGGTTCTGCAGGGGGTGACCACAGACCACTTCTCAGTTCCTATGAATCCTGGCTGATGTTTTGGTCACCTTTGAATGCTGGCGGTGCTTTCACTCTAGTGGTAGCATGAGACGGAGTCTACAACCCACACAAGTGGCTCAGGTAGTGCAGCTCATCAAGGATGGAACATCAATGCGAGCTGTGGCAAGAAGGTTTGCTGTGTCTGTCAGGGTAGTGTCCAGAGCATGGAGGCGCTACCAGGAGACAGGCCAGTACATCAGGAGACGTGGAGGAGGACTTAGGAGGGCAACAACCCAGCAGCAGGACCGCTACCTTAGCCTTTGTGCAAGGAGGAGCAGGAGGAGCACTGCCAGAGCCCTGCAAAATGACCTCCAGCAGGCCACAAATGTGCATGTCTCTGCTCAAACGGTCAGAAACCGACTCCATGAGGGTGGTATGAGGGCCCGACGTCCACAGATGGGGGTTGTGCTTACTGCCCAACACCGTGCAGGACGTTTGGCATTTGCCAGAGAACACCAAGATTGGAAAATTCGCCACTGGCGCCCTGTGCTCTTCACAGATGAAAGCAGGTTCACACTGAGCACATGTGACAGAGTCTGGAGACGCCGTGGAGAACGTTCTGCTGCCTGCAACATCCTCCAGCATGACCGGTTTGGCGTTGGGTCAGTCATGGTGTGGGTGGCATTTCTTTGGGGGGCCGCACAGCCCTCCATGTGCTCGCCAGAGGTAGCCTGACTGCCATTAGGTACCGAGATGAGATCCTCAGACCCCTTGTGAGACCATATGCTGGTGCGGTTGGCCCTGGGTTCCTCCTAATGCAAGACAATGCTAGACCTCATGTGGCTGGAGTGTGTCAGCAGTTCCTGCAAGAGGAACGCTTTGATGCTATGGACTGGCCCGCCCGTTCCCCAGACCTGAATCCAATTGAGCACATCTGGGACATCACGTCTCGCTCCATCCACCAACGCCACGTTGCACCACAGACTGTCCAGGAGTTGGCAGATGCTTTAGTCCAGGTCTGGGAGGAGATCACTCAGGAGACCATCCGCCACCTCATCAGGAGCATGCCCAGGCGTGGTAGTGAGGTCATACAGGCACGTGGAGACCAAACACACACTACTGAGCCTCATTTTTACTTGTTTTAAGGACATTACATCAAAGTTGTATCAGCCTGTAGTGTGACTCCAAATCCAGACCTCCATGGGTTGATAAATTTGATTTCCATTGATAATTTTTGTGTGATTTTGTTGTCAGCACATTCAACTATGTAAAGAAAAAAATATTTAATAAAAATATTTCATTCATTCAGATCTAGGATGTGTTATTTTAGTGTTCCCTTTATTTTTTGGAGAAGTGTAGTATGCACCTGAGCTCAATTTCGAGGCTCATAGCAAAGGGTCTGAATACTTATGTAAATAAGGTATTTCAGTTTTTTTTATTTTATATAAATGTGTAAAAATGTTTAACATGTTTTTGCGTTGTCATTTATAGGGTATTGTGTGTAGATTGACGAGGAAAAAACGATTACATACATTTTAGAATAAGGCTGTAACGTAACAAAATGTGGAAAAAGGGAAGGGGTCTGAATACTTTCAAACTGCACTGTATATCAAATCAAATCAAATCAAATTTATTTATATAGCCCTTCGTACATCAGCTGATATCTCAAAGTGCTGTACAGAAACCCAGCCTAAAACCCCAAACAGCAAACAATGCAGGTGTAAAAGCACGGTGGCTAGGAAAAACTCCCTAGAAAGGCCAAAACCTAGGAAGAAACCTAGAGAGGAACCGGGCTATGTGGGGTGGCCAGTCCTCTTCTGGCTGTGCCGGGTAGAGATTATAACAGAACATGACCAAGATGTTCAAATGTTCATAAATGACCAGCATGGTCGAATAATAATAAGGCAGAACAGTTGAAACTGGAGCAGCAGCACAGTCAGGTGGACTGGGGACAGCAAGGAGCCATCATGTCAGGTAGTCCTGGGGCACGGTCCTAGGGCTCAGGTCCTCCGAGAGAGAGAAAGAAAGAGAGAATTAGAGAGAGCATATGTGGGGTGGCCAGTCCTCTTCTGGCTGTGCCGGGTGGAGATTATAACAGAACGTGGCCAAGATGTTCAAATGTTCATAAATGACCAGCATGGTTGAATAATAGTAAGGCAGAACAGTTGAAACTGGAGCAGCAGCATGGCCAGGTGGACTGGGGACAGCAAGGAGTCATCATGTCAGGTAGTCCTGGGGCATGGTCCTAGGGCTCAGGTCCTCCGAGAGAGAGAAAGAAAGAGAGAAGGAGAGAATTAGAGAACGCACACTTAGATTCACACAGGACACCGAATAGGACAGGAGAAGTACTCCAGATATAACAAACTGACCCTAGCCCCCCGACACATAAACTACTGCAGCATAAATACTGGAGGCTGAGACAGGTATATAAGTCTTTGGTTAATGTATGCCTTTTATCCCCCTACGTTTGATCTAAAAATCACCATTAACTTGTCATTTTGGCAGTTTGAAAGTGTTTACGCTAGTAATGTGTCAATATTTGTCTTTTTAAAAATGTCTATAACAATTTCAACCCCCGTCTCAAAGTGGAATGGATTTGACCGTTTTGAAGTTCCTATGGAGTGAGCTCCTCAGCTCGTCCCGCTTTGGCCATGCAGTGCGACTCGCTAAAGTGATCGCTGTCCTCGTTGTGAAATGATCACCGTTACCTTGTATATCTAAACATGACCATATGCACTGATTTGTTTCAAGAAAAACGACCAAAACTATTGCTGATGGTTACACTGAACAATCCAATCCAAATCTAATGTAAGCCCTGATCAGCAATAGGCTATAGCCAGAAAGGACCTGTCTCTGGTGGCTTGGCCTACTTTTATTCCAGTAAAACACCGTTTTCAACAGCGCATTTTAATAAAAGTAACCAAGCAAATTACATTGGTTGTCACTCAACTAATAAATCCTAATATCAAGCAAGCCATTTTACAAGCCTTTCAAGAGGTCTAACAATGTGCATGTTTTGTGCTCTTGTAGGAAGCAATCACTCCCCCATTGCTGACTACAAATGATCTTTAACTGGGCTAATAACTAGCAAAGGATATGAACAAATGTGCGCAAGTGGCTACATGCAGCTCTCGCTTTGATATCAAAACAGGTTCACCTACTCACAACCACTCATGCTGTAAACACAGTCCAGTTCAAAGTGAATGGCACAGATCCATATATGCCAGCAGACTCGTATATGGCAATGGTCTATTTGTTTATCGGCCTTCTGCAGTTCTGATTGTTCATGAATCACTGGTCTGTGTAGAGTACAGGCTGAGTAATGCATTAGAATCCTACACCAATGCCTTCTGCCTAAAACAACATATCTTGCATAGTTTGTTTTAGTATGTTCCTTTGAAAGTGGCTAATATTGTGTTAATAATTCCCACAGTAAAGTAAACATTGATAGTGTTAACTAAAGGGGAAAACTATAAAATTGATTTTGAAGTTGGTTCTCTGCGCAGGCTGATAGTTCTTCTGCGAGGCAGTCCCGGGTAGCTGCATGCATACAGCTTAGAGGAAACATTGATTAGAACGTTAGCTAGCTACAGTGCACTGGATTTCAGCTAGGTATTTTTTTGTCAAACTTTAGGTGTGCTCACACTGCACTTTAGACCAGAGCTAAGAGCCTCCGTAGCTCCAGGGCTAAAATCTCCCTTTGCCCAGGGCTAGCTGGCTAAACACGTTGCCAAAATAGCCAGTGGGGGTCAAGAACAATGCCTATAATGCTCACTGTCCAATCACAAAAGCAGCACTTTCACCTAATTTACATATGCTGGTGATAATATAATATATAATATATGCCATTTAGCAGACGCTTTTATCCAAAGCGACTTACAGTCATGTGTGCATACATTCTACGTATGGGTGGTCCCGGGAATCGAACCCACTACCCTGGCGTTACAAGCGCCATGCTCTACCAACTGTGCTACATGATGCCTGTGATGTGTTCTGTGAGTTATTTTGACAAGTAAATTCATACTATTTAATCCTTCCATCTGAGGACCAAAAAACAATATACTTTCATCAGTGCAAAAACATTGGTTGGTTGCTATGTCTATCAAAAATGGTTGCTATGCAGGCCGGCTAAAGTCTTCTCACTTAGCCAACTGAAACTACAAACTCTACAGCTGGAAATGCAGCAAACACTCCATTTTCCTCTGTTTTCATAGCTTTTCTATTGACATTTAATTGCATATATCCATGATAATAATATTGTTGCATGATTTTGCCTGAATCAGAAAAGTTGATGTCTCTTTTGTTCATAGCATTCTCTGTACAGGGGTGAGATTGAATTTCAAAAGTGAAATATTGTTTCCGATGTCGGACAGGCCGAAGGCAAGGTTTATTCAAACCATCACTGTTGGAAATCAAATGCTAGGCTAGAAGCATAAGGAAATAATGTGTTATTTTTTATAGCATTGGTCACGAATCAAGAGATAAAATGTTGGTTACATGTTGTGTTTGTCTGTTAGCCCAGGGTTTTGGAATAGAAGTGTGAATCCTTAGCCCAGGGCTAAAGCTTAACCCAGGGTTACCAAATGCTTGTGTGAACACAAGCTGTTAGCCCAGGGCCAGTCTAGCCTGGGGCTAAGAACAATGTCTGTGTGAAAAGGCCTTTTACTAGCTATGGAAACATTACTACACCAATGTCATCGTATTTTGAAGCTGTAATTTAGGCTAAATGGTCATTAGCCCCTGTTAAGATTGACTGGGCACATCTTGCTCTGTGGTGCTTTCAAGACAACTAGGGGGGGGGATGAGGTCAAATCACAACATCAGTGATATTCAGATTGGACAGTTGGAGCTCTAGGGGGGGGATGAGGTCAAATCACAACATCAGTGATATTCAGGTCGGACGGTTGGAGCTCTAGGGGGATGAGGTCAAATCACAACATCAGTGATATTCAGGTCGGACGGTTGGAGCTCTGGGGGGGATGAGGTCAAATCACAACATCAGTGATATTCAGGTCGGACAGTTGGAGCTCTAAGGGGGGGGGTGAGGTCAAATCACAACATCAGTGATATTCAGGTCGGACAGTTGGAGCTCTCAGGTCAAATCACAACATCAGTGATATTCAGGTCGGAGAGTTGGAGCTCTAGGGGGATGAGGTCAAATCACAACATCAGTGATATTCAGATTGGACAGTTGGAGATCTAGGGGGGGATGAGGTCAAATCACAACATCAGTGATATTCAGATTGGACAGTTGGAGCTCTAGGGGGATGAGGTCAAATCACAACATCAGTGATATTCAGGTCGGACGGTTGGAGCTCTGGGGGGGATGAGGTCAAATCACAACATCAGTGATATTCAGGTCGGACAGTTGGAGCTCTAAGGGGGGGTGAGGTCAAATCACAACATCAGTGATATTCAGATTGGACAGTTGGAGATCTAGGGGGATGAGGTCAAATCACAACATCAGTGATATTCAGATTGGACAGTTGGAGCTCTAGGGGGATGAGGTCAAATCACAACATCAGTGATATTCAGGTCGGACGGTTGGAGCTCTGGGGGGGGGATGAGGTCAAATCACAACATCAGTGATATTCAGGTCGGACAGTTGGAGCTCTAAGGGGGGTGAGGTCAAATCACAACATCAGTGATATTCAGGTCGGACAGTTGGAGCTCTAGGGGGATGAGGTCAAATCACAACATCAGTGATATTCAGGTCGGAGAGTTGGAGCTCTAGGGGGATGAGGTCAAATCACAACATCAGTGATATTCAGATTGGACAGTTGGAGATCTAGGGGGGATGAGGTCAAATCACAACATCAGTGATATTCAGATTGGACAGTTGGAGCTCTAGGGGGATGAGGTCAAATCACAACATCAGTGATATTCAGGTCGGACGGTTGGAGCTCTGGGGGATGAGGTCAAATCACAACATCAGTGATATTCAGGTCGGACAGTTGGAGCTCTAAGGGGGGTGAGGTCAAATCACAACATCAGTGATATTCAGATTGGACAGTTGGAGATCTAGGGGGATGAGGTCAAATCACAACATCAGTGATATTCAGATTGGACAGTTGGAGCTCTAGGGGGATGAGGTCAAATCACAACATCAGTGATATTCAGGTCGGACGGTTGGAGCTCTGGGGGATGAGGTCAAATCACAACATCAGTGATATTCAGGTCGGACAGTTGGAGCTCTAAGGGGGGTGAGGTCAAATCACAACATCAGTGATATTCAGGTCGGACAGTTGGAGCTCTAGGGGGGGATGAGGTCAAATCACAACATCAGTGATATTCAGATTGGACAGTTGGAGCTCTAGGGGGATGAGGTCAAATCACAACATCAGTGATATTCAGGTCGGACGGTTGGAGCTCTGGGGGGAGAGGTCAAATCACAACATCAGTGATATTCAGGTCGGACAGTTGGAGCTCTAAGGGGGGGTGAGGTCAAATCACAACATCAGTGATATTCAGGTCGGACAGTTGGAGCTCTAGGGGGATGAGGTCAAATCACAACATCAGTGATATTCAGGTCGGAGAGTTGGAGCTCAAGGGGGGGATGAGGTCAAATCACAACATCAGTGATATTCAGGTCGGAGAGTTGGAGCTCTAGGGGGGATGAGGTCAAATCACAACATCAGTGATATTCAGATTGGACAGTTGGAGCTCTAGGGGGATGAGGTCAAATCACAACATCAGTGATATTCAGATTGGACAGTTGGAGCTCTAGGGGGATGAGGTCAAATCACAACATCAGTGATATTCAGGTCGGACGGTTGGAGCTCTGGGGGGATGAGGTCAAATCACAACATCAGTGATATTCAGGTCGGACAGTTGGAGCTCTAAGGGGGGAGGTCAAATCACAACATCAGTGATATTCAGGTCGGACAGTTGGAGCTCTAGGGGGGGGATGAGGTCAAATCACAACATCAGTGATATTCAGGTCGGAGAGTTGGAGCTCTAGGGGGATGAGGTCAAATCACAACATCAGTGATATTCAGATTGGACAGTTGGAGATCTAGGGGGGATGAGGTCAAATCACAACATCAGTGATATTCAGATTGGACAGTTGGAGCTCTAGGGGGATGAGGTCAAATCACAACATCAGTGATATTCAGGTCGGACGGTTGGAGCTCTGGGGGGATGAGGTCAAATCACAACATCAGTGATATTCAGGTCGGACAGTTGGAGCTCTAAGGGGGGTGAGGTCAAATCACAACATCAGTGATATTCAGGTCGGACAGTTGGAGCTCTGGGGGGGATGAGGTCAAATCACAACATCAGTGATATTCAGGTCGGAGAGTTGGAGCTCAAGGGGGGATGAGGTCAAATCACAACATCAGTGATATTCAGGTCGGAGTTGGAGCTCTATGAGGTCAAATCACAACATCAGTGATATTCAGGGACAGTTGGAGCTCTAGGGGGATGAGGTCAAATCACAACATCAGTGATATTCAGGTCGGACGGTTGGAGCTCTGGGGGGATGAGGTCAAATCACAACATCAGTGATATTCAGATTGGACAGTTGGAGCTCTAGGGGGGATGAGGTCAAATCACAACATCAGTGATATTCAGGTCGGACGGTTGGAGCTCTAGGGGGATGAGGTCAAATCACAACATCAGTGATATTCAGGTCGGACGGTTGGAGCTCTGGGGGGATGAGGTCAAATCACAACATCAGTGATATTCAGATTGGACAGTTGGAGCTCTAGGGGGATGAGGTCAAATCACAACATCAGTGATATTCAGGTCGGACGGTTGGAGCTCTGGGGGATGAGGTCAAATCACAACATCAGTGATATTCAGGTCGGACGGTTGGAGCTCTGGGGGGATGAGGTCAAATCACAACATCAGTGATATTCAGGTCGGACGGTTGGAGCTCTAGGGGGGATGAGGTCAAATCACAACATCAGTGATATTCAGGTCGGACAGTTGGAGCTCTAAGGGGGGGTGAGGTCAAATCACAACATCAGTGATATTCAGGTCGGACAGTTGGAGCTCTAGGGGGGATGAGGTCAAATCACAGCATCAGTGATATTCAGGTCGGAGAGTTGGAGCTCTAGGGGGGGATGAGGTCAAATCACAACATCAGTGATATTCAGGTCGGAGAGTTGGAGCTCTAGGGGGGATGAGGTCAAATCACAACATCAGTGATATTCAGATTGGACAGTTGGAGATCTAGGGGGGATGAGGTCAAATCACAACATCAGTGATATTCAGATTGGACAGTTGGAGCTCTAGGGGGGGATGAGGTCAAATCACAACATCAGTGATATTCAGGTCGGAGAGTTGGAGCTCTAGGGGGGATGAGGTCAAATCACAACATCAGTGATATTCAGATTGGACAGTTGGAGATCTAGGGGGGATGAGGTCAAATCACAACATCAGTGATATTCAGATTGGACAGTTGGAGCTCTAGGGGGATGAGGTCAAATCACAACATCAGTGATATTCAGGTCGGACGGTTGGAGCTCTGGGGGATGAGGTCAAATCACAACATCAGTGATATTCAGGTCGGACAGTTGGAGCTCTAAGGGGGGGGGTGAGGTCAAATCACAACATCAGTGATATTCAGGTCGGACAGTTGGAGCTCTAGGGGGATGAGGTCAAATCACAACATCAGTGATATTCAGGTCGGAGAGTTGGAGCTCAAGGGGGGATGAGGTCAAATCACAACATCAGTGATATTCAGGTCGGAGAGTTGGAGCTCTAGGGGGATGAGGTCAAATCACAACATCAGTGATATTCAGATTGGACAGTTGGAGCTCTAGGGGGATGAGGTCAAATCACAACATCAGTGATATTCAGGTCGGACGGTTGGAGCTCTGGGGGATGAGGTCAAATCACAACATCAGTGATATTCAGATTGGACAGTTGGAGCTCTAGGGGGATGAGGTCAAATCACAACATCAGTGATATTCAGGTCGGACGGTTGGAGCTCTGGGGGATGAGGTCAAATCACAACATCAGTGATATTCAGGTCGGACGGTTGGAGCTCTGGGGGATGAGGTCAAATCACAACATCAGTGATATTCAGATTGGACAGTTGGAGCTCTAGGGGGATGAGGTCAAATCACAACATCAGTGATATTCAGGTCGGACGGTTGGAGCTCTGGGGGGGGATGAGGTCAAATCACAACATCAGTGATATTCAGGTCGGACAGTTGGAGCTCTAGGGGGGGATGAGGTCAAATCACAACATCAGTGATATTCAGGTCGGACGGTTGGAGCTCTAGGGGGGAGGAGGTCAAATCACAACATCAGTGATATTCAGGTCGGACAGTTGGAGCTCTGGGGGGGGATGAGGTCAAATCACAACATCAGTGATATTCAGGTCGGACAGTTGGAGCTCTAGGGGGGATGAGGTCAAATCACAACATCAGTGATATTCAGATTGGACAGTTGGAGATCTAGGGGGATGAGGTCAAATCACAACATCAGTGATATTCAGATTGGACAGTTGGAGCTCTAGGGGGATGAGGTCAAATCACAACATCAGTGATATTCAGGTCGGACGGTTGGAGCTCTGGGGGGATGAGGTCAAATCACAACATCAGTGATATTCAGGTCGGACAGTTGGAGCTCTAGGGGGGGGGGGGGATGAGGTCAAATCACAACATCAGTGATATTCAGGTCGGAGAGTTGGAGCTCTGGGGGGGGGATGAGGTCAAGTCACAACATCAGTGATATTCAGGTCGGAGAGTTGGAGCTCTAGGGGGGGATGAGGTCAAATCACAACATCAGTGATATTCAGATTGGACAGTTGGAGATCTAGGGGGATGAGGTCAAATCACAACATCAGTGATATTCAGATTGGACAGTTGGAGCTCTAGGGGGGATGAGGTCAAATCACAACATCAGTGATATTCAGGTCGGACGGTTGGAGCTCTGGGGGGGATGAGGTCAAATCACAACATCAGTGATATTCAGGTCGGACAGTTGGAGCTCTGGGGGGATGAGGTCAAATCACAACATCAGTGATATTCAGGTCGGAGAGTTGGAGCTCTAGGGGGGATGAGGTCAAATCACAACATCAGTGATATTCAGGTCGGACAGTTGGAGCTCTGGGGGGGTCAAATCACAACATCAGTGATATTCAGATTGGACAGTTGGAGCTCTAGGGGGATGAGGTCAAATCACAACATCAGTGATATTCAGATTGGACAGTTGGAGCTCTAGGGGGATGAGGTCAAATCACAACATCAGTGATATTCAGATTGGACAGTTGGAGCTCTGGGGGATGAGGTCAAATCACAACATCAGTGATATTCAGATAGGACAGTTGGAGCTCTAGGGGGGGATGAGGTCAAATCACAACATCAGTGATATTCAGATTGGACAGTTGGAGCTCTAGGGGGTGAGGTCAAATCACAACATCAGTGATATTCAGGTCGGACAGTTGGAGCTCGAGAAAGACGCCCGAGTTCCCGACTTGGAATTCCAAGTTGCATGACCATTTAAAACTATTTTTCCCAGTCTGAGATCGTTAGTTGGATATCGTTTTATTCACAGTTCAAGGTTGTCTTGAACATACTGAAGTCGGAAATCTGAGATTTCCAAGTTCCCAGTTGTTTTGAATGCAACATTAGTATGGCTGAGAGCCTCTTGAGAACATTTAAAACAATGGTGTGATGTCACTTAGGTGCAACCAGTGATAAAGTTGAACATAGCTGGCCTCGTGCAATCCCCATTCTCCTGTCTTTTCCCAGACCAAACTACCCTACAGAGGAGATGGAAGAAGAGTCTGTGATGGAGGATGATGCAGAGCTGACTCTCAGTAAAGTGGAAGAGGAGATGACAGTGGGTATCCCCATCGAAGTGTCTCCTGGTGATAGGCCTATTTGTATATATTGTACTCGTCACTTTTTAAAATAGGCCTATTTAAAAATCTAACCCTTAATAAAGGAGGAACCAGACGACTGTGAGGAAGAGAACGTCATGGATCTAGAGGCACTTAAATCAAGGACCAATCAAAGTGTGAGTTGCTGTTGCTGTAATGTTATGCTAATAGCTGGATACGAACAATGAACTGTGATGGTGTACATATTTACTGTTCTGTTTGGAGATTGTGGATACTTTGTTACTACACATTGCTGTATTGTCTGCTGTATTGTCTTTCATGTGTGGTTAACGTAGGCTACTGCTGATTTCAAGTCCGATTTTTCATTTCTATGCAGTTCCCTGTCTGTAGATGTAGAAAGGCTAGTCACCAGTGGACTCAAACAAATATCAAATAAATGTTTTTTTTTTAGCTCTTGCTCATTCCCTCATAGTGTACATACTATCATTCCTAACGCTAACTCCTTCCCTCTCGCAGGAGGCCAGACTATCTTCAAAGCCAGACAATATACTGGAATCAAACATGGACGCTGCCGAGTGGAATCTAGAGGTGGAGCGGGTTCTCCCACAACTGAAGGTCACAATCAGAACAGACCACAAGGTAAAGATTGCTACAGCTGTCAATTCTGGCATTGCTCTCTCAAAATCAATGCAGGGTCGAGCAATCGCCTAAAACATGAGTGTTTGTAACAAGACTATGTCCACTACTAGGACTGGAGGATCCACGTGGACCAAATGCATCAGCACCAAGACGGGATCAAATCATCTCTCAAGGAGGCCAAGGTGGACTTTAGTCCTTTACAGTTGGACTCAGTTTTCTCTGTCTAGGTTACATCACTTTGATACCATCTCGACTAAACTACTGTTTAGTCTAAATGAAACTACAGTGCGTGGGGTTAAGATGACGTTGCTAAAGTAGTAAAATATTTGGTAGGAAACCATTTTGCCAGCAATATCATGTCATCTAATTTACTTTAGACAGATGGATGGCAATGTTGTTATTAGCTAGCAAAATTCGTAGAAATAGCTGGAAATGCTAACGTTAGCTAGCTCAAATCTGGTGGTTTACCCTCAATCTTAGCTAGCTAGCTAACGTTATACTGCATTTAAAGGCAATCTGATGACATCAAAATGTTTTCCCACTAATTATTTGACTCCTTTAGAATATCATTGTATTTCCAAGCCGCTGCAATGCCCTTTTGATGATCCTTATCAGCGCTCATTGACGATGCATTGAATAGAATGATTAGTCGGGCATTAGTCCATAACGAATGTTCAAAACAATATTGTGACAAAACATGCAACCCATGAATAAGCTACTTTCTCTGAGTCTCACTGTCTGACAAGACTAGCACCTATCGCACAGCCAACCTTGTCATTATTACTATTACCTTAAAATGAGTATGTTAGTAATGTATTATAGAGCGAAAGCTGCTATGTGTACCTATTTGGTAGGGCTACCTAGACAAGCTGCAGGAGGAGATCGGTAAGACACTGGAGAAGGTGGGCAGCAGAGAGAAATACATCAACAACCAGCTGGAACACCTTATCCAGAACTACCGCAGCGCCCAGTCCAAACTCAGCGAGGTACGCATCCATACAGTGGTGTAAAGTACTTAAGGAAAAATTATTTAAAGTACTACTTAAGTAGTTTTGGGGGGTATCTGTATTTTACTTCACTATTTACAGTACCAGTCAAAAGGACATAAGGACAACACAGAGTTTGATATTTTCTTCTGAAATAGACCAAATGTTCTCAAATATCAGGCTTCTTTAGACCTGTCTAAAATAAATAATGGATTTATTGTGAAGGTGTAGGCTATATTACATGAACTTATTAGACTTTTTAAATGGCTTGTAGGCTGTGTGTGGAAGCCAGGAGATGCTAAATGTGTTTATGTTAATTAACGGTAAATTACCGTGAGGCCGACAGTTATTTGCTTGGCAATTACCGGCTGACAAAATTTCATGACCGCCCTAGTCATAACCATGGTATATGGTCTGATATGACACTGCTTTCAGCCAATCAGCATTCAGGGCTCGAACCACCCGGTTTATAAAATAGAATATCCAATACCAGTATACAGTATTTTGTTGCTGTGGTATGTGTTAGTCAGCAATGCAGAGGCACAACTAATTGTCTTATTTGGGGTGGGGGGACAAGCATACAGACATGTTGACCTTTTTGTATTCCAAGGCAAGGGAGTGCTACCAGCAGGGAAGTGGTGGAGTTACAGAGAGGACCAGAGTTCTGGCTGAGGTCAGTGACCACATCACCCACAGTAAACCACAGTATGCAGGTCATTCTCGTACCATGTTCTCATAACCCTAGCCAATCATTATCATAACATTCACACTATTGTAAAATAATATTCTCATTCACATTACGGGCATGTGGTTTTTGGACCTGTCATTCTTTCCCAATTTGTTCACGTAATTATTTTTCCATTTCTCCTGATAATTTGACACCAACATCATGATATAGTCCTTAATGTCCATAGATTATATATTACCTATCTCTTATCCTCTGTAAATACACTCATTTGCACGTCATGTCAATGATATCTTGTTACCGTGTGGGACTGTGGGTCGGAGTGGGCGCCCTGAGCGGCTGCCCATGTTGCCTATACCTCTATATAAAAATGTATATATATTTTCGGTACGTTGTTTGCAAACTGATATGTGGCACGTATTAATGCCAAAATAACATGCAAACTATCTCTTATCCTCTGTAGATACTTCTTAGTGACAGATGACAGATGAGTTTTGATGTCAACTATCTCAGTGCTGTCTCATTCTAACCTAGATCACAGAGGAGTTGGAGAAGGTGAAGCAGGAGATGGAGGAGAAGGGCAGCAGTATGTCTGATGGAGGTGAGTCTGTAAATGAAAACATACCAGACTGGGGAATCTACACAGCACCATAGCTTTAAGCCTTTTCCACCGCAAGCTGGACAAAATAGTGAATATGACGCAGTTCCCACACTAAAAAGTCAGAGGGGACGTCACATCCTATTGTGTTACATGCGTCATTAGGCTGAGCACCTTGCTGTGGCCTGGCCTCCGGCACACGTCTACGGTGTCGGTATATGTTAGAATCTGTATACTTTTTTAGAAAATGTATACTTTTTTTAAATTGGGCACTTTGCAAACCCATGCATTTACAGGGGTCTTGATGGGTGAAGCAACAGTTCTTGATTTAAAATGTACATAGTGACAGTTCTCTTATCATTGAATCTATTGAAGAAAGGTTATGAAATCAAGTTGTTAGATCGTTAAAAACATGATTTATTTTGGATTCTATTCCTGTGTAATGATCGTGACAAATTGTTTTTGAAAATGTTTGATATTATTACTTTTCTTACCCTTTGAGCTTTTTTTGAATTTACAGCCCCGGTGGTGAAAATCAAGCAGAGTCTGACCAAGCTCAAGCAGGAGATTGTTCAGATGGACATTCGGATTGGAGTGGTAGAGCACACACTACTGCAGGCCAAGCTAAAGGAGAAGTCCAACATGACTCGAGACATGCACGCCACCAATATCCCAGAGCCTGCCATCGGCGCATACTGAGATATACACAGTATGGCATTATCCATCATTAGCTTACTGATACATTATGCCTGTGCAATGCTATTATTTACATGGTATGGTACCTGTTATGAGAAGGCAAGCAGTGGGTTACATCCTGACTACAGCCAATATACCAAAGTCCTTTAATGATTCTAAACGGTCTGTTTAAGCAGACACATGGAGAGACATCTGTATTGTTCTGACTTCAACTGTCATATCTTTCATATCATATTTGATTGCATTCGAAGGCTTTGTTGGCGCGGTTTAATTAATGTATTTACATACATTGGAATGATAAAATACAGATTTGAATGCCCACATGTTTTACATGCAGGGTTAAGTTTGCTAATTGCCATATTTGTAATGGAGATAATTAAACTGATTATTTTTTTTTTACAAATAAGAAGTTGTATAATATTACTGATGTGGATTTGATGGGGACATTTATTTCGACTTTTTGATCTGGTAAGGCTCATGAAATGTCTGGAAAGCTGAAATTAAACATGCATCCAGCCATTTGTAACGAAAATAATTGTACCATATAGAAAGGTGGAAATACTTACAAAGTCGGCTGAGATTGATTTGCCAGCAATGTTTGCTGTGTCAGGGTACATGATGAAACATTAATATAAAAATCCAAAAGTAACTTTGGAATTCATAACTTTTAAGCAGGTTCATTCAGAGGGGTTGGGTTAAATGCGGAAGACACAACCTGTTAGGGCCTACATAAAGCTGTCCCAACACGTTACCACTGCTACACCTGGCTATCAGCAGAGCCTTGTCTGGCAACGAAACAGTTCATTCAGCCTCACTTACTGCCTTTAAAAAAACATAGCTGATATGGCAGACTTGCTTAAACAAATGTGGTTTCTACTGACAATTGAGATGTACGAGCTATGGCATAAGGGAACGATAAGCGGATAAGAGGCAATCCGCAATTTCGATTAAGACAATGAGCGAGCTAGGACAGACATAGTATAGCTATTTGTTCAGCACTTTTGAAATGTACAGCGACAGAATTCAGAACATGGGCCATCTTACAGTGTTCTCCCTGTACACCAAGTCAGAACCGTAGGATAAAGGATACATAAAGGGGATGTATAATCGGACAAAGAATGCTTTTACAATTTTCAATGATTACATTTCTCAAAAACAGTTTATAGGCTACATGTGCACCACCAAGTCAGAACAGTAGGCTAAATTAAGAGGTGAAAATTAAAAAAATTATTAGGGTGATGCACATGGGCTACTAACAGCTTAATACACAACATACACATATTACTTTCTTAGCTACAGTATACATATCTGCCTGGTATATTACATAATTTATGCAGCAGCATACAAGACATTTTTGGACTGTGCTCACTTGAACAGGAAGGGGGCGAGGCGGTCCTTCGTGGGGAAATTTTGTCATCAAAGTCTGGCGTTCTCTGGATTTACTGGGAACTCCAATAAAAAAAGGTTGAATCATGATGACTTCATTGATCTTCAGGTCGTAGCTCTAGAAAGAGGCCAGAGTTCCCGATTTACAATTCCAAGTTGGATGAAAGTTCAAAATGTATTTTCCCAGTCGTAGCTCATTTTTTCCCGAGTTCCCAGTTGTCTTGAACTCACAAAAGTCTGATTTTGCAGTTCCGATTTAACAGTTGTTTTGAGCGCGGCACAAATCATGTTTCATTGACAGCATGGCCAACTTCAATGTATTGCTAATATGATTGCTTTGCAAACCACTCATTGTGGAATTTGCGATTTCCAACGTTTTGTGTAATGTTTATGTCCAATGGCTGATGAGCACCAATATGTTTTATCTATAATTTATTTTAATTATTTATCTTCATATGACAAGGTTTGAAAAGGATTTGCCAGTAGATTGTTGAGTTGATTCATGATGATGACTGCTAGCAAAAATGTTGTAAGTATGATGTTGACATGATCAGTCCAATCAAAGCTACTGTAGATATAACGTGATTTGATTCCATTTTATCTGCGTCAAATAACCTTGGAGCCTTCTATGAGGGGCACTTCTAATTTAACTCTAAGGCAGCACCCAAGGGGCTAGAATTTTAGAGCTCTCCCTATAGAATTGGAGGTGACGTCGTGTTCCCATGAGTGACAGAACACTCAGCCAATCACAGCGCAATGCTCCTATTTTCTGCTGGCCTGCCCCACCACCACAGAAAGCACTGAGCTGGCTGAAACACCTGCATTTTGGATCTGCCTTACTCAGGAAAACAAAAAGAGACCATATTTGTATGCGGCTTTATTAACTCTGACAATGGCGGTTCTAGCTTGTATGGCTCCGCCCCCAAAAATAACACCATTCTGCACTAACTGTCATTTTTATTCAGACATTTGGAACAACACAAATAAATAATCATAACATTTAAAGCTATAGTGGTCCTTCTGTAGCTCAGTTGGTAGAGCATGGCGCTTGTAACGCCAGGGTAGTGGGTTCGATCCCCGGGACCACCCATATGTAGAATGTATGCACACATGACTGTAAGTCGCTTTGGATAAAAGCGTCTGCTAAATGGCATATATTATTATTATATTATATATTATTATATAAATGTAAAGAATTAAAACAAAAATAAGACTCCTAAATATCAAAAAGTAACAAAGACAAATAGAAACAAATGTGTTGATTTGGCACTCGAGCATCAATACATTACCCATCCCCCAACACTGTCAACCAAGAGTCACGACTAAAACCATTTACGTTGGTTGTGTGCAGACTGGTTTTATATTATTCTTTACGATTTCGCACAAACCAGAAAAAAATGCAACAATATGACTTTGAAACTATATATTCACAGTATTATGAATGAATTGTGGTTTATTTGGTAGCATTTCGTAGAGTGACATTTTACTAATTGCAAGTACTGTACAAAGTTAGAGGTGCGCTATTTGATAGATTCCCCCTCTCCCCCTACCTCGGGCTTCCAGTGGGGAGACCTGAGGTCAACCTACCCCCGCCCCGCTCCTCATCTCGTACTTCTGAGTGGGAGACCTTCCCAGGCAGTAGCCTGCCTAGCTCACAAACTAGAATCGGGGCGCCCACCCTGACAAGGTTAATTGACCCACAGTCCCACACATTGACATGATATCATTAGCGTGATGTGCAAATGAGTGATAGAAAACCGATCTCATAAATGTCACCATTACGATTTTTTTGTGCAGGCGCCCTGGAAATCGGAGTGGAGACATTTGCGCGATTGGTTTTCTATCACTCATTTGCATTAAAGGTCAAATACCGTGAGACCGACAGTTATTTGCTTGACAATCACCGGCTGACAAAATTTCATGACCGCCACAGCCCTAGTCATAACCATGGTATATGGTCTGATATGCCACTGCTTTCAGCCAATCAGCATTCAGGGCTCGAACCACCCGGTTTATAAAATAGAATATCCAATACCAGTATACAGTATTTTGTTGCTGTGGTATGTGTTAGTCAGCAATGCAGAGCCACAACTAATAGTCTTATTTGGGGTGGGGGGGACAAGCATACAGACATGTTGACCTTTTTGTATTCCAGGGCAAGGGAGTGCTACCAGCAGGGAAGTGGTGGAGTTACAGAGAGGACCAGAGTTCTGGCTGAGGTCAGTGACCACATCACCCACAGTAAACCACAGTATGCAGGTCATTCTCGTACCATGTTCTCATAACCCTAGCCAATCATTATCATAACATTCACACTATTGTAAAATAATATTCTCATTCACATTACGGACATGTGGTTTTTGGACCTGTCATTCTTTCCCAATTTGTTCACGTAATTATTTTTTCCATTTCTCCTGATAATTTGACACCAACATCATGATATAGTCCTTAATGTCCATAGATTATATATTACCTATCTCTTATCCCCTGTAAATACACTCATTTGCACGTCATGTCAATGATATCTTGTTACCGTGTGGGACTGTGGGTCGGAGTGGGCGCCCTGAGCGGCTGCCCATGTTGCCTATACCTCTATATAAAAATGTATATATATTTTCGGTACGTTGTTTGCAAACTGATATGTGGCACGTATTAATGCCAAAATAACATGCAAACTATCTCTTATCCTCTGTAGATACTTCTTAGTGCCATAGATGACAGATGAGTTTTGATGTCAACTATCTCAGTGCTGTCTCATTCTAACCTAGATCACAGAGGAGTTGGAGAAGGTGAAGCAGGAGATGGAGGAGAAGGGCAGCAGTATGTCTGATGGAGGTGAGTCTGGAAATGAAAACATACCAGACTGGGGAATCTACACAGCACCATAGCTTTAAGCCTTTTCCACCGCAAGCTGGACAAAATAGTGAATATGACGCAGTTCCCACACTAAAAAGTCAGAGGGGACGTCACATCCTATTGTGTTACATGCGTCATTAGGCTGAGCACCTTGCTGTGGCCTGGCCTCCGGCACACGTCTACGGTGTCGGTATATGTTAGAATCTGTATGCGCTTTGACTTTTTTAGAAAATGTATACTTTTTTTAAATTGGGCACTTTGCAAACCCATGCATTTACAGGGGTCTTGATGGGTGAAGCAACAGTTCTTGATTTAAAATGTACATAGTGACAGTTCTCTTATCATTGAATCTATTGAAGAAAGGTTATGAAATCAAGTTGTTAGATCGTTAAAAACATGATTTTATTTTGGAATCTATTCCTGTGTAATGATCGTGACAAATTGTTTTTGAAAATGTTTGATATTATTACTTTTCTTACCCGTTGAGCTTTTTTGAATTTATACAGCCCCGGTGGTGAAAATCAAGCAGAGTCTGACCAAGCTCAAGCAGGAGATTGTTCAGATGGACATTCGGATTGGAGTGGTAGAGCACACACTACTGCAGGCCAAGCTAAAGGAGAAGTCCAACATGACTCGAGACATGCACGCCACCAATATCCCAGAGCCTGCCATCGGCGCATACTGAGATATACACAGTATCTATCATTAGCTTACTGAACTTTATATAGCGATACATTATGCCTGTGCAATGCTATTATTTACATGGTATGGTACCTGTTATGAGAAGGCAAGCAGTGGGTTACATCCTGACTACAGCCAATATACCAAAGTCCTTTAATGATTCTAACCGGTCTGTTTAAGCAGACACATGGAGAGACATCTGTATTGTTCTGACTTCAACTGTCATATGTTTCATATCATATTTGATTGCATTCGAAGGCTTTGTTGGCGCGGTTTAATTAATGTATTTACATACATTGGAATGATAAAATACAGATTTGAATGCCCATATGTTTTACATGCAGGGTTAAGTTTGCTAATTGCCATATTTGTAATGGAGATAATTAAACTGATTTTTTTTTTTTTACAAATAAGAAGTTGTATAATATTACTGATGTGGATTTGATGGGGACATTTATTTAGACTTTTGATCTGGTAAGGCTCATGAAATGTCTGGAAAGGTGACATTAAACATGCATCCAGCCATTTGTAACGAAAATAATTGTACCATATAGAAAAGTGGAAATACTTACAAAGTCGGCTGAGATTGATTTGCCAGCAATGTTTGCTGTGTCAGGGTACATGATGAAACATTAATATAAAAATCCAAAAGTAACTTTGGAATTCATAACTTTTAAGCAGGTTCATTCAGAGGGGTTGGGTTAAATGCGGAAGACACAACCTGTTAGGGCCTACATAAAGCTGTCCCAACACGTTACCACTGCTACACCTGGCTATCAGCAGAGCCTTGTCTGGCAACGAAACAGTTCATTCAGCCTCACTTACTGCCTTTAAAAAACATAGCTGATATGGCTGACTTGCTTAAACAAATGTGGTTTCTACTGCCAATTGAGATGTACGAGCTATGGCATAAGGGAACGACAAGCGGATAAGAGGCAATCCGCAATTTCGATTAAGACAATGAGCGAGCTAGGACAGACATAGCATAGCTATTTGTTCAGCACTTTTGAAATGTACAGCGACAGAATTCAGAACATGGGCCATCTTACAGTGTTCTCCCTGTACACCAAGTCAGAACCGTAGGATAAAGGATACATAAAGGGGATGTATAATCGGACAAAGAATGCTTTTACAATTTTCAATGATTACATTTCTCAAAAACAGTTTATAGGCTACATGTGCACCACCAAGTCAGAACAGTAGGCTAAATTAAGAGGTGAAAATTTAAAAAATTATTAGGGTGATGCACATGGGCTACTAACAGCTTAATACACAACATACACATATTACTTTCTTAGCTACAGTATACATATCTGCCTGGTATATTACATAATTTATGCAGCAGCATACAAGACATTTTTGGACTGTGCTCACTTGAACAGGAAGGGGGCGAGGCGGTCCTTCGTGGGGAAATTTTGTCATCAAAGTCTGGCGTTCTCTGGATTTACTGGGAACTCCAATAAAAAAAGGTTGAATCATGATGACTTCATTGATCTTCAGGTCGTAGCTCTAGAAAGAGGCCAGAGTTCCCGATTTACAATTCCAAGTTGGATGAAAGTTCAAAATGTATTTTCCCAGTCGTAGCTCATTTTTTCCCGAGTTCCCAGTTGTCTTGAACTCACAAAAGTCTGATTTTGCAGTTCCGATTTAACAGTTGTTTTGAGCGCGGCACAAATCATGTTTCATTGACAGCATGGCCAACTTCAATGTATTGCTAATATGATTGCTTTGCAAACCACTCATTGTGGAATTTGCGATTTCCAACGTTTTTGTGTAATGTTTATGTCCAATGGCTGATGAGCACCAATATGTTTTATCTATAATTTATTTTAATTATTTATCTTCATATGACAAGGTTTGAAAAGGATTTGCCAGTAGATTGTTGAGTTGATTCATGATGATGACTGCTAGCAAAAATGTTGTAAGTATGATGTTGACATGATCAGTCCAATCAAAGCTACTGTAGATATAACGTGATTTGATTCCATTTTATCTGCGTCAAATAACCTTGGAGCCTTCTATGAGGGGCACTTCTAATTTAACTCTAAGGCAGCACCCAAGGGGCTAGAATTTTAGAGCTCTCCCTATAGAATTGGAGGTGACGTCGTGTTCCCATGAGTGACAGAACACTCAGCCAATCACAGCGCAATGCTCCTATTTTCTGCTGGCCTGCCCCACCACCACAGAAAGCACTGAGCTGGCTGAAACACCTGCATTTTGGATCTGCCTTACTCAGGAAAACAAAAAAGAGACCATATTTGTATGCGGCTTTATTAACTCTGACAATGGCGGTTCTAGCTTGTATGGCTCCGCCCCCCCAAAAATAACACCATTCTGCACTAACTGTCATTTTTATTCAGACATTTGGAACAACACAAATAAATAATCATAACATTTAAAGCTATAGTGGTCCTTCTGTAGCTCAGTTGGTAGAGCATGGCGCTTGTAACGCCAGGGTAGTGGGTTCGATCCCCGGGACCACCCATATGTAGAATGTATGCACACATGACTGTAAGTCGCTTTGGATAAAAGCGTCTGCTAAATGGCATATATTATTATTATATTATATATTATTATATAAATGTAAAGAATTAAAACAAAAATAAGACTCCTAAATATCAAAAAGTAACAAAGACAAATAGAAACAAATGTGTTGATTTGGCACTCGAGCATCAATACATTACCCATCCCCCAACACTGTCAACCAAGAGTCACGACTAAAACCATTTACGTTGGTTGTGTGCAGACTGGTTTTATATTATTCTTTACGATTTCGCACAAACCAGAAAAAAATGCAACAATATGACTTTGAAACTATATATTCACAGTATTATGAATGAATTGTGGTTTATTTGGTAGCATTTCGTAGAGTGACATTTTACTAATTGCAAGTACTGTACAAAGTTAGAGGTGCGCTATTTGATAGATTCCCCCTCTCCCCTACCTCGGGCTTCCAGTGGGGAGACCTGAGGTCAACCTACCCCGCCCCGCTCCTCATCTCGTACTTCTGAGTGGGAGACCTTCCCAGGCAGTAGCCTGCCTAGCTCACAAACTAGAATCGGGCGCCCACCCTGACAAGGTTAATTGACCCACAGTCCCACACATTGACATGATATCATTAGCGTGATGTGCAAATGAGTGATAGAAAACCGATCTCATAAATGTCACCATTACGATTTTTTTGTGCAGGCGCCCTGGAAATCGGAGTGGAGACATTTGCGCGATTGGTTTTCTATCACTCATTTGCATTAAAGGTCAATTACCGTGAGACCGACAGTTATTTGCTTGACAATCACCGGCTGACAAAATTTCATGACCGCCACAGCCCTAGTCATAACCATGGTATATGGTCTGATATGACACTGCTTTCAGCCAATCAGCATTCAGGGCTCGAACCACCCGGTTTATAAAATAGAATATCCAATACCAGTATACAGTATTTTGTTGCTGTGGTATGTGTTAGTCAGCAATGCAGAGGCACAACTAATTGTCTTATTTGGGGTGGGGGGACAAGCATACAGACATGTTGACCTTTTTGAATTCCAAGGCAAGGGAGTGCTACCAGCAGGGAAGTGGTGGAGTTACAGAGAGGACCAGAGTTCTGGCTGAGGTCAGTGACCACATCACCCACAGTAAACCACAGTATGCAGGTCATTCTCGTACCATGTTCTCATAACCCTAGCCAATCATTATCATAACATTCACACTATTGTAAAATAATATTCTCATTCACATTACGGACATGTGGTTTTTGGACCTGTCATTCTTTCCCAATTTGTTCACGTAATTATTTTTTCCATTTCTCCTGATAATTTGACACCAACATCATGATATAGTCCTTAATGTCCATAGATTATATATTACCTATCTCTTATCCCCTGTAAATACACTCATTTGCACGTCATGTCAATGATATCTTGTTACCGTGTGGGACTGTGGGTCGGATTGGGCGCCCTGAGCGGCTGCCCATGTTGCCTATACCTAAATCCGCCACAGCAAATTATATATATTTTTTTACATTGTTTGTAATGTGGCACGTATTAATGCCAAAATAACATGCAAAAAATGATATATATAATAATTAGTTTGCCTCATCTTGGGCAAATGTAGTGGGTGCTCATGGTGGGTGTCTTTTAGGTTCCAGTTGTTGTAGCTAGTCAACTTTCAGTGGACATCCCTGTGTGTGTCTTTCAGAACTACTCCTAAAACCTGTTTTCTTGCTGGGGAACATAACAAAATGGGGGCTCGTCCGGGATGTTGTTTCCCATGGTAGTCGCTCTAGTCACCTACTCTGAAGCTGCTGGGCCCAGATATTTGAGTGTTGAAAATACACTTTTATCGTAGAGTTTCTGTCACTGACATCCACCTTGAGGTGGTTTAACATTGGGGGAATAATTTTGAAAGTTGCAAAAACATTAGATTAAAGCCATGGACTTTAATTTGGAAGAATTTGTAGGAATCTCTGCATGGGAGATGCTCAATAAATGTACAAAGGCGAATCTGCTCGTAGTTGCAAAGCATTATGACATCAAGGTGGCATCTGGCGATCCAAAAGCAGTAGTCAAAGAGTTGATCGGTACTGCTTTGGTGGAGTAGGAAATCCTTCTGGAGATGGAGGTTGATGAAAAGGGTCCACCGGGTAGTAGGGTGAGTCCTGTAGACGCACAACTGCGCCAGTTAGAACTAAAGGCAAAATTGGAGCAACAGAAATTAGAGCTCGAGCACAGGGAGAGAGAACGTGATGAGAGATTGGAGCAACAGAAATTAGAGCTCGAGCAAAGGGAGAGAGAACGTGATGAGAGATTGGAGTAACAGAAATTAGAGCTCGAGCACAGGGAGAGAGAACGTGATGAGAGATTGGAGCAACAGAAATTAGAGCTCGAGCACAGGGAGAGAGAACGTGATGAGAGATTGGAGCAACAGAAATTAGAGCTCGAGCACAGGGAGAGAGAACGTGATGAGAGATTGGAGCAACAGAAATTAGAGCTCGAGCACAGGGAGAGAGAACGTGATGAGAGATTGGAGCAACAGAAATTAGAGCTCGAGCACAGGGAGAGAGAACGTGATGAGAGATTGGAGCAACAGAAATTAGAGCTCGAGCACAGGGAGAGAGAACGTGATGAGAGATTGGAGCAACAGAAATTAGAGCTCGAGCACAGGGAGAAAGAACGTGATGAGAGATTGGAGCAACAGAAATTAGAGCTCGAGCACAGGGAGAGAGAACGTGATGAGAGATTGGAGCAACAGAAATTAGAGCTCGAGCACAGGGAGAGGGATACAATCATGAAGTGGAACAACATTTATTGGATTGGATATTTCAAACCTTTTTAACAAATCAAAAACTGAAAAATTGGGCGTGCAAAATTATTCAGCCCCTTTACTTTCAGTGCAGCAAACTCTCTCCAGAAGTTCAGTGAGGATCTCTGAATGATCCAATGTTGACCTAAATGACTAATGATGATAAATACAATCCACCTGTGTGTAATCAAGTCTCCGTATAAATGCACCTGCACTGTGATAGTCTCAGAGGTCCGTTAAGAGCGCAGAGAGCATCATGAAGAACAAGAAACACACCAGGCAGGTCCGAGATACTGTTGTGAAGAAGTGTAAAGCCGGATTTGGATACAAAAAGATTTCCCAAGCTTTAAACATCCCAAGGAGCAGTGTGCAAGCGATAATATTGAAATGGGAGGAGTATCAGATCACTGCAAATCTACCAAGACCTGGCCGTCCCTCTAAACTTTCAGCTCATACAAGGAGAAGACTGATCAGAGATGCAGCCAAGAGGCCCATGATCACTCTGAATGAACTGCAGAGATCTACAGCTGAGGTGGGAGACTCTGTCCATAGGACAACAATCAGTCGTATATTGCACAAATCTGGCCTTTATGGAAGAGTGGCAGGAAGAAAGCCATTTCTTAAAGATATCCATAAAAAGTGTTGTTTAAAGTTTGCCACAAGCCACCTGGGAGACACACCAAACATGTGGAAGAAGGTGCTCTGGTCAGATGAAACCAAAATTGAACTTTTTGGCAACAATGCAAAACGTTATGTTTGGCGTAAAAGCAACACAGCTCATCACCCTGAACACACCATCCCCACTGTCAAACATGGTGGTGGCAGCATCATGGTTTGGGCCTGCTTTTCTTCAGCAGGGACAGGGAAGATGGTTAAAATTGATGGGAAGATGGATGGAGCCAAATACAGGACCATTCTGGAAGAAAACCTGATGGAGTCTGCAAAAGACCTGAGACTGGGATGGAGATTTGTCTTCCAACAAGACAATGATCCAAAACACAAAGCAAAATCTACAATGGAATGGTTCAAAAATAAACATATCCAGGTGTTAGAATGGCCAAGTCAAAGTCCAGACCTGAATCCAATCGAGAATCTGTGGAAAGAACTGAAAACTGCTGTTCACAAATGCTCTCCATCCAACCTCACTGAGCTCGAGCTGTTTTGCAAGGAGGAATGGGAAAAAATTTCAGTCTCTCGATGTGCAAAACTGATAGAGACATACCCCAAGCGACTGACAGCTGTAATCGCAGCAAAAGGTGGCGCTACAAAGTATTAACTTAAGGGGGCTGAATAATTTTGCACGCCCAATTTATCAGTTTTTGATTTGTTAAAAAAGTTTGAAATATCCAATAAATGTCGTTCCACTTCATGATTGTGTCCCACTTGTTGTTGATTCTTCACAAAAAAATACAGTTTTATATCTTTATGTTTGAAGCCTGAAATGTGGCAAAAGGTCGCAAAGTTCAAGGGGGCCGAATACTTTAGCAAGGCACTGTATATCTGGAAGCACTATGAATCCAGTCAGTCCATCCTGCACCCTCAACCGAGTTCGATCTTGCTCGAAGCAGCTGACTTGGCCCACCTTTCAATGAAAAAGGGGTGGATGTACTGTATATTTTACTCTGTTTGGGCGGATTGCCACATCCCTAAAATGGCCACGAGATAGTTGGTCACTGCTCCTCCAAAGTATTCTGGTGGGAAAAGCTCAAAGTGTACGCTTTTTATCTCTTGACCAGAGCTCACATTATGACTGTTAAAACTTACAAGTTGGTCCCAGAGACATACAGACGGCAGTTTAGTCAATTATAAAAGAAAGAATCACAAAGTCATGTCGAGTTCGCAAGGGAACAAGCATGTCTTTTTGATCTGTGCTATGGTTCTCAAGAGGTCAAGGACCTTGAGGATTTAAAGACTTGCTTTCACAAAATAATTGCGACCTACATTGATGAGCACAAGGATCTCACTCTTGAAAGCTGCAGTTCTTGCAAATGAGTTTGTGTTGACACGTAAAACTATCTTCACAGTAGTTATCCTTAGGCAGAAAGCAATCCAGAAAGGTCCACTCCTTCTGTGAGGTTTCAGTCCATTTCTACAGTGCCCAAAGATAAAGATCGGGAGAACTGTTTTTTCGTATCCACCAGTTTGTCGTTACTGCTGTGAAAAAGGACAACTCTTTCAGTGTCCTTAAGTTGAAACAGAAACATTCGAGAGAGAAAAATCTGTTTCTTCTTGTGGGAAGAAAGACTCCAGCCTATTAAATCTCTGTTTTGAGACTGGTGTATCTCCTAAATCAGATGTGTGTGAAGCCTTTGTGTATGTTTGCAGCGTGTCTAAGAGGGTTGCTGGGAGCAAGAGTCTATTGTTGAGGATGTCAGCGATCCTACCATGGTCGATCTGAGGTTGGCTCACGATGGTGGTGTAGCAGGCCATCTTGGGGTCAACAAGAAGCATGACCATATCTTGATGAACTTCTTCTGGCCTGGTCTGAAACAGGATGTTGTGGCTTACTGTATAATTTTTTTTGCGTTTGCCAGCGGATGGGTAAACCGAACCAATCTGTACTGGTTGCACCTTTGCAGCCTTTTCCTGCTTTTGACTAACCTTTCAGCAGGGTTCTGGTGGACTGTTTTGGTCCTTTGCCCAAAGCCAAGAGTGGTAACCAGTTTCTCTTAATCATAATGTGTGCTACCACTCGTTTCCCTGAGTCCATTCCACTGAGGAAAATCACAGGTCCCAGTATTGTTGAGGTACTGGTGAAATAATTTTCAACGTTTGGACTTTCGCAGGTAGTGCAGTCAAACCAAGGATCACATTTCATGTTAAAGGTCTTCCAGCTACAACAGTTTGGTGTAACCCATTGCCCCTCTAGTGCCTTCCACCCAGAGTTTCTGTGTGCCTTTAACACTTTATCAGAAGCACTTGATCAATGACGTCTGAAGCTTTGTTTCGTCAAACAAGCGCCTGATGGGTTCAGTATTGTTTTGGTAGGAGACAAAAAAGCTCTGCTGCGCTCGCGGTACAGGGTGTGGTATATCATCTATAATAATTTGGCTGCGCTAAATCATTTTGACCAGCAGGTGCCACTGTGTTGATCAAAGCCTTGAGTAATGAATCTATATTTTCAACACAGTTGGCTGGAAAACCTCAATGCTTCCATCACTAGTTTAAACTCAAGGTGCTCCAGGTGTGCATATTTTTGTTCTTTACTCTCTTTATTAGTGATGGGACGATTGATTCTGGAGCTCTGATACAGTTTTCAAAGCTCTACTGATCCTACACAATGTACCGATGCTTGTTTCAAAGTAACATCACGTGACCAATTACGTCTGAAGCTTCGGTTGCACAATGCAAGATCCCACTGATTTCACCTTGCTGCTTTCTTAGATTTTTTTTAATTGCTTTCAAACACCAACCTCTACTGGACACCGTACTTACAATGTCATTCGGATTGTTTTCATGTAACGTTGTCTAATTAACTAAACCTGAATGGTAGCTCAGCAGGTGGAGTCGGGGATCTCGGGCACCAGAAAACTCAGACAGGGAATGGGGTGGAATCCTGGCAAAGGCATATTATTTAGAAAGTCATTGTGACACCACACTTTTTTTTGAGTAAAGTATAAGCTTCTGTCTTAAGCATCCTAAATAATACCATAGATTCCGTTTTTGACAGCAAAAAAAAGGGATGCATGGTGGACGGTGCGAACCTGCAATGATAACTGATTGTATGAACATATATAGCAACATCTCACGCTGCATGTTATTCCTGTCCAGCAGATGTCACTATTGTGCATGGTGTTAAAAGCTCAGCGTAATGAACTGTTTTTCAGCACAATTTGGTGAAATCCCAAAGGCTTCGGTTTCCCATCACTACTCTTCCTTCACACTTCATCTTCATCAGATATGGAGTCCTTTTTGCTAAATAATATTTGATAGCCTATAGTTCTATTCTATTATAATGACTTAGGTTCCAAATCTGTTATCTAATTTGTTGAATAATGCAATTCAAATCAGTGGCTGTGTCCGAATTCCCATACTTGAGTACAAAACAGTAGGCTGTTAAAGTATGTGGGAAAAAAATGAAGTTTAATAGTCTTGTTAATCAGGCCTTTTGATTAGAACATCGGGATCATTTTAGTTTTGTAGGCTATTTAATTATTTAATTTATGGGACCAAGCCATAGCAGTCATTCTGATCTCGTTCCCAATGACCAGTGCTTTGGTTTATTACACTGAACAAAATATAAACACAACATGTAAAAGTGTTTGTTTCACGTTTCATGAGCTGAAATAAAATATCCCAGAAGATTTTCATACGCACAAAAAGCTTATTTCTCTCAAATGTTGTGCACAAATTTTTTTTTCATCCCTGTTGGTCAGCATTTCTTCTTTGCCAAGATGATGCATCCACCTGACAGTTGTAGCATATCAAGAAGCTGATTAAACAGCATGATCATTACACAGGTGCACCTTGTGATGTGGACAATAAAAGGCTACTCTAAAATGTGCAGTTTTGTCACACAACACAATGCCACAGATGTATCAAGTTTTGAGGTAGCATGCAATTGGCATGTTGACTGCAGGAATGTCCACCAGAGCTGTTACCAGATAATTTAATTGTTGAATTGTTAATTTCTCTACAGCTTCATTTTAGAGAATTTGGCCTCCGGCCTCACAACCGCAGACCACATGTATGTGGCGTCGTGTGGGTAAGCGGTTTGCTGATGTCAACATTGTGAACAGAGTACCCCATGGTGGGGTTATGGCATGGGCAGGCATAAGCTACGGACAACTAACACAATTGCATTTTATCAAATCAAATTTTATTGGTCACATACACATATTTAGCAGATTGCAGGTGTAGCGAAATGCAGCAGGTGTAGCTCCAGCAGTGCAGTAATATCTAGCAATACACACAAATCTAAAAGTAAAAGAATGGAATTAAGAGATGTATAAATATTATATAAATATAGGACGAGCAATGTTCGAGTGGTATTGACTAAAATACCGTATAATAGAATACAGTATATACATATGAGATGAGAAAAGCAGTATGTAAACATTATTAAAGGGACTACTGCTCCATTATTAAAATGACCAGTGATTCCATGTCGATATACATAGGGCAGCAGCTTCTAAGGTGCAGGGTTAAATGACCGGACGGTAGCCAGCTTGTGATGGCTATTTAACAGTCTGATGGACTTGAGATAGAAGCTGTTTTTCAGTCTCTCCATCCCAGCTTTGATGCACCTGTACTCTGCAACATACGTCTGGTGTCTGAGCCGTTGAATTGCGACTCCACTTTGCTTCTGTACTGACGTTTTGTCTGTTTGATTGCCTTACAGAAGGAATAACTACACTGTTTGTATTCGGCCATATTCCCAGTCACTCCAAAGTCCACTCCGAATACCTCTTCGCCGCCGCCGGCGTCTTGGAGCAGCCTCTGGGATAAGTTCAATTTCCCTAGGGGTTACGGACTAAGTATCCAATTTGGGAAAGTCGTATCCCTGGCTGTAATGCTGGCGAGTTAACGTCGCCCTGATATCCAAATGTAGCAACACAGAAAAACATTCTGGGCTATTAATGTAAGAAATAACACAAAAAAAAATAAAAAATAATGCAAAGTTGCTACGGAGCTACTAGAGAGAGATACCGTGACAAGAACTCGAGGCCCATTGTTGTGCCATTCATCCTCCGCCATCACCTCATGTTTCAGCATGTTCACGTTTTTTTGTGCAATTGCCTTTTCATTTGAACATTTGAAAAAAATTGATTGATTTATATACACTATATATACACCCCATCTCCATAGACAAATATTGGCAGTAGAATGGCCTTACTGAAGAGCTCACTTTCAACGTGGCACCGTCACGTCAGTTTGTAAAATTTCTGCCCTGCTTGAGCTGACCCAGTCAACTGTAAGTGATGTTATTGTGAAGTGGAAACGTCTAGGAGCAACAACTGCTCAGCCGCGAAGTGGTAGGCCACACAAGCTCACAGAACAGGGCCACTGAGTGCTGAAGCGCGTTGAGTGTAAAACTGGTCTGTCCTCATTTGCAACACTCACACCAAGTTCCAAACTGCCTCTGGAAACAATGTCAGCACAATAACTGTTTGTTGGGAGCTTCATGGTTTCCATGGCCGAGCAGCCACACACAAGCCTAAGATCACAATGTGCAAGGCCAAGTGTCGGCTGGAGTGGTGTAAAGCTCGCTGCCATTGGACTCTGGAGCAGTGGAAATGTGTTCTCTGGAGTGATGAATAACGCTTCACCATCTGGCAGTCCAAAGGACGAATCTGGGTTTGGAGGATGCCAGGAGAACGCTACCTGCCAGAATGCATAGTGCCAACTATGAAGTTTAGTGGAGGAGGAATTTATTTCACCTTTATTTAACCAGGTAGGCTAGTTGAGAACAAGTTGAGAACAAGTTCTCATTTACATTGACCTGGCCAAGATAAAGGAAAGCAGTGCGACACAGACAACATCACAGTTACACATGGAATAAACAAACATACAGTCAATAACACAATAGAACAAGTCTATATACAATATGTGCAAATGAGGTAAGATAAGGGAGGTAAAGGCAATAAATAGGACATACTGTCGAAATAATTACAATTTAGCAATTAAACAATGGAGTGATAGATGTGCAGAAGATGAATGTGCAAGTAAAGATACTGGGGTGAAAAATAAATAAATAACAGTATGGGGATGAGGCAGTTGGATAAGCAATTTACAGATGGGCTATGTACAAGTGCAGTGATCTGTGAGCTGCTCTGACAGCTGGTGCTTACAGTTAGTGAGGGAGATATGAGTCTCCAGCTTCAGTGATATTTGCAGTTCGTCAATCCAGTCATTGGCAGCAGAGAACTGGAAGGAAAGGTGGCCAAAGTAGGAATTGGCTTTGGGTGTGACCAGGGAAATATACCTGCTGGAACGCGTGCTATGGGTGGGTGTTGCTATGGTGACCAGTGAGCTAGCAAAGACTTATAGATGACCTGGAGCCAGTGGGTTTGGTGACGAATATGAAGTGAGGGCCAGCCAACGAGAGCATACAGGTCGCAGTGGTGGGTAGTATATGGGGCTTTGGTGACAAAGCAGATGTCACTGTGATACACTACATCCAATTTGCTGAGTAGAGTGTTGGAGGCGATGTAAATGACATCGCCGAAGTCAAGGATTGGTAGGATAGTCAGTTTCACGAGGGTATGTTTGGCAGCATGAGTGAAGGAGGCTTTGTTGCGAAATAGGAAGCCGATTCCAGATTTAATTTTGGATTGGAGATGCTTAATGTGAGTCTGGAAGGAGAGTTTACAGTCCAACCAGTCCAACCAGACACCTAGGTATTTGTAGTTGTCCACATATTCTAAGTCAGAACCATCCAGAGTAGTGATGCTGGCCTGGTGGGCAGGTGTGGTAGCAATCGGTTGAAGAGCATGCATTTAGTTTTACTTGCATTTAAGAGCAGTTGGAGGCCACAGAAGGAGAGTTGTATGGCAGTGTCTATAGAAGTATACAGAAGTATACAGAATGGTGTCGTCTGCGTAGAGGTTTATCAGAGAATCACCAGCAGCAAGAGCGACATCATTGATGTATACAGAGAAAAGAGTCAGCCCAAGAATTGAACCCTGTGGCACCCCCAGAGACTGCCAGAGGTCCGGACAACAGGCTCTCTGATTTGACACAATGAACTCTGTCTGAGAAGTAGTTGGTGAACCAGGTGAGGCAGTCATTTGAGAAACCAAGGCTGTTGAGTCTGCCGATAAGAATGTGGTGATTGACAGAGTCGAAAGCCTTGGACAGGATGATGAATACAGCTTCACAGTAATGTCGTTTGATGTCGTTTAGGACCTTGAGCGTGGCTGAGGTGCACCCGTGACCAGCTCGGAAACCAGATTGCCTATCGGAGAATGTACTGTGGGATTGTGCTAAAGCAGCGAATAAAACAAACTTATGTTAACATGCATGTAACCAAGGCTTTTACGGTTACAGAAGTCAACAAATGAGAGCGCTTGGGGAGTGGGAGTGGAGCTAGGCACTGCAGGGCCTTGATTAACCTCTACATCATCAGAGGAACAGAGGAGGAGTAGGATAAAGGTACGGCTAAAGACTATAAGAACTGGTCGTCTAGTACGTTCGGAATAGAGAGTAAAAAGAGCAGGTTTCTGGACACAGTAGAAGAGATTCAAGGCATAATGTACAGACAAGGGTATGGTAGAATGTGAATACAGTGGAGGTAAACCTAGGCATTGAGTGATGATGAGAGAGGTATTTAGTGACACCATTTAAACCAGGTGAGGTCAACGCATGTGTGGAAGGTGTAACAAAAGGCTTAGTTAGCTAAGGCATATTGAGCAGGGCAGGAGGCTCTACAGTGAAATAAGACAATAATCACTAATCAAAACAGCAATGGACAAGGCATATTGACATTAGGGAGCGGCATGCATAGCCGAGTGATCACATGGTCCAGTGAGTAACTAGGCGGGCTGGAGACACGGTGATTCAGACAGCTAGCGTGCCGGGGTTAGCAGGCTAGCAGAAGGGCCTCAGAGTGACGTTGCGATGGAAGAAGTCTGTTGTAGCCCCTTGTGCGGTTACGTCAGCAGACCAGTCGTGATGGATCAGCAGGGCTCCGTGTAGTAAAAGAGTCCAGGCAAAACAGGTATAGTAGCCCAAGAAATTGGCTGATGGACTTCTTCAGCTCACAGTCCGATATGCTCTAGACAGCTAGCCGGCCATTGCTAGCAGGCTAGCAGATGGGCATACAGAGTACGTCGCTACCGAGGAGCCTGTTGAGAAAAAAACTTGGGCGAATTATGTCTGTAGTCCAGTCATGACAGTAAAAGGGGTCCAGGCCAATTGGCAAAATAGGTATTGTAGCCCAAGGAGTGGCTGATGGACCTCTTCAGCTAGCCGGGAGATGGGCCTAGCATAGGCTAGCTCAAGGCTAATTGGTGCTTGCTTCAGGACAGAGACGTTAGCCAGGAGCAGCCATTCGGATAGCAGCTAGCTAGCTGCGATGATCCAGGTGAAAAGGTTCAGAGCTTGCAGTAGAATTACGAAGATGTGGAGAGAAAGAAGTCCGATATGCTCTGGTTTGAATTGCGCTGAGCAGACTGGCAGGAGTTGTCCGGACTAAAGGTTAGCTGATAACTTCTAGCAGTGGCTAGCTGACTACTAGCTAGAAGTTAGCTCTGTTGGGGGTTCCGGGTTCTAAAGTAAAGAAAATAGCAGATCCATACCACATTGGGTGAGGAGGGTTGCAGGAGAGTATGTTGAAGTTGGGGCTAATATTAAAAAAATATATGCAAAGGAAAATATATAAAAAGATATATACACGGGACACGACAAGACGAATAATGGTCTGGGGTTGTTTTTCATGGTTCGGGCTGAGCCAATTAGTTCCAATGAAGGGAAATCTTAATGCTATAGCATACAATGAAATTCTAGATGATTCTGTGTTTCCAGCTTTGTGGCAACAGTTTGGAGAAGGCCCTTTCCTGTTTCAGCATGACATTGCCCCCGTGCATACAGAAATGGTTTGTCCAGATCGGTGTGGAAGAACTTGACTGGCCTGCACAGAGCCCTGACCTCAACCCCATCGGAAACCTTTGGGATGAATTGGAACATCGACTGCGAGCCCGACTTCACTAATGCTCTTGTGGCTGAATGGAAGCAAGTCCCCGCAGAAATGTTCCAACATCTAGTGGAAAGCCTTCCCAGAAGAGTGGAGGCTGTTATAGCAGCAAAGGGGATGTTCAACGAGCAGGTGTCCACATGCTCTTGGTAATGTAGTGTATGTTGTCAAGGGGGAAGGATAAGGACGATTCAAAAATGACATGTACAGAAATCCAGTAAAAACACTGTCCAGGCTCTGTCCCACTCCCAAAATAATACCACCCAGGAATAAACTGGGTACATACGACACCTTTCCTTCAGCTCTCCTCTCCTTCTTTCCTCTCTTCTACTTTCTCAGCTCATCCTCCACTCTTACCCCAATCTAGGTCAACTGACGTTCTTCATTGGCAATGGCATCATCGAATCGCTCTTCCCTCCCTCTGGGTTCTTAAACATGCCTGCCTCATCTGGTGATCGGGGTGCTGGAACAACAACTCTGTGCTCCGGGCCAGACTTGGGAGTTTCTCTGGAATCTTCGCGGTCAATCGTGGGAAAGTCATTTGTTGCAGCTGGTTGGATGGCAGCAGTAGGTACAGTTGGCCAGGGGAACTTGTTCTGTCCCCCGGTCTGCACTCTGGGAGCAGCCCTCCTTAACTGGAGACTCTGAAACACAGAGACAGGGAGAGTTCAGGACTAGACTTATTGTGATATTGTAAACCATTCTCTTTACAAAAACGTTACTCATTTTAGTGTGTGATAACGATCATAGTTTTAGTAAGTGAGACACTTGTTTTTCTATGCCACTACATGTCATCTTAATGGGTAGTGATGGGAGTCACTGACCTGTGTTGCTCCTCCTCAGCCAGCAGCACATAGCTTCTACAGGGTGGTCTGGCTGGGAGCCTCCTAAATGGTCCCCAGTTGGCGATGCCTCGTGACAGACCACCGATGTGGCATTAAACCCTGTAGGAGCAAACACTTTCCCATCAGAGACGTATTCATTTTAAAATTATTCATTAACCATTAATAAACTAATTATAAACCCTTGTAAAGGGAACCTTATTGTAAAAATGACATTTTGCACCATAAAGCTCACAAAATCTTACATGAAGTTATAATAGTTGATAGCAGGAGAGCACAGTAAGAGTAATTGCTCAAAGTTCTTCTTGATCTGGGCACTGACAGACTCATGGATGTTCGTACCCAGGGCTGTGTCTTCAGCAGTCCTGGGGGAGGGAGAGAGACATGAGGGCCAGGCTCTGTTAGTGGGCACAACAACATGTGAAAGAAGGTGTGTGTGTGTGCGCATGCACTGTACCAGGGGTGCTGAAGAGCCTGGTCACATGTGTAGCATATCCTTGGGTCCTTATCAATCAGGTGGACTATAACATCTTTAGCTAAAAAAAACACCAAACACACACAACAGAATATGTCTCTCTCGTCTGAGAGTGGAGGACTACAGTAGCTGAGTGGAAGATATCGGCGAGAAAGGGTGTGGAAAGAAAGGAACGTGTGAAATCTCATAATAATGATAGACAAATAGTGCCAGCTTAACAAGATGTAAAAGACTGAAGACTGGAAATACTTAAACCAGCAGCAGTGATGGGTGGGGGGAAAAATCCATTCAGCTACATATCGTGATATTATTTTTGACGATAGATCGTATCGTATCATTTTGACAATATTGCAACATTATTTTTTGCACTACTTAAATGTACCTGTACCTAAAACTTCTGACCCACTGGGAATGAGATGAAATAAATCAAAGCTGAAATAAATAGTTCTTTCTACTATTATTGTGACATTTTTGTGACATTGTGACAGGGAATTTTTACAAGGATTAAATGTCAGGAATTGTGAAAAACTGAGTTTAAATGTATTTGGCTAAGGTGTATGTAAACTTCCAACTTCAACTGTATAGAATCGTGATAATCACAATACATATCGCATCGGCACCTAAGTATCGTGATAATATATAGATAGATCTGCTCCTGAATTCATCCCAGTCATCAGCAACAGAGAATTTGGGTAGGTACATATCTAACATCAATGTGTACACAATTACAATGATAGTTCAATATGGTCAACATACTGTTGACACGTAGGCTATGGTGTAATGGAATGTTTTGCCTTGTGTGGTAGGTTTTGACACTCTTATGTAGGTGTCATAACCAGCCATAAAATCATGCAATATATGTCACAACAGGTCTAAATATGTGTGTAATGACAGTGTTATTGGTTATGACAAGCTGTCAGCTGTTATGACATATGAGATGGTTATAACTCTGTGTGTCAAGTAAAGTGTTACCGTCCTTTAGATGTTAATGTACTGAACAAACAGCGCCACCAGCAGATAGAAAAGAGCAGGAACTCAAACAGCAGGCTTCTGTGCAATAGGAGGTCAGGGATCCGGGAATGAAGGACAGGTTCTGGCGTGATGAGGCCCAAAAGACCAATTACTGCTTTCTAGACGCAGGGGGAAATACAGGTAGTGGGGTTTAGTGCTTTTGTCTGTGGTGCAGTTTGAGTTGGCTACACGAATAAGCCTAGGTGTCTGTAGCATGGTCATAGATTTGTACTCTTGCCAACTCCATTGCTGTCATTGTCACCATGAGTGACAAGTAGTTGGCATTGTGGCACAAACAGACTGGGAGTCAGACTATGCAGCAGCAAGGAGTGTGTGTGTGTGTGTGTGTGTGTGTGTGTGTGTGTGTGTGTGTGTGTGTGTGTGTGTGTGTGTGTGTGTGTGTGTGTGTGTGTGTGTGTGTGTGTGTGTGTGTGTGTGTGTGTGTGTGTGTGTGTGTGTGTGTGTGTGTGTGTGTGTGAGAGAGAGAGAGAGAGAGAGAGAGAGAGAGAGAGAGAGAGAGAGAGAGAGAGAGAGAGAGAGAGAGAGAGAGAGACAGAGAGAGAGAGAGAGAGAGAGAGAGAGAGAGAGAGATCATTACAGCATGATGTGGAAGATATCTCTCCTTCTATCTGTGTTGCCATGACTTCTTTCCCTTAATATTTCAGACAAGGTAAATAATCTCCCCTCAGTCACATCAATGAGTTATCTGACTAATCTCTACTATGTTAAAGAAGATAGAAGAGACTATTAAAAGGAAGGAATCTTACAACACCGGTAAGAGCGTTGGGCCAGTAACCGAAAGGTCGCTGGTTCCATTCCCCAATTCTGTCTGTGCCCTTGAGCAAGGCACTTAACCCTAATTGCTCCTGTAAGTCGCTCTGGATAAATGTGTCTACTAAATGACTAAAATGTAAATCAGTCAGGATAGGAAGGAGGAGAAGATATGACCGTCTTATGGTAGTTGTCAACTTAAAAAAAAAAAAAAAAAACTCAAATGGGGTCGGATCAAATAGGACTACACATTTCATTGAAACCTCCAAACTCGATCCCGAGTATTCTACGTCTCCCACACCTACAGTATCAGTCAAAAGTTTGGACACACCTACTTATTCAAGTGGTTTTCTTTATTTTTTTACTATTTTCAACAGTGTTGAATAAGAGTGAAGACATCAAAACTACGGAGTAACACATGGAATCATGTAGCAACCGAAAAAGTGTTAAACAAATTAAAATATATTTTAGATTTGATATTCTTTAAAGTAGCCACCCTTTGCATTGATGACAGTTGTGAACACTGTTGACATTCTCTCAACCAGCTTCACCTGGAATGAAAAAATATATATACTTATTTTTGCAAATAAATTCATTAAAAATCCTACAATGTGATTTTCTGGATTTTTTTTTTCTCATTTTGTCTGTCATAGTTGAAGTGTACCTATGATGAAAATTACAGGCCTCTCTCATCTTTTTAAGTGGGATAACTTGCACAATTGGTGGCTGACTAAATACTTTTTGCCCCACTGTATGTGCTTTTTCCAGTCTAGGTGTTTTTATGTTTATTGTTGCTTAAATTGGTTCTCAATCAGAGGCAGCTGTTTATCGTTGTCTCTGATTGGGGACCATATTCAGGTAGCCATATGCCTTGGATAGTTTATGGGTTAATGTCTATGTGTAGTTGCCTGTTTCAGCACTCTTATTATATAGCGTCACGTTCCGTTTGTTATTTTTTGTTAGTTTGTTTAGTGTTCTTCGTTAATAAAAGAAGGATGTATTCAAATCACGCTGCGCCTTGGTCTCCTCTTTACGACGAACGTGACAGAATAACCCACCAAACCAGGACCAAGAAGCGTGAAAAGGAGGAACAGCGCTTAATGGGGAAATGGACCTGGGAGGAGATATTAGATGGAGCAGGACACTGGACACAGCCGGGGGAGTATCGCCATCCTAAGGAGGAGTTAGAGGCAAGCGACGATATGAAGGTACACGGCTAGCACGGAAGCCCGAGAGGCAGCCCCAAGATTTTTTGGGGGTGGCACACGAGGAGATTGGCTGAGTCAGGTAGGAGACCTGAGCCAACTCCTCGTGCTTACCGTGGGGTGCGTGTAACTGGTCAGGCACCGTGTCTCCAGTGCGCTATCCTAGCCCGGTGCGCTCTATTCCAGCTCCTCGCATTTGCCGGGCTAGAATGGGCATCCAGCCAGGACGTATTGAGCCAGCTCTATGTTCTGGATCTCCAATGCGTCTCCACGGTCCAGTGTATCCTGTGCCTCTTCCCCGCCCAGTACAACCAGTGCCAACACCACGCACCAGGCTTCCTGTGCGCCTTCAGAGCCCAGTACGCCCTGTTCCTCCTCCCCGCACTCGCTCTGAGGTGCGTGTCACCAGGCCGCTACCACCAGTTCCGGCACCACGCACCAGACCTCCAGTGCGCCTCCAGGGTTCAGTACGCCCTGTTCCTCCTCCCCGCACTCGCTCTGAGGTGCGTGTCACCAGGCCGCTACCACCAGTTCCGGCACCACGCACCAGACCTCCAGTGCGCCTCCAGGGTTCAGTACGTCCTGTTCCTCCTCCCCGCACTCGCCCTGAGGTGCGTGTCACCAGCCCAGTACCACCAGTCCAGAACGTCCGGCGACAGTACCCAGTCCAGAGCGTCCGGTGACAGTACCCAGTCCAGAGCGTCCGGTGACAGTACCCAGTCCAGAGCGTCCGGTGACAGTACCCAGTCCAGAGCGTCCGGTGACAGTTCACAGACCGGAACCTCCAATGACGGGCCACAGAACATCCGGCGATGATCCACGCAGCGAGGGTCCCCAGCCCGGGGCCTACGGCGAGGATCTGCAGTCCAGAGCCTCCGACGATGATCCACGGGTCGGTGCTACAAGAGCGGACTCAGAGTAAAGAAGGGGGCGGCGTCCAGAACCAGAGTCGCCACCGAGGTTAGATGCCCACCCAGACCCAGGTTTAGGTTTGCGGCCGGGAGTCCGCACCTTTGGGGGGGGTACTGTCACGCCCTCACCAGATGGGATGACGTATTGCTGCAAGATGCTGTGGTAGCCATGCTGGTTAAGTGTGGCTAGAATTCTAAATAAATCACAGTGTCACTAGCAAAGCAGCCCCACACCATCACAAGTCCTACTCCATTCTTCACGGCGGGAACCACACATGCAAATATCATCCGCTCACTTACTCAAAATCTCACATAGACACGGCGGTTGTAACCAAAAATCTCACATTTGGACTCATCAGACGAAAGGAGATATTTCCACTGGTCTAATGTCCATTGGTCATGTTTTTGGCCCAGGCAAGTCTCTTCTTCTTATTGGTGTCCTTTAGTAGGGGTTTCTTTGCGTCAATTCAACCATGAAGGCCTGATTTACGCAGTCTCCTCTGAACAGTTGACGTTGAGATGTGTCAGAACTCTGTGAAGCATTTATTTGGGCTGCAATTTCTGAGGCTGGTAACTGTAATGAACTTATCCTCTGCAGCAGAGGTAACTCTAGGTAATCCTTTACTGTGGCAGTCCTCATGAGAGCCAGTTTCATCGTAGCGCTTGATGTTTTTTGCGACTGCACTTGAAGAATTTTTAAAAAGTTATTGACATTTTCTGGATTGACTGACCTTCATATCTTAAAGTAATGACGGACTGTTGTTTCTCTTTGCTTATTTGAGCTGCCTCGAAGACCAGCATCCTGGAGTCACCTCTTCACTGTTGACGTTGAGACTGGTGTTTTGTGGGTACTATTTAATGAAGCTGCCAGCTGAGGACTTGTGAGGCATCTGTTTCTCAAACTAGACACTCTAATGTACTTGTCCTCCTTCTCAGTTGTGCACTGGGGCCTCCGACTCCTCTTTATATTCACATTGGAGCCAGATTGAGCTGTTCTCCGAAGGGAGTACACAGCGTCGTATGAGATCTCCAGTTTCTTGGCAATTTCTCGCATGTAATAGCCTTCATTTATCAGAACAAGAATAGATTGACGAGTTTCAGAAGAAAGTTATTTGTTTATAGCCATTTTGAGCCTGTAATCGAACCCACAAATGCTGATGCTCCAAATACTCAACTAGTCTAATGAAGTCCAGTTTAATTGCTTCTTTAATCAGCACAACAATTGTCAGCTGTGCTAACATAATTGATCAATTAGCCGTTTAAAATGATAAACTTGGATTAGCTAACACAACGTGCCATTGGAACACCGGAGTGATGGTTGCTAATAATGGGCCTCTGTATGCCTATGTAGATATTCTACCAAAAGAATCTGCCATTTCCAGCAACAATACTCAATTACAACATCAGCAATGTATATACTGTATTTCTGATAAATTTTATGTTATTTTAAATGAACAAAAAATGTGCTTTTCTTTAAAAAACAAGGACATTTCTAAGTGACCCCAAACTTTTTAACGGAAGTGTATTCAGTACATTCTGAACGTTTTCAGACCACATTCTGTTACTGTAACGTTCGTTGTCTTCCTCTGATGAGGAGTAAGAGAGGTCGGACCAATTTGCAGCGTGGTAAGCGTCCATTTTAATAAGACAAACTGAACACTACAAAAATACAAAATAACAAAGAGAAACAAACTAAACAGTCCCGTGTGGAAACAAACACTGACACGGAAAATAACCACCCACAACTCAACAGTGAAACCAGGCTGCCTAAATATGGTTCTCAATCAGGGACAACGATAAACAGCTGCCTCTGATTGAGAACCATACCAGGTCAAACACAGAAATCCCAAAACATAGAAAAAGGAACATAGACAACCCACTCAACTCACGCCCTGACCATACTAAAACAAAGACATAATAAAAGAACTAAGGTCAGAACGTGACAGTTACGTTACAACCTTATTCTAAAATAGTCCCCCCCCCCCTCATCACTTTACACACAAGACCTCATTATTACAAACCAAAAACAATCTTTTGTCTTTTTTAGCAAATTTATGAAATAAAAAATTGATATATCACATTTACATAAGTATGCAGACCCTTTAATCAGTACTTTGTTGAAGCACCTTTGGCAGCGATTACAGCCTCAAGTCTTCTTGGATATGAAGCGACAAGCGTGGCACACTTGTATTTGGGGAGTTTCTCCCATTCCTCTCTGCAGATCCTCTCAAGCTCTGTCAGGTTGGATGGGGAGCGTTACTGCACAGCTATTTTCAGGTCTCTCCAGAGATGTTCGATCGGGTTCAAATTCGGGCTCTGGCAGGGCCACTCAACGACATTCAGAGACTTGTCCCGAAGCCACTCCTGCATTGTCTTGGCTGTGTGCTTGGGGTCGTTGTCCTGTTGGAAGGTGAAACTTCGCCCCAGTCTGAGCTCCTGAGCACTCTGGAGCAGGTTTTCATCAAGGATCTCTCTGAACTTTGCTCCATTCATCATTCCCTCAATCCTGACTAGTCTCCCTGCAACTGAAAAAGATCCCCACAGCATGATGCTGCCACCACCATGCTTCACCTTAGGGATGGTGCCAGGTTTCCTCCAGACATGATTCTTGGCATTCAGGCCAAAGAGTTTAATCTTGGTTTCATCAGACCAGAGAGTTGTTTCTCATGGTCAGAGTCCTTTAGGTGCCTTTTAGCAAGCTCTAAGAGGGCTATCATGTGCTTTTACTGTAGAGAATTTGTATTTAATATGGATCCCCTGGGTCCCATTAAAATTAAGGCGGTTTATACAATTTTAAAAAAAACATTACAATACATACACATATTTCATAACACAGGCCCCTATTCCACCACTACCACATATCTACAGTACTAAATCCATGTGTATGTATGTTATTGTGTGTGTGTGTGTGTGTGTGTGTGTGTGTGTGTGTGTGTGTGTGTGTGTGTGTGTGTGTGTGTGTGTGTGTGTGTGTGTGTGTGTGTGTGTGTGTGTGTGTGTGTGTGTGTGTGTGTGTGTGTGTGTGTGTGTGTGTGTGTGTGTGTGTGTGTGTGTGTGTGTGTGTGTGTGTGTGTGTGTGTGTGTATAGTATGTATGTTATTGTGTGTGTGTGTGTGTGTGTGTGTGTGTGTGTATGTGTGTGTGTGTGTGTGTGTGTGTGTGTGTGTGTGTGTGTGTGTGTGTGTGTGTGTGTGTGTGTGTGTGTGTGTGTGTCTATGTTTGTGTTGCTTCACAGTCCCCACTGTTCCATAAGGTGTTGCTTTTTGGAAGGTGGATTTGTCCTTCAAAAATAATTTGAGTTACTATGTTGATTCATGTTTTTTTTAGGTATCTTTGGGCTGTGTTTTAATGTCAGGTGGGAGTTTGAATTGCTATGTGTCAAAGACTAGAGCCCAATTCCAAGTCTCCACCTTCTGCGCAAAGTGTGCATCGGAATTGGGCTTTTAGCAGAAACCACATCCTCTGAGGTCATGACCTAAGAAGAAGCACTTTATTACGATAGGATCAGTACAGATGTACTATACATCACATTGTACTGATGAATATATACATGTACAACATAGTCATAGACGGACATTTACCATTCAGTCTAGTTCCCACGGTTAGGCGTATCATTGCAGTAGTCTTTTGAATGTTACATATTTATTACTACTATGGTACATTTTTCATTCAAGAGTGGGTCAAATGTACACTACGTGGTTCTCAATTCACATGATTTTAAATGGCCCTCCAGTATGACAAATTCATTTCATTAATGTTGTAGCTTCACTGAGAAGCACTTACCATAATGCACACTGACAGAAGTAAAAGCAACAAAAACCTGATAAATCTAATGGTTCCCCATCAAAAGGGCAACTAGGCCACGCTCAGTTAATTGTTGTTTTCAATGAGGGTTTCTGTGCCCATTCCAATTGCCTTTAGTCCAATACAATATGTTTAACTTGTACTGTACCTCAAATTGCTTAAATATAAGAGTAGAAAAGATTTGCATTATAGAGCTTTGCATTATAGAACCAATTATTTGCAGTGTGTGTTTGTGGAGCCTGTCCAACTCTCTTTCGGCAAATAGCATGTGACTGTGACACCATTATAACTTTATGTATAATATGGTTTGATTGGTTTGGTATTTGCATTTATTATGGATCCCCATTAGCTGCTGCCAATGCAATACCCTTCCCCAGATTTGTGCCTCGGCTGAATCCTGTCTCGGAGCTCTACGGACACTTCCTTCAACCTCTTGGCTTGGTTTTTGCTCTGTGGGACCTGATATAGACAGGTGTGTTGCCTTTCCAAATCATGTCCAATCAGTAGAATTTACCACAGGTGGACTCCAATCAAGTTGTAGAAACATCTCAAGGATGATCAATGGAAACAGGATGCAACTGCGCTCAATTTCGAGTGTAATAGCAAAGGGTCTGAATACGTATGTAAATAAGGTATTTCTGTTTTTTATTTAAATACATTTGTCAAAATGTCAACCTGTTATCGCTTTGTCATTATGGGGTATTGTAGAATAAGGCTGTAATTTACAAAATGTGGAAATATTCAAGGGGGTCTGAATACTTTCCGAATGCACTGTACACCTATATTTACCACCTGGGTCCTGTTTAAACAATAGTAGATTTAGTTGACTATCTGATAATCTACCATTTTATAGGAGTGTTTATAACATGTAACTAACGGTCCTCTAAGTACATCAAAAAGGTTTGATATACCTCAACTGGCATGCCATTCAGCCCTGGAGTTTTCCCATACTGAAAGGCTTTAATTGCATCAAGAAGTTCCTCCTCTGTAATTTGGACTTCACTTGAGTGTTTCTGTACAGCTGTTCATTTGACATCATTCATAGAAGAAAAAAATCCTTACATTTAACTTTGGTTCATGGAGATGGAGGAAACTAAAATGAAAATATACGCTTCAAGTTATTTGCTTCCTCTTTCAGCCCAGGCACAATTTATATTTTGGCCCCTAGATGGCAGTAGTATATGTGCAAAGCTTTAGACTGATCCAATGAACCATTGCCTTTCTGTTCAAAATGTTCTCAAGACTGCCCAAATGTGCCTAATTGGTTTAGTAATAACTTTAAGTTCAAAACGGTGCACTCTCCTCAAACAATAGCATGGTATTCTTTCACTGTAAATTGGACTGTGCAGTGAATATGCCAATATCAGATATGTCTATGTCCTATGGAAATTCTCTTGTTGCTTCAATCTCATGTTAATCACATTAGCTCAACTGTCCCACCGATCCTGTAGAGGTCAATGTGAACTATTTTTGACCTACATTGCTGTTGTTTTAAAGAAGAGTATTGAATTGTATGGCCTCTGAAAGGGATCTGCTGTACAGATGGCATTGAGATCTCTGTAGTCAATATATGGACGAAGATGAGGCCCTTCTTGGCCATGAAGAAACATGCCGAAGGGGAGGTGGATGGGCAAATTAAACCCTGTTGAAGAGCCTCCTGGATATAGTCCTCCATAGCCTTGGTTTCAGCCACCAACAGGGGGTAGATGCGGCTGCGCAGAGTCTGTTAGAGGGTTGATGGCACAGTCTCAGGGGAGATGAGGGAGTCGGGTGGTGTGGGTCTTGGAGAAAACCTCCCAGAGATCCTGGTAAACCTCTGGGATGTCGGCCCTGGATGGCAACCAATAGGACTCTCAACCGACGTGGAACCACAGGGTAAGGGAAAGCAGGTCTTCTGACATCCGGGTGTCCAGGCCGTGATCTCTTCATTCCATCCACTGGATGCTGCCACTGTATCGAAGGTGAGGGCGTACTCCGCAACGGTCTGGTCCTCCTGCCGTAGTTGGAGTAGGTGCTCCCCTCTGCCCTCCGATGGATGGTTGAAGACTCCTCTGAACAGAATCATGAACCTCCCATAGGAACCCAGTTCCTCCTCTCTCCCAGACGGCCGAAGCCCACTCCATCGTCTGGAAAATAACAGTGGCAACCTTGGACCTCTCAGGGGTGGGGACTCCTGTTTGATGAACAGGAAGCCACGGCATTTGGATGGAATCCAGGCATTTGTCCGGGAGGGACAAACGGGCATCACTGACCTAGGCAGACTGCTGAACAGGCTGGGGTGCTGGCTCGCTGGGTCGACTGGGGTGCTGGCTCTCTGGTAGAAGATCCTCCGCTAGTTGGGGATGATACCCCTTGAGGAAGATCTAGACATTGAAGAAAGCGGAGGACCTCATCCATAGCCGTCCACAGTTGCACCAGCTGGACGTGGTTTTGGCCGAAATAGGTCTCCCTGTTCGCCGACCATCTGGGAGATGTCTCGGTTGGCTGCTGCTTCCATTCGGTTAGACAGTATTCTGTAACGAAGACGCAGGGAGTCACTAAGCAGGTGTAACGGATGTGAAATGGCTAGCTAGTTAGAGGTGGCGCGCGCTAATAGCGTTTCAATCGGTGACGTCACTTGCTCTGAGACCTTGAAGTAGTGGTTCCCCTTGCTCTGCAAGGGCTGCGGCTTTTGTGGCGCGATGGGTAACGATGCTTCGTGGGTGACTGTTGTTGATGTCTGCAGAGGAGCCCGGGTATGGGCGAGGGGACGGATTAAAGTTATACTGTTACACAGGTGCAGTCAATGAGTTTAATAAGAATAAACAGTAGACCTGACAGTAATGTGATTTCCTTTATGATCCATTGAGGTATTTAAAACCATATAATCTCCCACCAAAATAATAGTCTTGTATTGCTTGTAGGCTTGATAAATTATTATATATATTTTCAAAGAAGTGTGGATCATAACATAAATTACTTTTTGCATTTTCTTGTTGGCACAATAAAAGTGGGCATTGATATAAAATTCTATTTCTTTTGAATTAGTTATCCACATTGCAATGTTTTGAAATGCGGGCTTTTATTTTGATGGTTTCCTCATTACCATACAAACTGACGTCGAAAATTGTGCTGCTGGTAGAATACTAGTCTATATAGCCAGGCAATATCAACATGGCTTGCGTGTTGAATTGTTGAACGTTTCTTAACGTTTAGAATAGATTGATCCTAAATAAAAACATATGCAGCTTATGTACAGCCTACCGCTCTCCGGGACATACAGAAAGACTTCGATAAGCGAGAGAGTTTGTAAGTAGTCTTATCGCTTTTAACGTAATATTTTATTTGATTCTTCTATCTATTCCACCAAACAGCTATTGTTTTCTCTCTGCTTGACTTTGAACTTGATAGATCTACACTGAAATGTTATAAGAAATTCAATAGACACACAGTGTTTATGTATTTTTGAGTGTTCATTTCAAATATTTGTTGAAATTAACACCTATATGAATATTGTTGTTTTATGATGAACGGTATCGTTATAGCCTTACTCATTCTTAGCATTCTTCAAGGACAGTATTAGTCTATAACCAGTGGGCTATTGCTGCAACGCTATTTGCCAGCACCCTTGTATCCGCAAATAGCCTTTTCTATGTAGGCCCTTTCCTCCAGCAGCAAAAGCTCCAGCATCATCAGATCCTGCATCATCAGTCGGGGCCTACCGGTCGCCAACCTGCTAGGTTCAGATGACAGGCTTTCATTTAGAATGTTTCGGGAAGGGGTGAAAGTCCCTTATGCACAATAGGCGATAACAATAGTGAATTGCAATAGTATTTTTTTCTTCTTCAATTGAAACTCAAATGTCAAATTCAGACAAATGACAAAACAATGCCTTATGTATCATATGGCATGCAGTCCTGAGACAAAACTGGGATAGTTAAATGTAATTTGCACTTCTCAGCAGGTCTGAAAGACACCAATTAACATATGCTTAATTCAAGCTCTGACCTAATAAAGCAATTACAGTATTTATGGTTACTCATACAGTACCAGTCAAAAGTTTGGACACAGCTACTCGTTCCAGGATTTTTCTTTATTTCTACTATTTTCTACATTGTATAATAATTGTGATGACATATAAACTATGAAATAATACATATGGAATCATGTACTAACCAAAAAAGTGTAAAACAAATCTAAATATTTTATATTTGACATTCTTGAAAATAGCCACCCTTTGTGCCTTGATGGCAGCTTTGCACACTTTTGTAATTCTCTCAACCAGCTTCATGAGGTAGTCACCTGGAATGCATTTCAATTAACATGTGTGCCGTGATAAAAGTTACTTTGTGGAATTTCTTTCCTAAATTCGTTTGAGCCAATCAGTTGTGTTGTGACAATAGCCCAATTTGGTCCATATTATGGCAAGAACAGCTCAAATAAAGAGAAACGACAGTCCATCATTACTTTAACACTTGTGTAGTCTTAACATTCTGTAAACCTTGTGCAAAGGGTAAAAAATGACCCGCCTTCACTAAACCCCTAAAATAAAGCAGCTTAATTGAATTTTAAACCCCAAATCTATTTTGCATGAAGAAACAACCTGCCATTCTTCACAAATGTTGTGAATATCTGGGTTTTCCCTCTTCACAATGCAGAAAGACTGCAGTTAATCAGTTGAGACAACTCGTTTTTATTACAACACACCTGTCAATTGTTTTCTTTACTAAAGTAGAGGTGCATTATTATTATTGCTAAAGGTACTGCATAGGTGTAAACATTTTTTTTTTTAGCAAGAGATGGCACTTATATAGCCTATACCTTGTGTCAATTAAAGCTTATCCTCAATACTGACAAAACTAAACTAATGGTGTTTTTTCTAATGCAAGAAATTCAAGAAATAGACCTCTGAACCTTTCACCTATCACCTACCTGTCAGGGCAAGGAGATGGAGGTTGTAACCTCATAAATATCTTGGAATTTTAATTGATGACGGCCTCTCTTTTAAATTGCATATTCAACAACTTACAAAAAAAATTAAGCTGAATTTGGGATTTGATTTTAGGAATAAGGCCTGTTTTTATTTTGAAGCCAAAAGGAGGCTAGTATCAGCTACATGCCTTTACTAGACTATGGGGATATTTTATATATGAATGCTTCCGCTCAGTGTTTGAGATCAATTGACACTCTTTACCATGGCACTTTGAGATTTATTTTAAACTGCAAAACCCTTACGCACCACTGCACTTTGTATACCAGGGTTGGTTGGCCTTCTCTAGTCACCCGTAGGCTCAGTCACTGGTATACTTTTATTTACATAGCCATTTTGGGTTTACTACCTTTTTATTTGGGCATTTTTATTGTTCAGAAATGTGGCGGGTACTCTCTTCGTTCGCTGGAATTTATCCTGCTAAACTGTTCCAAATGTCTGAACTGAATTTGGTAAAAGGGCTTTTATGTCCTCTGCGCCATCGTCTTGGAACGCCTTACAAAATACTTTTAAACTGGAAGAACTTGTCCCGATTGGTGTTTTTAAATCACTGATGAAGGAGTTTGAGGCCGATTCCCTGACCTGTCAATGTTTTTAATTTGCTGTTTTATACTCTTGTGAATTCTATGGTTTTTACTAGATTACTGGTAGTTTTTCATGTTGTCTGTCTGTAATTCTTTTGTAATGACTTGGTGCTGCCTATCTTGGCCAGGGCGCTCTTGAAAAAGAGATTTTAACCTCAATGAGCCCTTCCTGGTTAAATAAAATAAATAAATAAGAAATTTGCATTTTATTGAGGGGAAACACTAAGTCTTGAACTTTTTTGGCAACATAGTGATATATTCTTATATACTGTACAATGAGGAATTCAACTACAAAATATTAGTCTTCTCCCATTTAAAAAAAAACGATTGCCCCCACCCACAAGGTGTATAAACAACAACAATAAATAAGATAATAGATACAAAACAAAAACGTGAAGAACATAAATCAATCAACTCTAATTAGCACATGTAGGACAGTATGCAGGTGTGTGTGCATTGACTTTGCAGATGTATTTCTCACATTTGCAGCACATCGTATTTGTTTTTACAGTCCTTCTTCAGGGGGCAGAATTGGCATCTCTTTCTCTTGCCTGCCCCAGTTGCAGCCTCAGGTGGATCAGACTCAGCCCCCCGAACAGCTTTCACAAGCACTGCAGAGGCTACTGTGCGGGGGAGGCACTCCCTTCTTTGAATGTGTGGGGTTACAAGTGCCTTTCCCAGCTGCTCCAGGAACACTCTCCTCTTGTTCCGCTTATCAGGCATCCAGGTTGTGTTGATCTTGTTTCATATCACGAAGGCATTGTATGAGGACACATCAATGATGTTATGGAAGAAGACCAGAGGCCAGCGGACAGTCATCCTCCTCCAGCTGTAAGTTCCAATCCCCTTGTCCAGGTTGTCCACGCCTCCTTTGTTGTGATTGTCGTCCAGGATGATGGCTGGCTTCCTGTCCTCACGATCACTGATCTCAGCTGTTTTGTGCAGTGTGCTCAGGAGGACCACATTTTTGTTCTTCTTCGGGAGGTAAGAAACTAGAGTGGCGGTGAAGGCAAACTTTGATGAGAAGCCCTCTCTCCCCCTTGTTTCAAGGAGTGCAGGGGGGAGCTCAGGCTTGTTCTTTCTAACGGTGCCCACCATGGTGATCTTCCTCTTCCGGAGCTGCTGGCTGAGTTTAATCTCTAGCACACATAATCTCAATTTCTCGTGCGTGTGTGTGTGTGTGAGAGATAATGATTTTATAACTGCCAGGTCAAAAATGACCCTAAGACAATCTTTGTACCCTGGTGGTGTACAACTTTCATGGAATTATGAACAAAGGCGATGTTTCACTTTTTCTAATGTTGGGGTCACTCGTCATAACATTTCAAGTTGATAAAATATAATCTAGGGTGTTTTCTCTGCTGTTAAACATAGTGGCGGGTCATTTTTGACCCTTAAGGCAACACCAGGGTTAAGACATGAAGGTCAGTCAATCTGGAAAATAACAGAACTTTGAAAATGACAATATATTATTTACCATTCATTTCTATTGGGCACAAAATAATATGAAACAACCAAAATGAACTGCAAATGCATCCGACAGCTTTCAGTCACAACCTTGACGTAGAAATACTGGAACAAATACAAAACTTTTGACTACTTCAACATTTTTAGGGTTGTCAAAGCATTTTGACCACTACGTTTTTTTGGGTGGGGAAAAAATACAAATATTACTTGTTAAACAAAATGTTTATTGTATTAGTATAAAAGTATAATTTCCCAGACTTCTTTTGCATACAACATAGCTCGGGATTTGAATGATTTTATACAGAAGGGTGGCAATCAGACCACACTGTATATCATTGACATTATTTTGTAGGTAAATGTCTACAAATGCCAGCACTGAATATATATATTGTAGACATACAATTAAATAGTAATTAAGATAATGTCACTCGTCAATTGTAGTGTAAAACATGTAGTGTTTTTTTTGTTGTCACCATTTCATTTGTTGTAAAACTAATTGCTTTCATGTCTTTTACGTAATTTTCCATTTCCTAACGATGGGAGATAGTCAGTTCACAAGCGATCTTTGGCTTGTGGTGGGATATGTATCTAGCCTTTAAAACCACGTCAAATATAAATGTATATTATATTGATACATGGCTTATCAAGAGAAACTTTACAGAACACGGAAAAGTGTTGATTAGATTTTACTTGTCACATCACCACGAATTGTTGCACTGTTGTCAATGATGGTTATTGTGTAAAATAATTATATGACCATGATTCACTTTACTGTTAGGTACTTTGTAAAGACTATAATCAAAACCATTGTAATGTACACTACCAGTCAAAAGTTTTTTTTTTTTTTTACTATTTTCTACATTGTAGAATAATAGTGAAGACATAAAAACTATGAAATAACACATATGGAATTATGTAGTAACCAAAAAAAAAAGTGTTAAACAAATCTTAATATATTTTATATTTGAGATTCTTCAAATAGCCACCCTTTGCCTTGATGACAACTTTGGACACACGTGAATGAGTGTGTTCTAAAACTTTTGACCAGTAGTGTGTTGCCATTGTATTATACATTTGCATACCCATGTTTGTCTAATGTTGCTCATTCTACATACTGACTCTACTTTTACTGTCAAATGAACACACAGGAAGAAAGATAGCTGCCTTTCCTCAGGAAATCCGGGTTGTGTAATGCTGTGGTTGAGCGTTCACTCTTTAAACAGTGTTTGAAAACAATGACATGACTGAAGAGGCCTGCTGGCTTTTGTCTTCATTGTCCAGCGCAAAAGACACAATCGACTGTCCATGTCAACAGCCCTCCGCTTTCTAGCATTGTTCCACTGCTGGCTCACACCATGTATCCCCTTTTATTTTAGTTCTGGGAGATATGCACGGCTCTCAGGCCTTAAGACATCTGCCCATTACTCTGTAGCATAAGGACCTGTGATAGATTTGAGATACCATGTTCTGAGTCACGTGTTTATGTTGACGTCCATATTGCGAAGTGCCACAAGAGACGAGACAGAATGTCAGCCTTTTATTTGAATCATATTCAAACCAAAAAAAGGCAACGTACGCTTTCCCGAACGGTCGAGTGCATCAAGGCTGTGGCTTTATACTTCAAAAGACACTTCTCAAAAGGTCCCTTCAACCTGGCTTCAGAAAGCTACATATCTACACACAAACCATTTCTGTATCGACCTTGCTTTGTGCATGGCGGCATTGTCATGGTGAAACAGGAAAAGGCCTTCTCCAAACTATTGCTACAAAGTTGGAAGCTTAAAATCTTGTCATTGTATGCTGTAGCTACTCCAGAGTCCAATGGTGGCGAGCTTTACACCACTCCAGCCAATGTTTGGCTTTGCGCATGGTGATCTTAGGCTTGTGTGCAGCAGCTCGGCCATGGAAACCCATTTCATTAAGCTCCCGATGAACAGTTATTGTGCTGACGTTGCTTTCAGAGGCAGTTTGGAACTTGGTAGAGAGTGTTGCAACCAAGGACAAATGATTTATTTATACGCGCTACTTGTTCAGCACATGGTGTGAGCTTGTGTGGCCTACCGCTTTGCGGGCTGAGCCGTTGTTGCTCCTAGACGTTTCCACAATAACAGCACTTGCAGTTGATCAGGGCACCTCTAGCAAGGCATAAATGTTACTCACTTGTTGGAAAGGTGGCACCCTATGACGTTATAGGATGCCACGTTGAATGTCACTGAGCTTTTCAGTAAGGCCATCCTGCCAATGTTTATCTATGGAGATTGCATGGCTGTGTGCCAGATTATATACACCTGTCAGCAACAGGTCCATTCATTTGAAGGGGTGTCCACATACATGTGTGTGTGTGCAGTGGGACAAAAAAGTATTTAGTCAGCCACCAATTGTGCAAATTCTCCCACTTAAAAAGATGGGAGGCCTGTAATTTCCATCAAAGGTACACTTCAACTATGACAGAAAAAAAATCCAGAAAATCACATTGTAGGATTTTTAATGAATTTATTTGCAAATGATGGTGGAAAATAAGTATTTGGCCACATACATACAAGTAAGATTTCTGGCTCTCACAGACCTGTAACTTCTTCTTTAAGAGGCTCCTCTGTCCTCCACTCGTTACCCGTATTAATGGCACCTGTTTGAACTTGTTAACAGTATAAAAGACACCTGTCCACAACCTCAGTCACACTCCAAACTCCACTATGGCCAAGACCAAAGAGCTGTCAAAGGACACCAGAAACAAAATTGTAGACCTGCACCAGGCTGGGAAGACTGAATCTGCAATAGGTAAGCAGCTTGGTTTGAAGAAATAAACTGTGGGAGCAATTATTAGGAAATGGAAGATATACAAGACCACTGATAATCTCCCTCGATCTGGGGCTCCACGCAAGATCTCACCCCGTGGGGTCAAAATGATCACAAGAACGGTGAATCCCAGAACCACACGGGGGGACCTAGTGAATGACCTGCAGAGAGCTGGGACCAAAGTAACAAAGCCTACCATCAGTAACACACTACGCCGCCAGGGACTCAAATCCTGCAGTGCCAGACATGTCCCCCTGCTTAAGCCAGTACCTGTCCAGGCCCGTCTGAAGTTTGCTAGAGAGCATTTGGATGATCCAGAAGAAGATTGGGAGAATGTCATATGGTCAGATGAAACCAAAATAGAACTTTTTGGTAAAAACTCAACTCGTCGTGTTTGGAGGACAAAGAATGCTGAGTTGCATCCATAGAACACCATACCTACTGTGAAGCTTGGGGGTGGAAACATCATGCTTTGGGGCTGTTTTCCTGTAAAGAGACAGGACTACTGATCCGTGTAAAGGAAAGAATGAATGGGGCCATGTATCGTGAGATTTTGAGTGAAAACCTCCTTCCATCAGCAAGGGCATTGAAGATGAAACGTGGCTGGGTCTTTCAGCATGACAATGATCCCAAACACACCGCCCGGGCAATGAAGGAGTGGCTTCGTAAGAAGCATTTCAAGGTCCTGGAGTGGCCTAGCCAGTCTCCAGATCTCAACCCCATAGAAAATCTTTGGAGGGAATTGAAAGTCTGTGTTGCCCAGCAACAGCCCCAAAACATCACTGCTCTAGAGGAGATCTGCGTGGAGGAATGGGCCAAAATACCAGCAACAGTGTGTGAAAACCTTGTGAAGACTTACAGAAAACGTTTGACTCTGTCATTGCCAACAAAGGGTAAATAACAAAGTATTGAGAAACTTTTGTAGGCGACCAAATACTTATTTCCCACCATAATTTGCAGATAAATTCATTAAAAATCCTACAATGTGATTTTCTGGATTTTTTCCCCTCATTTTGTCTGTCATAGTTGAAGTGTACCTATGATGAAAATTACAGGCCTCTCATCTTTTTAAGTGGGAGAAACTTGCACAATTGGTGGCTGACTAAATACTTTTTTGCCCCACTGTACATATATACTAGTATAAGTATTCAACCCCCTGAGTTATTACATGTTAGATTCACCTTTGGGAGCGATTCCAAGTCTCAAAGTGCTTTCCACATTTGGATTGTGCAACATCTGCCCATTATTTTCTTAAATTCGTCAAATTGGTTGTTGATCATTGCTAGAAAACCATTTTCAGGTCTTGCCATAGATTTTCAAGGAAATATAAGTCAAAATTGTAACTCGGCCACTCAGGAACATTCACTGTCTTCTTGGTAAGCAACTCCAGGGTAGATCTGGCGTTTATGTTTTAGGTTATTGTCCTGCTGAAAGGTGAATTCATCTTCCAATGTCTGGTGGTAAGCAGACTGAACCAGGTTTTCCTCTATGATTTTGCCGGTGCTTAGCTCCATTCTGTTTCTTTTTATCCTGAAAAACTCCCCAGTCCTTAATTATTACTAGCATACCCATGACATGATGCAGTCACCACTATGCTTGAAAATATGGCGAGTGGTACTCAGTAATGTGTTATATTGGATTTGCCCCAAACATATCACTTTATATCCAGGACAAAAAGTTAATTTACTTTGCCACATTTTTTGCAGTATTACTCCTACAAACAGGATGCATGTTTTTGAATATTTTTTATTCTGTACAGGTTTACTTTTCACTCTGTCAATTATTATTGTGGAGTATTTATTATGGATCCCCATCTTCCTGAGTACCCTGATGAATACAGCTTGGCTGTCAAAACTTTGGTTATAAAATGTTTGCGTCTGAGTTCCTAATGTGTGCAGCTCCTTTCTTTTTCTAGTATAGTGGAGTAACTACAATGTTGTTCCATCCTCAGTTTTTTCCTATCACAGCCATTAAACTAACTGTTTTAAAGTCACCATATGCCTCATGGTGAAATCCCTGAGCGTTTTTCCCCCTCTCCGGCAACTGAGTTAGGAAGGCCGCCTGTATCTTTGTAGTGACTGGGTGTATTGATACATCATCCAAAGTGTAGTTAATAACTTTACCTTTTGCTCAATATGCAACGTCTGCTTTTTTTGTTTTGTTTTACCCATCTACCAATAGGTGCCCTTCTTTGCAAGGCATTGGAAAAGCTCCCTAGTCTTTGCTGTTGAATCTGTGTTTGAAATTCGATGCTTGACCGAGGGACCATATAGATAATTGTGTGGAGTACAGAGGTGAGGTAGTCGTTCAAAAATCATGTGAAACACTGTTATTGCACGTAGTGAAGTCCATGTTAACTTATTGTGACTTGTGAAGCAAATGTTTACTTCTGAACTTATTCAAGCTTGTCATAACAAATGGGGTTGAATACTTGTTGACTCAAGATATTCTCAAGATTTACATTTTTAATGAATAATAAAATGAGACACAATTCCACTTTGACATTATGGGATATTTAATCAATTTTAAATAACAAACAACGTGTCAAAAAAAGGCAATACTTTCTGAAGCCACTGTAGAAAAGCCAGTTTCCAGACACACTTCACAAGCCAACCGTTATGCTATTCCCCTCAGGCCCTCTCGGTCTACTGAAACACTGGGCCTCTGTTCCACTCGTTTACTGCTATTAGTACCCTCTCCTGTGTCAGCAGACAGAGACTGTTACCACGGCGGAAAGTCTGACCCACATAGTCTTATGCATCGGGTGTCACAGAGCCATCCCATAATGCCTCTCATTTGGAAGAATGCCCCAGGAAGACAGATGTACAGAAACAAGTCTGGCGGACAATTGAGCGTCTGGCACCAGAAAAGACCAAACAAGCATACAGAGAGGATTTTAAGAACAACAAATAGCCTCTATGAACATAACGTACTGTAATGCTAATAAGGTTGAATGTGAGAATTTATGAATGTTTTAATTTAGTCTTATTTCTTTGCAGTATCCCAGATAATATATTTGTTTTTAGCTAGATTTGGAATACTATCATCTATCAAGAACAGAAAAGGACACATTGGCATTATCTTGAAATGTTGAATAGCTTCTAGTCAGGATAGAGTTAACAGGAAATGTTGACTAGCTTCTAGTCAGGATAGAGTTAACAGGAAATGACACATTATTATAATACATGTTGAATAGCTTCTAGTCAGGATAGAGTTAACAGGAAATGTGACATCATTATTATTATAAATGTTGAATAGCTTCTAGTCAGGATAGAGTTAACAGGAAATGTGACATCAACCTCTCTTTCTTTTCTGTCCTCTGGTTTTCTGCAGCTGTTTTTCTCAGGGTGTCAGAGAATGAACAAGATTTTGGACTGCATGAGAACAAAGTCCTCAATAAACAAATACAATTTGAGTTTACCTAGTTACTTCAAATCTAGTTTAACACGCATCGTTCCACAAAATATATTAGGGGTGTTGCAAATTACGTTTATTTCAAGCGGAACTGTTTGGGTAAGACTGATCAACTGAGTTTCACATACTTTGTGAAATGTCCTAAAAAAGTGAATGTGTGTAATATGCAAACCTCAGATTGTCTCTAAACGTAATAGCAGTACTTAAATCAGTAGTACTTAGTAAACTACAAGTACCAGTGTTGAAATTAGCATTTTGGTTATGCATGTTAGAATCAACTTTGATACCTCATAAAGATATACAAAATCCCTGTCTACTTAGTTTCCCATGCTACCTTGAATTTCAACAGTCTACCATGTAGTCAGTCAGCAGTGTTTTGATTGGAAAGCCCATCATAAGCAGAGAGAAGGACTGGTCTGATATCTCGGGGGGGTTACCAGGGCAGAGTAATCTTGGTAACAACTAGAGGGGTTAAGCTAAGGATTTTAAAGGAACTGCCCACTGTTTCCAGATTTCTATGGAATATGACCTATTAATTAAGTTACAGTATGAGTGAAATAGTTTTCCTTCCTAAAAATGGTAATTAAGTTTGTTTAAAAAAAAGCAGCTTTTCTGTGTTGGAATGGTATGAGCGTATACTGGTCATAAAAAATATTGATGCAGGTAGACTGCTAATTTGGCAGCTCATCCTCAGGGACATGTCATGTACCTACCTCCAATTTATGCTTTGGCCACAAACGAGTATAGGACGGCTCAACATTTTGGATATGGGTTAACAGAATATGAATTTTTAGGAGTGAGTGTTTCCCAAACTTGGTCCTCTGTACAACCAAGGGGTGCACGTTTTGGTTTTTTGCCCTAGCACCACAGCTGATTCAAATTGTCAAAGCTTGATGATTATATGAATCAGCTGTGTACAGTCGTGGCCAAAAGTTTTGAGAATAGCACAAATATTAATTTCCACAAAGTTTTCTGCTTCAGTGTCTTTAGATATTTTTGTCAGGTGTTACTATGGAATACTGAAGTATAATTACAAGCATTTCATAAGTGTCAAAGGCTTTTATTGACAATTACATGAAGTTGATGCAAAGAGTCAATATTTGCAGTGTTGACCCTTCTTTTTCAGGACCTCTGTAATCCACCCTGGCGTGCTGCCAATTAACTTCTGGGCCACATCCTGACTGATGGCAGTCCATTCTTGCATAATCAATACTTGGAGTTTGTCAGAATTTGTAGGTTTTTGTTTGTCCCCCCCCACCTCTTGAGGATTGACCACAAGTTTTCAATGGGATTAAGGTCTGGGGAGTTTCCTGGCCATGGACTCAAAATATTGATGTTTTGTTCCCTGAGCCACTTAGTTATCACTTTTGCCTTATGGCAAGGTGCTCCATCATGCTGGAAAAGGCATTGTTTGTCACCAAACTGTTCCTGGATGGTTGGGAGAATGGGATGGTTGGGAGAAGATGCTCTCGGAGGATGTGTTGGTACCATTCTTTATTCATGGCTGTGTTCTTAGGCAAAATTGTGAGTGAGCCCACTCCCTTGGCTGAGAAGCAACCCCACACATGGATGGTCTCAGGATGCTTTACTGTTGGCATGACACAGGTAAGTTAGCGCTCACCTTGTCTTTTCCGGACAAGCTATTTTCCGGATGCCCCAAACAATCGGAAAGGGGATTCATCAGAGAAAATTACTTTACCCCGTTCCTCAGCAGTCCAATCCCTGTACCTTTTGCAGAATATTAGTTTGTCCCTGATGTTTTTCTGGCAGAGAAGTGGCTTCTTTGCTGCCCTTCTTGACACCAGGCCATCCCCCAAAAGTCTTCGCCTCACTGTGCGTGGAGATGCACTCGAACCTGCCTGCTGCCATTCCTGAGCAAGCTCTGTACTGGTGGTGCCCCGATCCCACAGCTGAATCAACTTTAGGAGACGGTCCTGGCGCTTGCCGGACTTTCTTGGACGCCCCGAAGCCTTCTTCACAATTGAACCGCTCTCCTTGAAGTTCTTGATGATCCGATAAATGGTTGATTTAGGTGCAATCTTACTGGCAGCAATATCCTTGCATGTGAAGCCCTTTTTGTGCAAAGCAATGATGACGGCACGTGTTTCCTTGCAGGTAACCATGGTTGACAGAAGAACAATGATTCCAAGCACCACCCTCCCTTTGAAGGTTCCAGTCTGTTATTTGAACAATCAGCATGACAGAGTGATCTCCAGCATTGTCCTCGTCAACACTCACACCTGTGCTAACGAGAGAATCACTGACATGTCAGCTGGTCCTTTTGTGGCAAGGCTGAAATGCAGTGGAAATGTTTTTTGTGTGATTCAGTTCATTTAGCGGGACTTTGCAATTAATTGCAATTCATCTGACCACTCTTCATAACATTCTGGAGTATATCCAAATTGACATTACACAAACTGAGGCAGCAGACCTGAACCATCGAACACCTTTGGGATGAATTGGAGCAACGACTGCGAGCCAGGCCTAATTGCCCAATGTCAGTGCCTGACCTCACTAATGCTCTTGTGGCTGAATGGAAGTAAGTCCCCGCAGCAATGTTCCAACATCTAGTGGAAAGCCTTCCCAGAAGAGTGGAGGCTGTTATAGCAGCAATGTTCCAACATCTAGTGGAAATCCTTCCCAGAAGAGTGGAGGCTGTTATAGCAGCAAAAGGGGTGACCAACTCCATATTAATGCCCATGATTTTGGAATGAGATTTTTGACGAGCAGGTGTCCATATCCTTTTAGTAATATATTGTACTTTAGTGAGAATTCAGCAACATGTTCCTATTTTTCCATTTGGTTCGATCGTCATTTCAGGCATTTATTTTCTATGCAGTAGTTCTATGTGTTATTACTGCTTTGTCTTGACTGTTTTCTTATGTGTTTTCCAGATTGAGACAGGACCTTTTGACCTTGGAACGCTCCTCCCGAGACACCGCTGTGTGTGTACAGGCAGATATGGCCCTGCCTTTCAATGGGGTTGTTACAAGTACGTCAACTCCATTTCTAGATTTTGTATTTTTATAGTTATTATTTATTGTGCTTAGAATATAAAGACAGTAATCTGAACAAGACGGTTCTATATACGTTATCATTTTGTCTATAGAGTCAACCATTCTATATGGTTTAACAAAACCAACAAATCACTTTTCTTTAGGTTATTCATCTTGAAGGTTCAATTATTAACTCATTATTAACTCATAATTCAGCAGTCAGGCTGAACTGCTTGTGAGTTAGTAGTATGTTAACATGTAGTTATTGTTCTCAACTGGCTTCAACACCAAGTACTGGAATGTTGGTCCTGGCTGTGGCTGACCCTAACCCTGACCCTGACCCTAACCTTGACCCTGACCCTGACCCTAACCCTGACCCTAACCCTAACCTTGACCCTAACCCTGACCCTGACCCTAACCCTGACCCTGACCCTAACCCTGACCCTGACCTTGACCCTGACCCCTAACCTTGACCCCCTAACCTTGACCCCTAACCTTGACCCCTAACCCTGACCCCTAACCCTGACCCCTAACCCTGACCCCTAACCCTGACCCTAACCCTAACCTTGACCCTAACCCTAACCTTGACCCTAACCCTAACCTTGACTCTAACCTTGACCCTAACCCTAACCTTGACCCTAACCCTGACTCTAACCCTGACCCTGACCCTAACCTTGACCCTAAGCCTAACCTTGACCCTAACCCTGACCTTGACCCTAACCTTGACCCTGACCCTGACCCTAACCCTAACCCTGACCCTAACCCATAAACCCTAACCCCTAACCCTGACCCTGACCTAACCCTGACCCCTTACTTTGTTTACTAGATGATGATTTATTGCCTGTTACCTCACCTGTGGTTTTCAGCTCCTGATCAAGGAAGGGTAAAATAAGGACTGCACTTGGGGTAGAATCCTAACTTGAGATCTGTGCTCTTTACCTCTGACTTTAATGTAAATCATGCAGATCTTCACTAAACTTCCAAGTTACGCACGTTGATCTCAAGTAAGGATCAAGAAAGGGTAAAATAAGGACTGCATTTGGGGTAGAATCCTAAATCCAAGTAAGGATCCAGCCCCTAAAGGGTGACTGCACTTCCTGAAATGGCATCGTTTTATATTTGGATCATTATGACTGAATTCAAACGGAAGTTGGTTTCGAGTGTGGTTTGTTCACAGGTGGGAAGAGTTATACAAATGATTTAGCCGATACGCTTCAGCCGGCTGGTGTGTGACCGTGGCAAAGTTGATTTGAGTTTGGATAGCCGGGCCTGGTTAGGGATCTTCAATCAATTACACAATGTAAATGAGAGAATATTTTCATGTTTGTATTTATTTAGGATCCCCATTAGCTGCTGGCAAGGCAGATATTCTTCCTGGGGTACAGCAACATTAAGGAAGTTATATAAAATATTACACTTCATAACACTTTTCACAACACATTGTGGGCCCTCAGGCCACTACTCTACCACCACATATCTACAAAACAAAATACATGTGTATGTGTGTTTAGCATGTGTATGCCTGTGTGTCTCTTTACAGTTCCCTCTGTTTTTAATCTAATTCTACTGCTTGCATCAGTTCCCTGATGTGGAATAGAGTTCCATATAGCTATACCTCCATATAGTACTGTGTGCCTCCCATAGTCTGTTTTGGACTTTGGGGTTGTGAAGAGACCTCTGGTGGCATGTCTTGTGGGGTATGAATGGGTGTCCGAACTGTGTGCTCGTAGTTTAAACATTCAGCATCTCAAAGCTTCTTACAAAAACTATTAGTGATGAAGTCAATTTCTCTACTTTGAGCCATGAGAGATTGGCATGCATATTGCCAATATTAGCTCTCCATGTACATTTAAGGGCCAGCCATGTTGCCCTGTTCTGAGCCAATTAGAATTTTCCTTAGTCCATCTTTGTGGCACCTGACCACACGACTGGACAGTAGTCTATGTGCGACAAAACTAAAGCCTGTAGGACATGCCTTGTTGGTAGTGTTGTTAAGAAGGCAGAGCAGCGCTTTAGTATGGACAGACTTTTCCCAATCTTAGCTACTGCTACAACATTTTTAGCTTACAATTCATGGTTACTCCAAGCAGTTTGGTCACCTCAGCTTGCTCAATTTCCACATTATTCATTACATTATTTAGTTGAGGTTTAGGAATTAGTAAATGATTTGTCCCAAATACAATGCTTTCAGTTTTAGAAATATTTAGGACTAACTTATTTCTTGCCATCAATTCTGAAACTAACAGCAGCTCTTTGTTAAGTATTGCAGTGATTTCAGTCGCTGTAGTAGCTGACGTGTACAGTGTTGAGTCATCCGCATACATACACACATTGGCTTTACTCAGCCAGTGGCATGTCATTAGTAAAGGGGCCTAGACAGCTGCCCTGGGGAATACCTCATTCTACCGGAATTATGACTTGCATTAAAGAAAACCCTCTGTGTTCTGTAATACAGGTAACTCTTTATCCACAATATCACAGGGGGTGTAAAGTCATAACACATTTTTCCAGCAGCAGACTATGATCAATAATGTCAAAAGCCACACTGAAGTCTAACAAAACAGCTCCCACAATGTTTTTATCAATTTCTTTCAGCAAATCAGTAATTTGTGTAAGTCCCAAACATGTTGAATGCCCTTCCCTAAAAGCATGCTGAAAGTCTGTTGTCAATTTGTTTAATATAAAATAGCAATGTATCTGGTCAAACAATGTTTTCAAAAAGTTTACTAAGGGTTGGTAACAGGCTGATTGGTCGGCTATATGAGCCAGTAAAAGTTTTTTTTACTGTTCTTTGGTAGTGGAATGACTTTTGCTTCCCTCCAGGCCTGAGGGTACACACTTTCTTGTAGGCTTAGATTGACGACATAGCAAATAGGAGTGGCAATATCATCCCCTATTATCCTCAGTAATTTTCCATCCGAGTTGTCAGATCCAGGTGGCTTGTCATTGTTGATAACAATTCCATGCTCAATTTACAATGCTTTTCTTCATAATTTGGTCAGTTATACTTGGATGTGTACGGTCGCCATTTGTTGCTGGCATGTCATGCCTAAGTTTGCTAGCTTCCATTCAGCCACACGCATTAGTGAGGCCGGGCACTGATATTGGGCGATTCCAATTCATCCTAAAGTTTGTCGATGTGGTTGAGGTCAGGGCTCTGTGCAGGCCAGTCAAGTTCTTCCACACTGACCTCGACAAACCATTTCTGTATGGACCTCGCTTTATGCATGGGGGCATTGTCATTCTGAAACAGGAAAGGGCCTTCCACAAATTGTTGCCTCAGTTGAAAACACAGATTCGTCCAGAATGTCATTGTATGCTGTAGCGTTAAGATTTCCCTTCACTGGAATTAAGGGGCCTAGCCCAAACCATAAAAAACAGCACCAGACCATTATTCCCCATCCACCAAACTTTACAGTTGGCACTATGCATTCGGGCAGGTAGCGTTCTCCTGTCATCCACCATACCCAGATTTGTTTGGGCTCTCAGTCCAGAGAACACATTTCCACTGCTCCAGAGTCCAATGGCCTCGAGTTTTATACCACTCCAGCCGACTCTTGATATTGCGCATCGTGATCTTAGGCTTGTGTGCAGCTGCTCGGCCATGGGAACCTATTTCATGGAGCTCCCAACTAACAATTATTGTGCTGACGTTGCTTCCAGAGGCAGTTTGGAACTCGGTAATGAGTGTTGCAACAGAGGACAAACGATTTTATATGTGCTACTTGTTTAGCACACTGCGGCCTCGTTCTGAGTTTTTGTGGCCTACCACTTAGTGTATGAGCCGTTTTTTTTAACCACACTTACCGGGGCCGCTCTAGCAGTGCCCCGTCGCCATGTTGAAAGTCACAGAGCTCTTCAGTATGGGCCATTTTACTGCTCATGTTTGTCTATGGAGATTGCATGACTAATCCTCGATTTTGTAAACCTGTCAGCAACGGGTGTGGTTGAAATATCAAACTCCACTCATTTGAAGGGGTGTCCACAACATGTTTGGTTACTACATGATGCCATATGTGTTATTCCATAGTTTTGATGTCTTCACTATTATTTTACAATGTAGAAAATAGTAAAAATAAACCCTTGAATGAGTAGGTGTGTCCAAACATTTGACTGGTACTGTACATTATCAAACATTTCACACATGTTCTCCAGATACTGACTGGTAGCACTTGGTGGTCTATAACAGCTTCCCACCAGAATGGGCTATAGGTGAGGCTGGTGAACCTGTAGCCATATTTCTTCAACAGTATTTAACCTGAGATCCTCTCTCACCTTTACGGGAATGTGGTTATGAATTGGACTGCACCACCATTGGCATTTGTCTTTTCTGTAGATGTTATAACCATGTATTGCTACCACTGTATCATGTTGTACACCTTTTTAGTTCTCATTAAATTATTTAAATATTTGTACGTGAATTCCTACAATTTATAGTTGGTTTGAGCTTTTATGTCTTGGAAATTTGGAGCTATTGGAATTAACATTTTTCGGTAATTAACATTTACTGATGGTGCCTGACTATCCCATAGTGATGTCCAAAGTCAACCCAAATTTTCCGCATGCATTACAATTGGGTCGCATGCTCATGCACTCCGAATTGATGACGGCTTTTCAGCTGCCAGCTGTGGGCAAGTTTGAAACAAACCCAACCTGAATTTACATTGTGATGCAGTCACGACCTTAAGTCTCACAGAACTCCAAAATTATCCTGTTTACACAGTACATTTTTACAGTAGAATAAATGTTTGGCTCATATCGATGTCACACAGTTTTTTAAAAGTCTTAAGACATTGGAGGGGATACTAAAGTTAACATATGGAATTGTTTTAAGATGTTTTCTTTATTTCTTTAACCCCTATTTTACCAGGTAAGTTGACTGAGAACACTAACTAATTTACAGCAACAGCCTGGGGAATTGTTACAGGGGAGATGAATGGGGATGATTAGGTGACTGTGATGGTCAGATTGGGAATTTATCCAGGACACCGGGGTTAACACCCCTACACTTACAACAAGTGCCATGGGATCTTTAGTGACCACAGAGAGTCAAGACACCCGTTTAACGTCCCATCTGAAATACAGCACCCTACACAGGGCAATATCCCCAATCACTGCCCTGGGGTATTGGGATATTTTTTTTTCGACCAGAGGAAAGGGTGCCTACTGGAGGCCCTTCAGCACCTCTTCCAGCAGCATCTGGTCTTCCATCCAGGGACCGACCACGACCAACCCTGCTTAGCTTCAGAAGCAAGCCAGCAGTGGGATGCAGGGTGGTATGCTGCTGGCTATACCATGGTCATTCCATGGAGCATTTATCTATTTGATTTGGAATTTTACGACCTCTAAGGTATGCCCCCAAAATATTTACTACTATAGCCAATAGAAATGCACTGAATAACACATGCATAAATAGGGAAAAAAGAATAAGGGTTGAAAGGTCCGTCCGTATATCTAGGAGATATTAAAAAAAGCTCAGGAAATATACAGTGCATTTGGAAAGTATTCAGACCCCTTCCCTTTTTCCACGTTTCATTACGTTACAGCCTTGTTCTAAAATGGATTAAATAAAACATTATCGATCTACACACAATACCCCATAATGACAAGGTGAAAACAGGTTAACATTTTTTGCATATTTAAAAAAAAATAATAATAACATAAGTATTCAGACTCTTTGATATGAGACTCGAAATTTAACTCCGGTGCATCCTCTTTCCATTGATCATCCTTGAGATGTTTCTCCAACTTGATTGGGGTCCACCTGTGGTAAATTCAATTGACTGGACATGATTTGGAGAGGCGCACAGCTGTCTATATAAGGTCCCACAGTTGACAGTGCATGTCAGAATAAAAACCAAGCCATGAGGTCGACGGAATTGTCTGTAGAGCTCCGAGACAGGATTGTGTCAAGGCATAAATCTGGATAGGGTACCAAAAAAAATGTCTACAGCAGCTGGCCACCTGGCCAAACTGAGCTAATCAGGGAGAAGAAAGGGCCTTGGTCAGGGAGGTGACCAAGAACCCAATGGTCACCCTGACAGAGATCCAGAGTTCCTCTGTGGAGATGGGAGAACCTTCCAGAAGGACAACCATCTCTGCAGCACTCCACCTATCAGGCCTTTTGGTAGAGTGGCCAGACGGAAGCCACTCAACAGTAAAAGGCGCATGACATCCCGCTTTGAGTTTGCCAAAAGGAACCTAAAGTCTCTTAGACCATGAGAAACAAGATTCTCTTGATTCATGAAACCAAGATTGAACTATTTAGCCTGAATGCCAAGCGTCACAGATTTGTTAAAAATGTATTATGTGAGATTGACGCACGGGTACATGGATTTTAATAAATTAGGCTAGCCAACAAACTTGTGAAGTCTTGGAAGTCATAATCTGTCAATATTTTTGTATATCAACAGGTTCACCTATAAAGAGAAAGAGAGAAAAAACATTGGCTAACGAGTCATGTCAAAGGTAAAACTGGTCAAAATGTAGGCTTTGAGGTGCATGGATGCAATGTAGCGTTCCTTCGAGTAGAATTACAATTACCCCACAATTCTTTTTGACTATGTATGCAATGGGTGACCAGACCCTCCTGGAGAGCTATTGAGTATGCTTGTGCTCCAACCCCATTGTTACACACCTGTTTCAACTAATCAAGGTCTTGGGGAACATCAAACTAGTCAAATCAGGTGTGCTAGGTTGGAGCGGAAGCCTGCTTAACGGTACCCGTCCAGAAGGAAAGTTGGACAACCTTGTTGTAAGCTTTTGTTTCTTTTATTGAATAACTCTGACATCTATAACTCTGTCTTTGTTCTCTTTGTGTACTCTGTAGCCTGGGCCTGTCCCTCCTGTCATCTCCAGATTCATCATACGAGTGTTACTCTGTGAACCCCGTGACGGGCTCCCCCAGCTCCTGCCGTCGGAGCCCCCGCCTCCTCAACAACGGCTACTACGTTCTGACTGAGGACAGCTACACCTGGGATGACGAGGGCAATGTCTCTCTCACCCCCTCCAAAATCAAACTGTCCTACAAAGAGAATCTAGTCAGGTGAGTTGTTCCAAAGAGACATGCCACGTTGAATCCAGAACTGAGAGAACTATTATGTCAAATATTTTCCTCTGTGCAAATACTTGGTTTGTCAGATGCAATGGAACCAATAGACTAGTCCCCGAAGTGCAAACGTTGAGCTAAATCAAGTATACCTCAGTATTTGACCTAGGTCTGGTTGAATGTCAGTCACTAATAGACACTGTTTAGCTAGCATTCATGAATAACTATGAAAGCTCAACTCTGAGGTGTATATAGTTTCAAATGTAGAACTACTATGGGTATTAAATAACAGTGAATATAATTGAAAAATGACTGTAGCAAACTACTTTGGTGTCATGGTCGGAAATGTTCTCCCCGTCGTTATGCAGCTCTTGACAATGGGTTCAGATTTCTATTTGGGTGTGGATAGCCATGCAGGTCTGTGTTCAAACACAAGCCCTGTTTATAGGGATGAGGTCATGGATTAGCCTATTTGAGAGAGCTGCACGGAAAATGTGAGGCTGGTTGGTCCTGTAAATTGGAGGTCGTAAGTCAAGTCAACCGTTTGCATCGCTAAGAGATTCTAGTCAGTGCCATTTTGCTCTTAGAATGAAAAACATCAATGCCTTTTGCAGGCATTTGGTTAAAAGACATTTGATTGCATAATCATGCTGTCATTTTATTTGAAAGCCTATGATACACGAAATAATTTATTGGTGGAATTATGTAATAGAGATTTGTTCAGAGATGAATTTTCACATGGCATGGTTAAGCCACTGGTTTTGTGGGCTTTCGAACGTACCCTGCTGTCTAATTATTACTACTTTGACAATACAATATCACGATACCCAATGGTCCTTTTAGAACCTGCTTTTGCTCAAATATTGTAATATTTGCCGTTTAGCAGAAAATATTATCCAAACCAACATTGTGTGCTCTATAACTTCAAAAACAAACCACTTTGGTGTCATGGTCGGAAGGCTAGGGATAATATGAGATACCACGGGAGCTTTGGTGTCATGGTCGGAAGGAGAGGGATAATATGAGATACCACGGGAGCTTTGGTGTCATGGTCGGAAGGAGAGGGATAATATGAGATACCACGGGAGCTTTGGTGTCATGGTCGGAAGGAGAGGGATAATATGAGATACCACGGGAGCTTTGGCAGCTCTCATATTCAATACATATAGGACAGCAGCCAATTGATAAGAACCTTGCTCAAAGGGACAATAACGATACCCTTTACAAGTCACTACGCTAACATGACAAATGACATGAAATAAGTACATGAAACATAAGGTAGATTTAGTTAGGACTTGTTTTTTGAGTCTGTCATACTAAGTATCTTGACAACATTATTGATTATTACTGTGATCACAGATGTAGTACAAAGAAAGACATTAGGAATACTATGAAGAACATTAGTCTTTTAAACATTTGTTGACATTGTCCTGATAAAAAGTACGACTTGTGTTTCCCTCCCCTTAGAATCTTCAGACGCAGGCGGAAGGCCCGCCGGTCTCTAGCTAGTCTGTTTAGTGACATGACTGAGACGTGTCAGTCATGGCTGGATGAGAAAGTGTTCGGAGGGGTGCGTCACCCACCTCTTGCAGAGTCCTCCTGGATGGAGCATAGCACCACCGATTTGGACACCAGCTGCAGCTTCACTTATGGTAAGGCCTGCTATGCTATGTCTGAGTGGGAGACACGTGGGATGGCCAACTGTTGTGACACTTAAGCAATGTTGCACTTATTTCATGTAATTTTGGCCATGTTTATGTAAAGGGTATTGTTGTTGTCCCATTAAGCAAGGCTCTTATCAAGTGGCTGCTGTCTTATACAGTGCCTTCGGAAAGTATTCAGACCCCTTGACTTTTTCCACATTTTGTTACGTTACAGCCTTATTCTAAAATAGATTTGTTTAAAAAAAAAAAAAAAATCCTCAGCAATCTACATACAATAACCCATAATGACAAAGCGAACAGTTTTTTTGCAAATGTATTAAACATATAACATATACCTTATTGAGAAACAAGATTCTCTGGTCTGATGAAACCAAGATTGAATTCTTTGCCTTGAATGCCAAGCGTCACATCTGGAGGAAACTTGGCACTATCCCTACGGTGAAGAGTGGTGGAAGAATCATGAAGTGTGGGGATGTTTTTCAGCGGCAGGGACTGGAAGAATAGTCAGGATCGAGGGAAAGATGAATGGAGCAAAGTACAGAGAGATCCTTGATGAAAACCCGCTCCAGAGAGCTCTGGGCCAAAGGTTCAACTTCCAACAGGACAATGACCCTAAACACACAGCCAGACAACGCAGGAGTGGCTTCGGGACGGGTCTCTGAAGGTCCTTAAGTGTCCCAGCCAGAGCTCGGACTTGAACCCGATCAAACATGTCTGGAGAGACCTGAAAATAGCTGTGCAGCAACCTGACAGAGCTTGAGAGGATCTGCATAGAAGAATGTGAGAAACTCCCCAAATACAGGTGTGCCAAGCTAGTAGCGTCATACCTAAGACTCAATGCTGTAAACGCTGCCGAAGGTGCTTCAACAAAGTATTGAGTAAAGGGTCTGAATACTTTGTAAATGTGTTTTTACTTTTCATAATTTAACAATTTATAAACCTGTTTTTGCTTTGTCATTACAGGGTAGTGTGTAGATTGATGAGGACAAAATAATTTAATACATTTTAGAATAAGGCTAATGTAACAAAATGTGGATAAAGTGAAGTGGTCTGAATACTTTCGAAGGCACTGTATGTATAAAATATGAGCGCTGTCAAAGCTCACATGGTATCTCATATTATCATCCTGCTTCGAGGGTAAACCACACCAACCTTGAATAGATGTGTGAAACTAACAACCTTCCTCAGCTGTAGTCGTGTCTCCTTGGCCATTCCAGATGACAGTGAGACCATGCCCACGAAGTTGGCTCACGAGCCCATGGTGCAGGAGGAGATCATCACGGAGACCTGCGTCCACCAGGAGCATTTCGGCCAATCCCTGGGTGGCCTTCTGGATGTCCCGCCCCCCTCAGCCTTCCTCTCCAATAGCTGCTGTCCCCCTAAACCCCAGCCAGCAGGTGAGCTGCAGTCCATCGTTATCTCATTATCTACGCTCTTCTGTGTATTCAAATGTTTAACTGTTGTGTATATCATTATAGATCTATCCCCCTCTCGTCTCAAAAGTACTAGATGAAGACAGGAGAGGAGGTTCCATTGGGTTTTTGTCAGTTTTGTTAAAATATTTATGCATTTCAGATTTTCCCATGGCGAAAGCTCTCTTCATCATTCTCATGGTCTTTATCTTCTCTGCCATATTTTCAAGGTAAGCAGTATATCAGTATAAAGGTGTATGGGGTGGCATTTACCTTTTTAACCAAACAGTACACATCTAATTCAGTGTGAAATGATTTGATAAAAGCCCTCTTAATGATGCTCTCTTGTATAGAATACCTGCTATAACGTAAACTATGTCATTATTATTTCAGGTGTCTGTTGTGGGGACTGACAATGGCATTCAGCACATTTATATCGATAATGATATATCTGTGTAAGTATACCTCTCGTGTGGTCAGTGTGGCTTTTGAAGCAAATTTCAATGGTGTTTCAAAAAAATGGACCGTTAATTTAATACATTGCCTTTTCTCCAGTTGTCTCACAATCTGGGCCCATGGGCAAGTGGAGAAAAGCGAAGACCGAGGTGAGTCTCATATTCTCAAATATGAAATTACATTTATTTTGACCTCAGGCAACCACATGTTTTACATTAACGTGGTCAATAACTTTGTTCTTCATTTTTGTTCCAGGATATTACATCAAAGAATGAGTAGATGAAAGCTGTGCACACACACACACACACACAATATCTGTTTACTCATGAAATGAATCTATGATAATGAAAAGGGTGGATGTATGATAATGAAAAGGGTGGATGTGGACCACAAGAAAAGAGTCATAGATTCTTACATTTCATTAGATAAATGCGTGTAGATTGCACTTGCACATAATGTAACACGAGTTCCATTAATCTGGTCATAAAAGCCGGCTATTGGGCTCAATTGAGCGGGTATAGGGTGACACTGGTCATGCAAAAATGAGCACTGATCAGTGGAATAAATACAAAAAAAACGCATAATCAAAAGCAATTTAATTAGAAACTCCAAAGATGTGCGTTAGGAGAAGATGATTTTAACTGTATTTTTGTAAACCACGATGCATTGCGTATTTGGAACTTGTATTTTTGTAAACCACGATGCATTGCGTATTTGGAACTTGTCTTGGATAATATGCCTTCCAGACTATGCTAGTTATTTTACTCACTGATCACTGCCATTTGCTTGTCCAAGATGTTTCCCATAATCCTGAATCTAAAAATAAATCGGTAATATTCATATCATATATTCATATCACATATTATGCACACATGTTTTTAATATATGTTTTTAATATATTCTTCAAATACCTGAATTGATATTGTTGATAGTTGATCTTGGGTTTTTTTAGGGCTGTCCAGTGTTACTTATTTTCTAGCTTCCAGTATTTTGAATACAATTGCAGGGCCATTAAAGTAGCAGTAGCAGTGGCTTGCAGTCTGAGACCTGTTTTTTTTCCTCACAAAAATGACAGCTGCAACTTTTAATCTGAATAGAAGCAAATGGAAATACAACATGCTAATAAGTGCCTTCTTTAGCCTGGCTTAGCTAATAGCATGCTGTGCCTGCTAAACAAAACAGGCCTACATGTCAGTAGGCAGTAGACTGCGGAATCAGATAACAGCCTATCTGCTCATGGTAGTGCTGAAACGCGTATAGAAATGTTTCTATTCAAGGGATATGGGGAGGAGTTGGTCATTTTTCATAATACTCATACCACTAGCTGCCTCCTGTGGTTAACCACAACCACTTATCAGTGGATCACAATAATGGAATGTGAATGTTGAGGATAATGACGGCTGCAAAGAATAAAACAATCGCCCCCCCCCCCTCCCTTTGACTCATTAAATGGTACAATGTTGAGTATGTAATGGCATTGAAGGCTGAGGGAAAGTGTGTTTTCTGTCAGGAAAAGGAACAGGGCACAGTAACTGAATAAAGTTCATATTGTATAGCTTTATATAGTTGAAATATGAGTCGTGTTTTTGGACCTCAAACTACAGCAGGACTCTTTTGAGAATCAAAAAAAATAGGTGACTTGTACTTTAATAATGAGTTAATTTTGTACATCTCAACTCGCCATTCTTTGTAATACATTGCATGTTGTTGGTCCTTTAGAAAAGCTGTATCTAATCGTCTCCGTATATGTACTATGTGTCCAGACGAAAGTGACTTGAGAAGTGTTGCTGTATGTATTCACTCCAAGTGCCAAATCTGAATGATTTTACAATTCTGACCAGAAAGTGTTAAATCACCAATACTTCATCAATAAGCCAAAACTAATATATAACAAAAAAAAAAGTTGCCGGTAGACACCATTTTATTGCTAGTTTATTGTAAACAAAAGCTAATGTACATACTACAGTATATGAAGACAACATGGCTGTTATTTCTTTGTAATATTCATGATTTATTGGCATATACTGAATGTACTTTACAAGACCTTGAGATGTAAGTAATTGCCTATTGTGTACATTTGGTCACTTACAGTACCTTTTACAGAAACCAGTTTGAAATGTTACTTTTAAAAAAATAATTTCTAATGCTTTGATACTCAACTAGTTTCCACATTTGCAAAATGTGTGGTTCTTTGTAATGCATGTTTATCTTTTGCACTCATATTGGATGTATCTGAAAATGTAATCAGTTGTACTGTTTTTATATTCTTTAATAGTTAATGAGCTATATTGCACTGAAATGTTCATCTTTTCTAACAGATTTGTAAAATAGTTCAACTCAATTGGCTTTATACAACATTAAATGTCATTTTTTTATAGTTGCCCAAGTATGTGACCTTATTTTTAAAGATTCAATATTTTCAGTGCATTTTCAGGATCTCTGGAAATGTTATGATTCTAATGTGAGTCTATAACGTGACCGTGAAATGTATCATGAATGACTTGTCAGTGTTCAAACCACTGACCACTTTCTGCACCAGCTGAGGAGTAGAGACTTAGATTGCTAGGGCAGTGAATATTTCATTGACTGTAAGAGGCCTTTGTGTAGCAGTGAGCCTGTGCAACATCCATCCATTCAATTTGACTGGCTCTTTCAGGAACCCTATTAATCATGACTACAACATGCTCGTATTATTGTAAAAAAAAAAAAAAAAAAAAAAGTCTGGTTAATACACTATTACAGAATTTGCACCATGAAAGTTATTTGTTTGACAATACCACTTACACGTCTACATACTATCACTATTTTCCTCAAATGAGGCACTGTCATGTCAGAGGATGAGTGACTAACAACAACGATAGTTACAAAAACACATTGAAAAGTGTAAGGAATCATTTTTGGACTATAAAGTCCGTCAGTCAAGCACCCGATTCCTTTGCAGGTTGACGTTTATTGGGATGACTGTTGTCCTGGAGGCACAGTTGAGCGATTTCCACTAGACGGGCCAGCTGCAAAATCAAAATTGGCTATAAACAGTGCATTCAGACCCCTTCCTTTTTTCACATTTTGTTAAGTGACAGCCTTATTCTAAAATGGATTAAATTAAAATTGTCCCTCAATCTACACACAATACCCCATTTTGCAAATAAGAATTAGCTTATTTACATAATTATTCAGACCCTTTGCTATGACATTCAACATTGATCTCAGGTGCATCATGTCTCCACTGATCCCCCTTGATGTTTCTACATCTGGCAAAAATGTCTAAAAACCTGTTTATGCTTTGTCATTATTGGGTAGTGTGTAGATTGAGGGGGGGCAATTTAATCAAATTCAGAATAAGGCTAATGTAACAATGTGGAAAAGGTTTAGGGGTCTGAAGACTTTCCAAATGCACCGTATAGTACAAATGGTTTTAGCTTTTGTCTTAATTTAAGTTGTGTTTGGTTTAAAAAGCTGATTTTTATGACTGTGGCTGACTACCCTGCAGAGCTGCCTCCAGTACATGAGTCATCCCAATAAATGCCAACCTCCCGAGTCCCTTTTCTGTTCAAGCTTGGCTGAAGCACGTTTAGGCATGCTTTCACCCATTGAAAAGTTGTTGGTAAAAGTATTTATCCATCGTGAACACTGATGTGTCTATTGAGGTGATTGGCCGATATGAAAGTCTTCCCACAGTGCATACATCTGAACTGCTTACATCCCGTGTGTACGCTCATGTGCACTTTGAGTGAGCCCGACTGTGCGAAGCGCTTGCCGCAGTGGCTGCAGCCGTAGCGTCTCTCCCCCGTGTGAACGCTCTGGTGTCGCTTGAGGTTGCTGGAGTCGGAGAAGCGCTTCCCGCACTGCGCGCAGCTGAACGGCTTCTCCCCGGTATGAACCCTCAGGTGTGTCTTGAGATTCTTCAGACAAGTCAAAGTCTTACCGCAGAAACTACAAGTTAACAGCTTACCTGCTGAGACGTCGCCATTGATACTCCCATCATTGTGATGACTGTCATGGGAGACCAAACCATTGGATCCTGTTCCCATGCCTTTTCCTACAGTCCTGTGAGGCTCTGAGGGCAACGGCGCCCTCTGTCTACCGTCCTGGTAAGCGACAGGTTTTTTGTGCTCAGTTATGGAGGGAATCACTTTGCTCATTTCATAGGGGAATCCATTCTCTGACTCCGATTGAGTGGGTACAACATCCACATGAGAGTAAGAGCACTCGGGAAGATCAGCCCCAGAACCCTGTGTGCGAAGGGTCCCAAGTTGTCTGTGGGGCTCAAACATCATACAATCAAAGCCCACACTTTTAAGTATTCCATCACCATTTTCCAGTCCTGGGTTTAGAGATCTTTTGTTCACACTCAGGTTATTTGATCCTGGCAGGAGGTTGTTGTCCGTTTCACCACTCACCCATAAACAAGAGCTGGCGTTCTCCTGTTTGCTGATTGGTTGAGCAGCCTCTGTGTCCACGTTGGATTGCCTTTCTCCTCCATCAGCACTGTGATTTAAAGCTCCTATAAAATCAACAAGGCCGTGTGTGAATCACTATAAAAACTGGATGCTCATCATGAAGGTAATCATCAACAATCACATCAGTTGAAGGATATGAGCCATTTCAGAGAGTTATTGGTATACATCTATACAGTATAGTCTATATGAAAGTTGAAGGATATGAGACATTTCAGAGAGTTATTGGTATACATCTATACAGTATAGTCTATATGAAAGTTGAAGGATATGAGACATTTCAGAGAGTTATTGGTATACATCTATACAGTATAGTCTATATGAAAGCCCAAACTGACATAAATTCAGTTGTACTTAAATAAATGTATTAAATTGTATTCCGTATGTAGTTTAACATTGTCGCAATCACTTTACATGACAGTATTCATTTGGCAAGTTATTGGGTCACTAGAAAGGTTGATTCATTCATATTTATGGGAAAGGCATAACTGAAAGCATCAAAGTGTAATGAGGTGTGTATGAAAACACTTTTCCAAAAGGTATAATGAAAACACATAAGTTTGTCTACCATTTTACTTACCACCACTCAGTCTCCCCCATTGGTCATGATTCTCCCAGGATTCTTCCCACATCTCCTCTTTGATGGTAGGTGATTTGGGGTTTATCTCTTCCAACCCTGCAGTCTGTGTAAAATCAGTTGGGATGCCAGATATAACTGGGAATAATCCACTTACTGTGCACATGGTACACCTTACACAGTCAAAGAAAACTGAAAAGATACAACAAGAGCACTAACAGCACAGTAAACAGGTAAAACAACATAGCTTTAATGCAAGATGACCACTAAGCCTAGGTAGGCTAGATCATGTTTGCTTTCAGACCGAGGTGGTGTTGATAACCATTGTGAAATATTAGAGGCGGCCTTTTTGAAATATTGTGGGAAAATGAGGCACACCGAGGCAAACGTAAAGCTTACCTTTCTCGGTGTTGTCGTTTGTCCAGTGTCACCCGAGGACTCTCTGTGCCTAAACATGCTGGTTACCAACTTGGAATCAATTGCTCCCCGACATCGTACCTCGCCTGAAATGAGTAGAGGGGAATAAGCATGCATCCAGACACAATATACGTTATTAATGCTGTAACCAATTCATGTAAATGAATTGTTTATAACCAGTAAATGTAACGTACTGTTTGATGTCCTTTTCGATTCCATGCCAAGGTGAGCTCGAGAGCGACTGTGCGGAGGGACGGAGTTTCCCATTCCCTCTCTCGGAGTACTCGCACTAGACACTTTCATCTCCATCAGCCGTAGTTTTCTCCTCAAAGTTTCATTCTCCTTCTGGCCTCGAGATATCTCCACGTGCAGCACGGCATAGCCATTGTCAACAAGCTCGCAGATTTCAGCCACGGCCGCGTTAGCCAAAACCTCCATGATGGAGGCGAGCTGAGTGTGAAAAGCAACGGAATTTGCCATTACTAGAGAAAATACTTACAGGATTGTTAATAGGAAGTGTAGAAGAAATAGGCTGTAGAAAAGCATAGATGCCGACGCCTCGAAATCAAATGTAGTTTAGCATCAATAAAATGTAAACACAGTGCCTTCGTTGACCAGGAAGTATTTTTTGAATACCTCTCACACTGCGCCTGCGTGGTAATTTCACCCAGTCGTCCTTTCTTCCTCTTCTTTGTCTTCTTCTTCTTCTATGATATCATGGCGGTCCTCAAACAATCGTTTAAGCACGTGCCGCTGGCTACTGTGCTGGAATGTACGATCAATCATGATCAGTGGTGGTAAAAGTATCCAAGTGTCATACATGAGATAAAGTGTAATAATATAATAATAATAATAATAATAATATAATAATATATGCTATTTAGCAGACGCTTTTATCCAAAGCGACTTACAGTCATGTGTGCATACATTCTACGTATGGGTGGTCCCGGGAATCGAACCCACTACCCTGGCGTTACAAGCACCATGCTCTACCAACTGAGCTACAGAAGGACCCCATAGTGTAGATACCTTCAAATAGAAAGTTGCTCAAGTAAAAGTGAAAGTCAAACAGTAAAATACTACTTGAGTAAAAGTCTAAAAGTGTTTTGAATTGCTAAAAAATACTGAATTAAGTATCAAAAGTAAAAGTATAAATCATTTAAAATTCCTTATATTAATCAAATCAAAATTAATCTGCCACATGGGCAAAAAAAAAACAGGTGCAGACCTCACCGTGAAATGCTTACTTACAAACCCTTAACCAACAATGCAGTTTTAAGAAAAATAGAGTTAAGAAATCATTTCAGAAATAAACTAAAGTCAAAAAAAGTTACAATAACATAACAAAAACGAGGCTGCAGTATGTACAGGGGGTCAATGTGCTGGGGTAGAGGATAGTTGAGGTAAATGTAATGTAATAGTGCCTAAGGAAGTATTCAGAACCTTTTGACTTTTCCCACATTTTGTTAGATTACAGCCTTATTCTAAAATTGATTACAAAAATAATAAATCCCTCGTCAATCACCGCACAATACCCCATAATGACAAACCAAAAACTGGTTTTTAGAAATGTTTGCAAATTAATTGAAAATAAAACAACAGAAATAACACATTTACATAAGTATTCAGACCCTTTTACTCAGTACTTTGAAGCACCTTTGGCAGTGATTACAGCCTCAAGTCTTCTTGGGTATGATGCTACAAGCTTGGCACACCTGTATTTGGGGAGTTTCTCCCATTCTTCTCCGCAGATCCTCTCAAGCTCTGGCAGGTTGGATGGGAAGCATTGATGTACAGCTATTTTCAGGTCTCTCCAGAGATGTTAGATTGAGTTCAAGTCCGGTCTCCGGCTGGGCCACTCAAGGACATTCAGAGAATTGTCTCGAAACCACTCTTGCGTTGTCTTGACTGTGTGCTTAGGGTCATTGTCCTGTTGGAAGGTGAACCTTCACCCCAGTCTGAGGTCCTGCGTTGTCTTGGCTGTGTGTTTAGGGTCATTGTCCTGTTTGCCAGAGTAGTGCAGAGATGGTTATCCTTCCGGAAGTTTCTCCAATCTCCACAGAGGAACTCTAGAGGCCTCTCAGAGTGACCATCGTGTTCTTTGTCACCTCCCTGACCAAGACCCTTCTCCCCCGATTGCTCAGTTTGGCCGGCCGGTCAGCTCTAGGAAGAGTATTGGTGGTTCCAATTTTCTTCCATTCAAGAATGATGGAGGCCACTGTGTTCTTGGGAACCTTCAATGTTGCAGAAATGTTTTGGTATCCTTCCCCAGATCTGTGACTCGATATAAACCTGTCTTGGAGCTCTACGGACAATTCCTCCAACCTCATGGCTTGGTTTTTGCTCTGACATGCACTGTCAACCGTGAGACCTTATATAGACAGGTGTGTGCCTTTACAAATCATGTCCAATTAATTGAATTTACCACAAGTGGACGAAAATGAAGTTGTAGAAACATCTCAAGGATGATCAATGGAAACAGGATGCACCGGAGCTAAATTTCGAGTCTCATAGCAAAGGGTCTGAAAACATATGTAAATAAGGTTTTTCTGTTTTTTATTTGTAATAAATTTGCAAAAATATATATATATATATTGTTTCCGGGTTGTCATTATGGGATATTGTGTGTAGATTGTTACAGATTTTTTGTATTTTTAATGCATTTTAGAATAAGGCTGTAATGTACCAAAATGTGGAAAAAGAAATGGGGTCAGAATACTTTCCGAAGGCACTGTATAGTGGTTTCAAGACTGGGAACGAGCAAGGTCAAATCATGAGGCCAGTGATTTTCAGGTCGGAAAGTTGGAGCTCTAAAACGACGCCAAAGTTTCCGACTTGGATGACCTTTCAAAACTATTTTTCCCAGTTTGAGTTCCTAGTTGTCTTCTATGCACTGAAGTCGGAAGTCTGAGATTCCCGAGTTCCCAGATGTTTTGAACGTGGCAATAGATCCACCTGTCGTTAGTTACGGGCAAGCAAAATCAAAAAAAGATGGTGGAAAGGCAATCATCGATGTCTGGTTTTCCAATTCTATATAATGTCACTTTGCTAGAATACAGAGACAAAATCAGAAGGTCAATGGCACGGAGGAGGATTGCAGAGATTTTTTGTGTTGATGGTGGGTGAAGAGAGATTTGCACAACAATGTTTGGTTTGTCATGCTAGCTGCGTAGCTATGAACATCAATCAACCTAAAAAGCCGATTTATGGTCAGTCTGGCACTGGCCATGCAACATTTACTGCGATGCAGCCTCAAACGTAAGTCAGGGCATTTATACTTCTTGTGCTTCACGGAGCAGAGCTGTTCTGTCCTACCAAGCAAAAAGGCAGAAACTGCTCATTTGGTGGAAAATGTGTTAATGTCATTTTTGATACATTAAATACATGCTTAATCATGTGAACAAGTATCATGCCTCTATTGTTTTGCATTTTGGAGAAAATGGGGGTCATGTTAGCAGTAACTTTATAAAGTTACTGTGAAACCAATGTAAATAAAAAGCCATTTTTCTCAGTTCCACACTTTGAGTAGTCAAGGAAGTGAGTTTGTGTTTATACAGGACGTACCGCCTCCACCTACCGTCAACCAATCATGTCAATACGGAGCTATACGGAGCCCTTTCGCTTGTTACACAATTTGGGAGGCGCACGGCGATGCGGTACAGAGTTTGGCCAATGCACGCCTCAGGAGGCTCCACAATTGCATCACACTCTCCGTATGGAGCCTCCGGCCTCATTGCAGGATCAAGCATAGATTGGCTTTAAACTTCAAAACTATGATCAAAGCCACCATTTGTGAATGTGTTGAGTAAATCAAATTGCACACCAAAGGGTAGGAAACCAGTGTAATATGCTACCAATTGGATTATGGTATCTTAACATTATGAATCTCATATATTGTACCTTATGGCTCTTTCATTATACCCGTGTCATGACATTGATGGTTAAAGCTCACTTCCTGTAAAATACATAGGACTACAGGTACTTTGGGAAAAGGAAATTAAAATTACAAGGCTCCACATTGTTTTCCTTTTTGAGATTTTTAATTGGCCTACAAATTGTCAGATTCTTATTTGTACCTATAATTTGTACCTAACATTCATAACGTTAAGATACCTATAAGGACTTGCTCTAAACAATTTAAAATGTCAGAAACATGTAGCTCAACAATATGCAAATGCTGTGTGTTTTGCTATTCTCTGCTTCAGATGGACAATTTGTATTTTTTTTATTTCACCTTTATTTAAACAGGTAGGCTAGTTGAGAACAAGTTCTCATTTGCATTTGCACTGCGACCTGGCCAAGATAAAGCGTAGCAATTCGACACATACAACAACACAGAATTACACATGCAATAAACAAAACATACAGTCAATAATACAGTGGAAAAATAAGTCTATATACAATGTGAGCAAATGAGGTGAGATAAAGGAGGTAAAGGCAAAAAAAAGGACATGGGAATGGTAGAACAGCTGGAATGGCGCTAGATTTGATTCCCGGGAGTGGAAGAATGTGCAAATGTAGAGAGTGGAAGAATGTGCAAAGTAAAATAAAATAATGGGGTGCAAAGGAGCAAAATAAATAAATAAATACAGTAGAGGAAGAGGTAGTTGTTTGGGCTAAATTATAGATGGGATATGTACAGGTGCAGTAATGTGTGAGCTGCTCTGACAGCTAGTGCTTAAAGCTAGTGAGGGAGATAAGTGAGCTTCAGAGATTTTTGCAGTTCGTTCCAGTCACTGGCAGCAGATAACTGGAAGGAAAGAAGACCAAAGGAGGAATTGGCTTTGGGGGTGACCAGTGAAATATACCTGCTGGATCGTGTGCTACGAGTGGGTGCTGCTATGGTGACCAGTCAGCTGGTGAGATAAGATAAAGGAGATTTTACCTAGCAGAGACTTGTAGATAACCTGTAGCCAGTGGGTTTGGCGACGAGTATGGAGCGAGGGCCAACCAACGAGAGCGTACAGGTCGCAATGGTGGGTAGTGTATGGGGCTTTGGTGACAAAACGGATGGCACTGTGATAGACTGCATCCAGTTTGTTGAGTAGAGTGTTGGAGGCTATTTTATAGATGACATCACCGAAGTCGAGGATCGGTAGGATGGTCAGTTTTACGAGGGTATGTTTGGCAGCATGAGTGAAGGATGCTTTGTTGCGATATAGGAAGCCGATTCTAGATTAATTTTGGATTGAGATGCTTAATGTGAGTCTGGAAGGAGAGTTTACAGTCTAACCAGACACCTAGGTATTTGTAGTTGTCCACATATTCTAAGTCAGACCCGTCCAGAGTAGTGATGCAGGACAGGCGAGCAGGTGCAGGCAGTGATCGGTTGAATAGCATTTAGTTTTACTTGCGTTTAAGAGCAGTTGGAGGCCACGGAAGGAGAGTTGTATGGCATTGAAGCTCATCTGGAGGTTAGTTAACACAGTGTCCAAAGAGGGCCAGAAGTATACAGAATGGTGTCGTCTGCGTAGAGGTCTATCAGAGAATCACCAGCAGCAAGAGCAACATCATTGATGTATACAGAGAAGAGAGTCGGCCCGAGGATTGAACCCTGTGGCATACCCATGGAGACTGCCAGAGGTCCGGACAACAGGCCCTCCGATTTGACACACTGAACTCTATCAGAGAAGTAGTTTTAAACCAGGCGAGGCAATCATTTGAGAAACCAAGGCTGTCGAGTCTGCCAATAAGAATGTGGTGATTGACAGAGTCGAAAGCCTTGGCCAGGTCGATGAATACGGCTGCGTAGTAATGTCTCTTATCAATGGCGGTTATGATATTGTTTAGGACCTTGAGCGTGGCTGAGGTGCACCAGACCAGCTCTGAAACAGATTGCATCGCGCGGAGAAGGTACGGTGGGATTCGAAATGGTCGGTAATCTGTTTGTTAACTTGACTTTCGAAGACCTTAGAAAGACAGGGTAGGTTAGATATAGGTATGTAGCAGTTTGGGTCTAGAGTGTCACCCCCTTTGAAGAGGGGGATGACCGCGGCAGCTTTCCAATCTTTTGGAATCTCAGATGATACGAAAGAGAGGTTGAACAGGCTAGTAATAGGGGTTGCAAAAATTTCTGAAAATCATTTTAGAAAGATAGGATCCAGATTATCTAGCCCTGCTGATTTGTAGGGGTCCAGATTTTGCAGCTCTTTCAGAACATCAGCTATCTGGATTTGGGTGAAGGAGAAATGGTGGGGGCTTGGGCGGGTTGCTGTGGATAGTGCCGGGCTGTTGACCGGGGTAGGGGTAGCCATGTGGAAGAGCATGGTCAGCCGTAGAGAAATGCTTATTGAAATTCTCAATTATTGTGGATTTATCGGTAGTGACAGTGTCTCAGTGCAGTGGGCAGCTGGGAGGAGGTGCTCTTATTCTCCATGGACTTTACAGGGGCAGCAGGTTAGCCTAGTGGTTAGAGCCCGGAAGAACTGACAAGGCTGTTGTTCTGCCCCTGAACAGGCAGTTAACCCACTGTTCCTAGGCCGTCATTGAAAATAAGAATTTGTTGTTAACTGACTTGCCTAGTTAAATAAAGAAAATAAATAAAAAAACTTGCAAATTTCTGTTTGAAAAAGCTTTCCTAACTGCCTGTGTATATTTGTTCCTAACTTCCCTGAAAAGTTTGTTCACGCCCTGGTCTATTTTGTGTTTTTCTTCATGTATTTGGTCAGCCAGGGTGCATGGGTTTTTGTATGTGGTGTGTAGTTTAGTGGGGTTGTGGCAATTTGGAAAGTCTATGGCTGAAGTGGTTCTCAATCAGAGGCAGGTGGCAGGTGGTTATCGTTGTCTCTGATTGGGAACCACAGGTAATTGTGGGTGATTGTCCTGAGTGTCTTGATGTCCTTGTTAGATGTTAGTTGACAGTATAGGCTGTTTCTGGTTTTGTTTATTGTTTTGTAGTGTTGTAGTGTTCGTGTTTAGTCGTGTTTTACGTTTGTTTAAATAAACATGGATCAAATCGACACGCTGCAGTTTGGTCCGACTCTCCTTCACCATTAGAAAACCATGACAGGGGGCTATTCGATGCAAATGCAGAACGTCACAGGATGTTTCTGTGCTGGTCAAAGGCAGACAGGTCTGGATTGAACCAAGGACTATATCTATTCCTAGTATTCCTCAATGACCAGGCCAGTAATTCCATCATACTGTAGGCCTATGGCACATGGCTGATATCCTAAGACAGAGTGACAATCAAATAAAAAGATTAGAGACAAAAACATTATCATTTACATTTAAGTCATTTAGCAGACGCTCTTATCCAGAGCGACTTACAAATTGGTGCATACACCTTATGACATTTATGTATTTTGTTTTTGTTAGCAAGGTGAATTATATATAAAAACCTTCTGAGATTATTGGAGGACAATCTATTAATTATGAAGCCAGTCTGATCTGGGTTGACCAACAGGGGAAGACATGACTCCAGTCTCTTAGATAGCATCTTGGTGACCAGTTTACAAGGAGAGAGATTGGTCTATAGGAGGCACACTTTAGCGTGTTTTTTCCTTTCCACTGCTTGAGAGAAAGACTCTGGAAAGCAGTTGTCCTCCCCGTCTTTTTTAAGTACCTCCATAAGGTAAGGTACCAACAGCTCCCTAAATTCTTTATAGAACTCTGGAGGTAAGCTATCCTCCCCAGGAGATTTATTTGAAGATAAGGATATAATGGCCTACAACAATTCAGGAACTGAGAACTGTTCACTCAGGCGCTCTCTGTCTACCTCTGACAGGCATGGGAGGTTGAGAGAGGAGAGAAAGGAGTGGATCTCTGATAGATCATCGCTTGATTGGGAAGTGTAGAGGTCTTCGTAGTATTTCTTAAAAGTATCATTAATTTCAGTAGGGTCGAAAGATATCTCATTAGTAAGAGTTTCTATAGCATTAATTGTCTTACTTTCCTCTGCTTTCAGTCGCCATGCCAATACTTTGTGTGCTTTCTCTCCAAGCTCGTAATAACGCTGTTTTGATTTAGTGATGGCCCTCAGCTTGATATGTGTTCAGAGTATTATAGTTCATGTCATTCATTTCATGAATGACATGGTGAGCTTGCCGGCTTTGGTAAGAGGTGAGGGTTTATCAGAGGACATATCAAGAACTGTATCTATACAAAAATTGAAATCTCCAGCCAGTAGGCATCCTGGTGGTGCTTGAACAACCTGAAGGAAGACATTCTGAATAAACATATGGTCATCGAAGTTAGGAGCATAAATATTCAATAGGGTCCAAGACTCTGAAAACATATTCCCCTGCACCAAAACAAACCTGCCCGAGGGATCAGAGATGGTGTTGTTGACACAGAAGGGGATGTGTCTACTTATCAAAATTTCAGTTCATCTTGCTTTGGAGTTAAAAGAGGACGCAAAAACTTGTCCTCCCCATTCCCTCTTCAATTTATTGTGTTCACTGGCTGTAAGATGTGTTTCTTGTAAAAACACAATGTCAGCCTTTAATTTCTTAAGGTATGTATAGACTCTTTTCCTCATAATCGGGCTGTTAAGACCTTTTCCGTTGAATGTGACATATTTTAGTGGATTAAGCATAGGTTGGGTTTCAAATATGTAACCGAATGGAAATCTCTCATATGTAAATAGTCAAGAAATGTTTCAACTTTAGTTTGAATACTGAAGTGACCTATGTGTCTCTTTTAGGAAGGAAATAACAATAAACATAGAAAATTTAAAAACAGAAAACCCCACCCACCCCGATTGTCAGACTAAAACAACAATCCCAACATTCAAACATGAATACACTTGTAGAGATACGTTGCTGCTCGCTTTCCATCTATCTTCCTCTTACTATCTGAAACCTTGGCGTAAACTAAAACCTGCGAGCTCTCTAAGTTGAAAACAAACGTTGTGAATAGACATTTATGGCTGAATATTTACTGCCCACGGTAAGGGCTGCTTGAGTCTTTTCAGGAGAAGAGAAACAGCATAAATGCGGGGGCCTAAGGCCACTAATTTGCTTCGCCCAGTGGATATTGACTAATCCAAAATATACTCTCCTGTAAATGTAATAGAACTCACCACGGGAAAAAAAAACGGTTAGTTGAAAATGTACAAATCAATTATAGCGACCAGATAGCGGGGTAAACGGATCCAAATTCCAAGAAAATATCAGCAGTTCAGTCCCAGGACAGCATGAAGAAGAAAAACAAACAAACTGCATCTTATTGCCCAGAGAGACCGTCCTGGTTCAGACGCGGTTCAGTTCTTTGAGAAAAGTGAACACTTCTCCTGGTGTGTTGAAGAGATGGCTTCGGCCTTTGTACTGAACTTTCATCCGCGCAGGGTGGATGAGGTAGCCGGTGATGTTCTTCTCCTTCAGTGGCTCTTGGTCAAGCATCTTCACGGGTAGTGGCTCTTGGTCAAGCATCTGCACGGGTAGTAGCTCTTGGTCAAGCATCTTCACGGGTAGTGGATCTTGGTCAAGCATCTTCACGGGTAGTGGATCTTGGTCAAGCATCTTCACAGGTAGTGGCTCTTGGTCAAGCATCTTCACAGGTAGTGGATCTTGGTCAAGCATCTGCAGGGGTAGTGGCTCTTGGTCAAGCATCTGCACGGGTAGTAGCTCTTGGTCAAGCATCTTCACGGGTAGTGGCTCTTGGTCAAGCATCTTCACGGGTAGTGGCTCTTGGTCAAGCATCTGCACGGGTAGTGGCTCTTGGTCAAGCATCTGCACGGGTAGTGGCTCTTGGTCAAGCATCTTCACAGGTAGTAGCTCTTGGTCAAGCATCTGCACGGGTAGTAGCTCTTGGTCAAGCATCTGCACATCCTTCAAAGGATAGTTTATATGTTTATCTCTGGCCACATCTGTTCAACTGTGTGATTCTGTTCACCAGAAGAATATATAAATCTGCTAACCTCATCACAAAAGCAATTACTGTATGAACTAATATCTTTTCATTATTCACAGTGATAAATATATTGAGAAAAGTTTTAAAGTAAATGCAGCGAGGAGACCAAAAGTGTAATAAAATGAAGTAGTGGCGTGTGTGTATTTTTATGTGAGAAATGCTGAATTAGTATAAAAAAAAATGTGATGAAAGTAACTCAAGCAAAGTATTTGCATGTTGTTGCAGTTGGTTCCTCGTCAATCATTTGCTTATTGGTGAAATCAGTATTCAGACAATATCTTAAGTAAATCAATCAAAAACCTTTATTAATGCAATTGCAGACAGAAGTTGACAACTGGTACATAAGCACGCATGTTTCCGAGTAAGTTCTGCAAAATAGGAAAGGATCCAAGTTGCTTTAATATGCTTGCAGTCAACCCCTAGTGATGTCACTGCCTACGTTAACACCTTCTACTCATGAGACCAATCCCATGCATCAGGAGAGACAATAGTTTCAGTGTTTTCTAAGGGCTCAGCAGTAATTTTCCACTCCCCAAGTTGCTTTATAGTGGTATGTCTGACTAGTCTCTTATCTCTTTCACTCCCCTGCAGGGCTCTGTGTCTATGAATCTCTTTCAGCCTTGAGGCGCTTTCTCACAGACACCCTGTTTTGACTGCAATAACTCACACATCTCTCAGATCGTTTCTTATAAGAGGCAAAGACTAGAAAATAACTGTTGAACGGTATTAAACCTTATAATGCATATATTGCTAATCTGTAGTCCAGGGCCCTATAAATGTAGTGGGGGAGGGGTCTTATAGCCCTTCCCCTTCTATTAATACAACATATATATTGCTAATCTGTAGTCCAGGGCCCTATAAATGTAGTGGGGGAGGGGTCTTATAGCCCTTCCCCTTCTATTAATACAACATATATATTGCTAATCTGTAGTCCAGGGCCCTATAAATGTAGTGGGGGAGGGGTCTTATAGCCCTTCCCCTTCTATTAATACAACATATATATTGCTAATCTGTAGTCCAGGGCCCTATAAATGTAGTGGGGGAGCGGTCTTATAGCCCTTCCCCTTCTATTAATACAACATATATATTGCTAATCTGTAGTCCAGGGCCCTATAAATGTAGTGGGGGAGGGGTCTTATAGCCCTTCCCCTTCTATTAATACAACATATATATTGCTAATCTGTAGTCCAGGGCCCTATAAATGTAGTGGGGGAGCGGTTTTATAGCCCTTCCCCTTCTATTAATACCACATATATATTGATAATCTGTAGTCCTGGGCCCTATAAATGTAGTGGGGGAGGGGTCTTATAGCCCTTCCCCTTCTATTAATACAACATATATATTGCTAATCTGTAGTCCAGGGCCCTATAAATGTAGTGGGGGAGGGGTCTTATAGCCCTTCCCCTTCTATTAATACAACATATATATTGCTAATCTGTAGTCCAGGGCCCTATAAATGTAGTGGGGGAGGGGTCTTATAGCCCTTCCCCTTCTATTAATACAACATATATATTGCTAATCTGTAGTCCAGGGCCCTATAAATGTAGTGGGGGAGCGGTCTTATAGCCCTTCCCCTTCTATTAATACAACATATATATTGCTAATCTGTAGTCCAGGGCCCTATAAATGTAGTGGGGGAGGGGTCTTATAGCCCTTCCCCTTCTATTAATACAACATATATATTGCTAATCTGTAGTCCAGGGCCCTATAAATGTAGTGGGGGAGGGGTCTTATAGCCCTTCCCCTTCTATTAATACAACATATATATTGCTAATCTGTAGTCCAGGGCCCTATAAATGTAGTGGGGGAGGGGTCTTATAGCCCTTCCCTTCTATTAATACCACATATATATTGCTAATCTGTAGTCCTGGGCCCTATAAATGTAGTGGGGGGGGTCTTATAGCCCTTCCTTCTATTAATACAACATATATATTGCTAATCTGTAGTCCAGGGCCCTATAAATGTAGTGGGGAGGGGTTTATAGCCCTTCCCTTCTATTAATACAACATATATATTGCTAATCTGTAGTCCAGGGCCCTATAAATGTAGTGGGGGAGCGGTCTTATAGCCCTTCCCCTTCTATTAATACAACATATATATTGCTAATCTGTAGTCCAGGGCCCTATAAATGTAGTGGGGGAGGGGTCTTATAGCCCTTCCCCTTCTATTAATACAACATATAAATTGCTAATCTGTAGTCCAGGGCCCTATAAATGTAGTGGGGGAGGGGTCTTATAGCCCTTCCCCTTCTATTAATACAACATATAAATTGCTAATCTGTAGTCCAGGGCCCTATAAATGTAGTGGGGGAGGGGTCTTATAGCCCTTCCCCTTCTATTAATACAACATAAGCATAATCAATTCTTATAATACATCAATAATTTGGTGCAACCCCTATCATGACCCCAAGCTGAACCCCATCAATGTGTTCTACAAGTATGAGAGAGAAGTGTTATTGGGGTGTTGGCGGGGGGTGAATTGTTCTTGGACTACATATAGAGAGGCCATACATTCTCTCAGTAAACATGACATGTTTTTATCTGAAGAAGATATGATTTACTTGGAACTGAGAGTGTCGGCGCCACAATGCACAAGTTTTTGATTTATTAAAACCAATCCTCACCTCAAGTTGTTAGCGCATGGATTTCGCCTCGACTGTACTATCCTTGAACTGCATACAAAAAAAAATGTCTGTCTGTTTTTTACAGAGAATGTTTTCCCCTTTCTTCAACGATAGGCCAAATGGCATTGTGAACGATAAGGGAATATATTATTTTTGTGTGAATGCCATCCTGTTGTGCAGCTTACTTACCTTTACACTTCCACCTTTGAGACATCATAAATGACAAGGGTTGTTTTAAACTGTCATTGCAGCATCGCCTACAATCTTAGAGCTGAAGCCATCTACACCCTTTGAAAAAGAATATAAAGACAACATGCAACAATTTAAAGGATTTTACTGAGTTACAGTTTATATAAGGAAATCAGTCAATTGACATAAATTCATTATGCCCTAATCTATGGATTTCACATGACTGGGAATACAGATGTCATTGGTCTGTTGGTCACAGATATCTTTTTTTTTTTAAACGTAGGGCGTGGATCAGAAAACCAGTCCGTATCTGGTGTGACCACCATTTGCCTCATGCAGCGAGACACGTCTCCTTGGCAAAGAGTCGATCGGGCTGTTGATTGTGACCTGTGGAATGTGGTCCCACTCCTTTTCAATGGCTGTGTGAAGTTGCTGGATATTGGCGGGAACTGGTACACGCTGTCGTACGTGTCGATCCAGAGCATCCCAATAATGCTTAATGGGTGACATGTCTGGTGCGTATGCAGGCCTTGGAAGAACTGGGACATTTTCAGCTTGCATGAATTGTGTACAGATCCTTCCGACACGTGGCCGTGCTTTATCATGCTGAAACATCAAGTGATGGCGGCGGATGAATGGAACGACAATGGGCCTCAGGATCTCATCACGGTATCTCTCTGCATTCTTATTGCCATTGATCAAATGTGGCCATTGACTGGCTGAGAGGATTGTCTACAGCCCACCCACTTGCCCAGGTGAACAGTCATTGGTCTATTATAATCAGATCACATTGTGACGTCATGATGTGGGCCAAAAGTTCAATCCCATCTGAACAGGGTACCTCATAATTTGGAAATATCATTAAACAAAACGGAATATCACACTCTTTACTGCACTGAATGGATGTTTATTTGTGTCTGCCTTTACTTCACACTGCCTCCTAGAGCCTGGTGGCATTTCTCCCATGTGACATTATACATGAAGGAAACTGGTGTTGTCATTATGAGAGTGACTTCATACATTAAATTGTGACATTAATGTCACATAGATAGGATGTGTTTAAATGGTATCCGATCATGTTTTCCCAAAAGGAACATTGTGGTGGATGCGCTGCAGGTGGGAAGCTCGGTCACAGTCTGAGGATGCTGCATGTTTCCTCTAGCAACTATTTTATTCGGGAACATTTTCAACGATAATATAGACATGATATTTGCAGTAGGCCTATGTTTAATTCCAAATGTCTTAATACCAAACAGTGTTATTGTGTACACATTCACCTTTATTTACAGTCAGAATTCAAAATAAATGTTTTAGTTCATCTAAAGCCACATATTTCTCCTTGTGTATTCACTTTTTCACAACAGTTTGCATTATATGCACGCAGTGTACTCTAATCACTTGAAGTCCCTGTATAGGCCAAGGCCGGACATCTAGATTTTATGTTGCTCATTATAACATTGTGATATGCTGTTTGTTGTCTCCTCACGGTAGCGCACATCGAACCCCTATAAAAACACGTGTCAAAACTTTGGTGAAGCCTCCTTAAAACAGGTTCATCCTGTTGCAAAATACCGTCAAGAAAGATCATTACGGTAACAGAAGAGATGCTCCTGGACTCGGGGAGATCGAGATAAAAAAAGGCGGTAACTGTTGCCCACCAGTTTTCAATTTGTAACAAATTCTTTATTCCCATCCTTATATCCATTGGTATGACTGGTTTGTATAAGTTATTGTTCATAGAAATGCACCAGCCTCATGTCCAAGACTCCTTATATATAATAATAATATATGCCATTTAGCAGACGCTTTTATCCAAAGCGACTTACAGTCATGTGTGCATACATTCTACGTATGGGTGGTCCCGGGAATCGAACCCACTACCCTGGCGTTACAAGCGCCATGCTCTACCAACTGTGCTACAGAAGGACCACAAGTGTAGCGCTATCGTAAGTACATTTCCAACATATTTCTAAAGGAAATGATTTATCAGCCAATAGGCATTACCCAATGGACAAAACAATGTCCTATCTAAGGTCTGGACTTGATTTTATCAATACTGATTCTAGATGTTGCCCTGTGTCTCAACTTTCGGTTGGAGGAAGTGGGGTTGCTGCAGGGAAGAAGAAGACTCCTCTTCGCTTTCGAGGAAGATTGAGGAGGTGGTTCTTGCTGCTGACTCCTGCCGCTGTGCGTCACCAGCAAATCCTTCAGCAGCAGGTGCCGAACTCCAAGCCCCTGCTAGATGGGCCGAGGCTCTTCAATTGTCCCATTCACAGTGCGGCACCAGGTGGTCTTTGGCATTACGGCATTCTTGGCTATGGAATTCGGTTCCATCCTCAGAACGTTTCCGAGACAAGGAGTGTTCTTTGAGTTTACGTCTCTTATACATCTGAACTGGTCTTGTAGAAGTCCTGGTTTGAGACCTTGTCAGGCCTTTGGAAATGGTTGTGGATATGGAGTTCATGTCAGTCTCGATGATTCTCCAGCTTTAGCTGTAGGACTGATTTCCCATTGTTGTTGTAGATGTCTTTGGGCTGTATTGATGCATATATACACGTCCCGGATGTTGTCAGGAGTGTCTCACTTTGTTGTCGTCTGTGCTGGATGTCTTTTTAGAGGTGGAGTTTTCTTTGCAAGGTATGTAAAAGCAGTTAACAGGTTTTTCCATTCCAAGCATTACTCCATGATGTTTCTTAATGTAAATATGTGGTCCATAAAGCCAGATTCTGGAGCCAGCTTGTGCTTCACACAGGGTCTGTTCAAAGGCAGAAGTACAGTAACCGCTTATTCTAGCAGGGATTCGAAACGTGTTAACATTGTAGATGACTTCAGAAACAAACAGTGTTTGTCGGTGCATAGTAAAAGATCATTTGGGGTTGAAGTTTAAAGGTTGTGCAACATCAAAAAACATGTTGTCCTGGTTGTTAAGTCCTATTTGGTAAAGGCCAGTTGAAAGTAGGCTCAGCAAAGTATTCTATTGAAAAAAACAGATCACACCGGCATATAATCTACAGGCTTGGGTTTTACTGTTTTAACCTCAAACATGAAGAAAATAATCAAACTAATCCACTAAAAGCGTGATTGACTGTAAAAGTGTAGCGTTGCAGGTCTTTGTGTATTATAAATACCGATCAGCATTGTTAACCGAGGAGTTCCGGTGTCTAGTTGTGTGTAGGCCTGCAGCACCCTTATAGTATAGGATTCATAAGCGCTTTTTAAAACACAAAGTGTATCGTTCAGTTGTTTGCTAATGAATCAAACATAAGATTTTCTAATTGTTTTACTCTTTAACATTATGTTATACTTTATACCATGTGATTTTAAATCAACCCTGGAGTCCTGAAGCCACTCAATTTCACTCTGGTCTAAATATACTTATATGGATTTTTCTCCCATTTTTTTGTTGATACAGCAACAATGAAAGAAACAGTCAAACGCTGCAAGACAATCATTGGATACAAGGTCTGCGTGTAGCAATGCCTCTTCCCATCTAACCAGTGTTTAAAATGTAGGGGGCCTTGATACACAGACACATTGATTAATGTGGGCTCCAGGAAGCCTTGGAGTATCTCAAAACTACATCTGACTAAAAGGGTGTAAATTATTGGTTTTGTTTAACATGGAACTGTGTTTGTCTGTACGTTATTACATATGTAAATTAGTCACAGGCGATATCTCTGACCTCTTCTCTATGTTCGCTACATACTTCAGTCTGACACCATGCCCAAAGTCTGCAAATGGATTTTGTCCCCCCACACCAAACGCGATCACGACATGCAGGTTGGGTATCAAAACAAACTCTGAACTAATTATATTAATTGGGGGACAGGTCGAAAAGCTTTAAACATTTATGGCAATTTAGCTAGCTATCTTGCTGTTGCTAGCTAATTTGTCTTGGGATATTGATAGGTGAGAACTGTCTGTTAATTGAATGATTAGAATATCTGACAATTAATCCACACATAAAATGGTCAACCGAATCGTTTCTAGTCATTCTCCTCCTTCCGGGCTTCTTTTTCTTTGTTGGACTTTATATGACGATTGGCAACTTACTTTCATAATAAGGTGCATTACCACATCCGACCTCAGTTCACCTTTCAATCACCCACGTTGATATATGTTCCTAAAAACCAATGAGGAGATGGCACGTGGGTATATTAAAACCAATGAGAAGATGGCACGTGGGTATATTAAAACCAATGAGAAGATGGCACGTGGGTATATTAAAACCAATGAGGAGATGGCACGTGGGTATATTAAAACCAATGAGAAGATGGCACGTGGGTATATTAAAACCAATGAGGAGATGGCACGTGGGTATATTAAAACCAATGAGGAGATGGCACGTGGGTATATTAAAACCAATGAGAAGATGGCACGTGGGTATATTAAAACCAATGAGAAGATGGCACGTGGGTATATTAAAACCAATGAGAAGATGGCACGTGGGTATATTAAAACCAATGAGAAGATGGCACGTGGGTATATTAAAACCAATGAGAAGATGGCACGTGGGTATATGCTTCTTAAAACCAATGAGGAGATGGGAGAGGCAAGACTTGCAGTGCGTTCTGTGCCACAAATAGAACTTATATTTTAGCGCCTGGCAATGCAGACGCTCATTGGCGTGCGCGAGCAGTGTGGGTGCAATGATAGCATGTATGTGTACATTTATTTTGCAATGCGTGACGCGACCGCTGTGGTCAGCATGTGAGACTGTCATCGTTGAAGTCGATTGTGGATGTTTTACAACAACAAAAGATCTGTGATTGTTTGTTTTCTTGTTAAATGTTTATGTTACATTTGTTTATAGGTTGTTTGTGTTACACAATAAAACTATTTTGTGGTTTTTAAATGCATTGCGTTATGTAAGTTCAACATCTTTTTCAGCTGTCAGTGGTGCGAAAGACACATTTAGGTTCAATGCATTATGTTGTGCAACTGACTAGGTATCCTCTTTCCCTCCTTTCTTTCTTCAGATTTAATTCATTTACATGTGTTGGAAGTATACAAGTAGACAATATCGTAGGAAATCAGGGCAGCAAAGTTATCCAAACAATAGCATTCGTTTCATTTATAACTTTTCTTACAAACGTATGGGGTGAACAGAAGCACAGTAGCAGTTACTGAATTTATGGCACTCACGGATAAAGTTCTTAATTTTAACAGAAATAAAGCAAAAGGAAAATATACAAGACATAGAAAAATACATTTTATTTTCTTCCCACCAACTGACAGAACTGTAACTCTCGCAGTTGCCATATCAACGGAGTTGATTGGAATTTGTTTCAGTGCAGCTCATATCAACAAAACCAGTAGACAGTGAAATTAAAAAATCCATTAAAGCGTTGATATTTTATCTTGAGTTACGAACCAGAAGAGTTTTGTCCTCAAAGTGCCTGTGAGAGGAAGGTACAACAATATTGAGACTCAGCCACTGTGAGTGTCCTCAAGGCCGAGGAGGTGTTGAAGGTACCCCACGGGGGTCGGGGGGAGGCGATGGTGGGAGTAGTCCTCGCGGGCGAACATGAAGACGCCGCTCGTAACGGGAAGTGCAAGAAGTCGTATATCATGACGCGGAGCTCCGGGTGATGCCGCAGGTATGAGGCATGCTTTGCCTTCAACTCCTCCTGTACATTCCTAATAGTGTGTGTATCTGTGTGTCTGTGTATTTGCGGCTCAGCTGGCCAGGTGCCTAAACAGGAACAGGATGTGATATCACACAAGGAGAAAGAGATGAGAAGAGCAGTGGTCCCAGGTTTCTCTAGTCTAGGCCGGGTTACTGTAAAAGCATTTTGTGACAAAAGAAAATGGCCATGTTTAATTTTGCTTGATTGATTGTGTAAGTGGACGTGATGTAGGAAGTAGCAGTGCCAACACTGCCAAGTGGCTGGGATGTCTTCCCCCGAGTCCACTGTCTCCTCCACCCCAAACACCTCCAAGAGCACCACTCCCACCGCCTGCACCCCAGCTCCCTTTGACCACACAAACATGGTCATCCCCAGGCTATTGCACACAGCGCATATAAGCTTGGGATATCAACCACTCAAAGTTGGCCTTACTGGGAGTGACCATAGAATTCTATGGGACCTACTGAGTAAAGTGTTTGTCAGTTAATCACAGAATGGTGAGGTGTACGTACCTCTGCTTATGGTGTGCTAGCATACGGGGGATGCTTAGGTGGAAGTTGTTATGGGAGATGATTGGTTGGTAGATTAAGGCGATTAAGCCAATGCCTATGTGCTGGGATATTCTCCTGGCACTCTGTATTGGCTAACGAAGGCCAAGTTTGACACGTTGGTCAACCAGACTCTTCACGCATTTGGGCGGAAATGTCTGGGAATGAGATGAAAACAAACTGATTAAATCAAACTGAGAACACACATCAACTTCATAGAACAGTGAACACACTAATCTCTAAAAAACAACAACTGGTATGAGTATTATGAGTAGGGCAGACTAAATCAACGGACACACCCACATATGTGGAGGTCATGTTTTTCAGGATGCTCTTCCTCAGAGGGCACAGCATCAGAAGCAGCAGGCTAGAGCCCTCACACACTAACCCATTCAGAGAGGACAGAGGGTAAAACACAGTCCGCCTTCTCACTTACCACCCCCCTCCCCCCCTTAGAGCCTTCAAATACATCACCTCTAGAAAGCACATTCGGAAACACTCACTCTGCCCCCTTACCTTACACAACCTCCTTACTAGAGTTGTTGTGGTGACCGTATTACTGGCCTCATGAAGGCAGTCAAATTCCACGTAACCTTTTAGTCACAGCAATTAGGCTTCTTCAAGCTCTGATGCTGCTGATGGTCATTAGTAGCCTGCCAAACTTGCTAACTGCCTGGTACTCAGGACTCTATTGTCCCTCTAATCACTCTGACATCAATGCAAATGTAATAGGACATCGAATCAAACACTTCATGAGAGATCACGAGCTCATGTTGCGCAACATTTCTATTAGCTCTGCAACTGCATGAGAAAACAGAGTGATGGCATCTATTGAAAAGAGGAGGATCCCATCAGCTTTCTATAGGCTTGGCCTGCTATATTTATTTCTCAACTTCTCCTAATATTAAGCACATTGCTTATCTATACAACAGGAGTATAGCCTACCTGGCTGGCATGCAAATGAACCACGGGAAAAGCATCCTCCATTTGCAATTGAAGTGCATAGATAGTATTATTTTCCCTGCCCTTGTTGAGACAGGTGCATGATAATGGTCCATTCTAAAACAAAACAAATTTCACACATATATTATTTAGAATAGTCTGATGGGTGACAATATTAGCCTATCACTTGTAACTTTTTCTAATCATAGGCGCATACCTCATGTAGACCATAGGCCTACAGTTGAAGTCGGAAGTTTACATACACCATACACATTTCAACTCAGTTTTTCATGTCATTTGATCCGAGTAAATAATTCCCTGTTTTAGCTCAGTTAGGATCTCCGCTTTATTTTAAGAATGTGAAATTTTAGAAAAATAGATGAGAAGGATTTATTTCAGCTTTTATTTCTTTCATCACATTCCCAATGGGTCAGAAGTTTACATAAACTAAATGTGTATTTGGTAGCATTGCCTTTAAATTATTTAACTTGGGTCAAACGTTTTGGGTAGCCTTCCACAAGCTTCCCACAATAAGTTGGCTGAATTTTGGCCCATTCCTCCAGACAGAGCTGGTGTAACTGAGTCAGGCCTCCTTGCTCATTTTCTATAGGATTGAGGTCAGGGCTTTGTGATGGCCACTCCAATACCTTGACTTTGCTGTCCTTAACCCATTTTGCCAAAACTTTGGAAGTATGCTTGGGGTCATTGTCCATTTGAAAGACCCATTTGTGATCAAGCGTTAACTTCCTGACTGATGTCTTGAGAAGTTGCTTCAATATATCCACATAATTTTCCACCCTCATGATGCTATCTATTTTGTGAAGTACACCAGTCCTTCCTGTAGCAAAGCACCCCCAAAACATGATGCTGCCACCCCTGTGCTCCACTGTTGTGATGGTATTCTTCGGCTTGCAAGCCTCCCCTTTTTTCTTCCAAACATAACAATGATCATTATGGCCAAACAGTTATATTTTTGTTTCATCAGACTTGAGGATATTTCTCCAAAAAGTATGATCTTTGTCCCCATGTGCAGTTGCAAACAGTAGTTTGGCTTTTTTATGGCGGTTTTGGAGCAGTGGCTTCTTCCTTACTGAGCGACCATTCAGGTTATGTCGATATAGGACATGTTTTACTGTGGATATAGATACTTTTGTACCTGTTCCCTCCACCATCTTCACAAGGTCTTTTGCTGTTGTTCTGGGATTGATTTGCACATTTAGCACCAAAGTACGTTCATCTCTAGGAGACAGAACGTGTCTCCTTCCTGAGAGGTATGACAGCTGTGTGGTCCCATGGTGTTTATACTTGCGTACTATTGTTTGTACAGATGAACGTGGTACCTTCAGGCGTTTGGAAATTGCTCCCAAGGATGAACCAGACTTGTGGAGGTCTACGAATATTTGTTCTGTGGTCTTGGCTGATTTATTTTGATTTTCTCATGATGTCAAGCAAAGAGGCAATGAGTTTGAATGTAGGCCTTGAAATACATCCACAGGTACACCTCCAATTGACTCAAATGATGTCAATTAGCCTATCAGAAGCTTCTAAAGTCATGACAACAATATTCTCGAATTTTCAAAGACGTTTAAAGGCACAGTAAACTTAGTGTATGTAAACTTCTGACCCACTGGAATTGTGATAGATTATTTAACTTATAATCACTGTGTCTGGAAACAATTGTTGGAAAAATACTTATGTCATGCACAAAGTAGATGTCTTAACCGACTTGTCAAAACTATAATTTTTTAACAAGACATTTGTGGATTGGTTGAAAAACAAGTTTTAATGACTCCAACCTAAGTGTGTGTAAACTTCCGACTTCAACTGTCAATGCCTGGACTACTTTAATTTCGGTGAACCTCTTATACAATGGGTTAAAGTTATGTACAGCAACCCCAGGTGTAAAATAGTAAATAATGGTTACTTCTCACAAAGTATTGAGCTGTTAAGAGGAGTAAAACTAGGCTGTCCATTGTCTCCATATCTACAGTGCCTTGCGGAAGTATTCGGCCCCCTTGAACTTTGCGACCTTTTGCCACATTTCAGGCTTCAAACATAAAGATATAAAACTGTATTTTTTTTGTGAAGAATCAAGAACAAGTGGGACACAATCATGAAGTGGAATGACATTTATTGGATATTTCAAACTTTTTTAACAAATCAAAAACTGAAAAATTGGGCGTGGAAGGTGTATATTCTCTTTTAATGAATGAACAAATGAAACGTGAAGCTATACAAAATACTGCTGAAAGGCAACTACACATAGTCAAGATGCCACAAACTCAAATGAGGAAATGGCTACCTAAATATGATCCCCAATCAGAGACAACGATAAACAGCTGCCTCTGATTGGGAACCATATCAGGCCACCATAGAAATACAAAAACACCTAGATGACCCACCCAAGTCACTATCACGCCCCAACCAACACAGAGAAGAAATAGCTTACTATGGTCAGGGTATGAAATCTACATTGTAGTGAAGACATCAAAACGATGAAATAACACATATGGAATCATGTAGTAACCAAAAAAAGTGTTAAACAAATCAAAATATATTTTAGATTCTTCAAAGTAGCCACCCTTTACCTTGATGACAGCACACTCTTGGCATTCTCTCAACCAGCTTGAAGGAGTTCCTACATATACTGCGCACTTGTTGGCTGCTTTTCCTTCACTCTGTGGTCCAACTCATCCCAAACCATCTCAATTGGGTTGAGGTCAGGTGATTGTGGAGGCCAGGTCATCTGATGCAGCACTCCATCACTCTCCTTATTGGTCAAATAGCCCTTACACAGCATGGAGGTGTGTTTGGTCATTGTCCTGTTGAAAAACAATTGAGTCCCACTAAGCCCAAGCCAGATGGCATGGCGTATCGCTGCAGAATGCTGTGGTAGCCATGCTGGTTAAGTGAGCCTTGAATTCTAAATAAATCGCAGACTGTGTCACCAGCAAAGCACCCCGACACCATCACACCTCCTCCTCCATGCTTCACAGTGGGAATCACACATGCAGAGATCATCCGTTCACCTACTCTGTGTCTGACAAAGACACCGTGATTGGAACCAAAACTCTCACATTTGGACCTATCAGACCAAAGCACAGATTTCCACCGGTCTCATGACCATTGCTTGTGTTTCTTGGCCCAAGCAAGACTCTTCTTCTTATTGGTGTCCTTTAGTGGTTTCTTTTCAGCAAATCGACCATGAAGGCCTGATTCAAGCAAGTCTCCTCTGAACAATTGATGTTGAGATGTGTCTGTTACTTGAACTCTGTGATTTATTTGGGTTGTAATCTGAGGTGCAGTTAACTCTAATGAACATATCCTCTGCAGTAGAGGTAACTCTGGGTCTTCCTTTCCTGTGGCGGTCCTCATGAGAGCCAGTTTCATCATAGCGCTGGATGGTTTTTGCGACTGCACTTGAAGAAACTTTCAAAGTTCTTGAAATTTTCCAGATTGACTGACCTTCTTGTCTTAAAACAATGACGGACTGTCGTTTCTCTTGGCTTATTTGAGCTGTTCTTGCCATAATCTGGACTTGGCCTTTTGCCATCTTCTGTATACCAACACTACCTTGTCACAACACAACTGATTGGCTCAAACGCATTATGAAGGAAAGAACTTCCACAAAATAACTTTTAACAAGGCACACCTATTAATTGAAATGCATTCCACCTCATGAAGCTGGTTGAGAGAATGCCAAGAGTGTGCAAAGCTGTCATCAAGGCAACGGGTGGATACTTCGAAGAATCTCAAATATAAAATATATTTTGATATGTTTAACACTTTCTTGGTTACTACATGAATCCATATGCTATTTCATAGTTTGAATGTCTTCAGTATTTTTCTACAATTGTAACGTGAATGCAGCGTGGTTATGGTTGAACATCTTTAATAAAGATGATAACGTGAACAATATACATATACAAAATACGAAAACATGGAAAAACCGAAACAGTCCTAACTGGTGCAAAAGAGACTGGAAGAGACAGGAAACAATCACCCACGAAATACCACGAAATACCCAAAGAATATGGCTGCCTAAATATGGTTCCCAATCAGAGACAACGATAAACACCTGCCTCTGATTGAGAACCACTCTAGGCAACCATAGACTTACCTAGAATACTACACTGAACACAACCCCATCAATCTACAAAAACCCCTAGACAAGAAAAACACAATCACCCATGTCACACCCTGGCCTAACCACAATAATAAAGAAAACACAGAATACTAAGGCCAGGGCGTGACATTAACCCTTAGCCCCACCCATCTCTTTAAGGACTCACATAGGAGTCCATGGCGTGACAACAATGTAGAAAATAGTGAAAATAAAGAAAAACCCTGGAATGTGTCCAAACTTTTGACTGGTACTGTATTTTTAAATGAATGATTTGGCCAATTCCTTACATTTTCACATGTTTCCTGAAAATGCATCTAAACATATATATTTGAAGTATATTTTTTTTCAATATGGGATAGCCAACTACAGACACAATATGATCAATCAAAATGGTTTCTCTCCCGTGTGGACATTCTGATGTTTCTTCAGATAGCTCAGTTGGTAGAGCATGGCGCTTGTAACGCCAGGGTAGTGGGTTCGATCCCCGGGACCACCCATACGTAGAATGTATGCACACATGACTGTAAGTCGCTTTGGATAAAAGCGTCTGCTAAATGGCATATATTATTATTATTATTATAACCAGCCTGGCCAGCTGAAGGGTTTGTCTCCTGTGTGAACCCGCTGGTGAACCTGAAGATACTATGGACATGTAAAACTCTTTCTTGCAGAAGCCACAAACAAACAACAGTCCGCTTTCGAACCCTGCGTTGCATTTTATGTCCTGCACTGACATGTAGCGTTGGACTATGGCCACTTTTTGGCCTTGCTATGTTCTCTCTCATATTTCCTTGACTGTTAGCGAAAAGCCTCTCGGCAAGATATCCAAAGGCTTCACTAGCCTCGTAAGAAATGCAGGTTAAGTGGATGTAAATCATTACTATAATCATAATAATCATTACTGCTAGATTCATAGTTTTCTTCATTGGATCTATAAATCAAGCATCGCAGTCTCTGGTTTCACATTGTGAAATGCAAACTTAACATGTGTAAATATTTGTATGAACATAACAAGATTCAACAACTGAGACAAAAACTGAACAAGTTCCACAGACATGTGACTAACAGAAATGGAATAATGTGTCCCTGAACAAAGGGGGGGCCACCAGCTGCATTAAGTACTGCAGTGCATCTCCTCCTCAGGGACTGCACCAGATTTGCCCGTTATTGCTGTGAGATGTTACCCCACTCTTCCACCAAAGCACCTGCAAGTTCCCGGACATTTCTGGGGGGGGATGGCCCTAACCCTCACCCTCCGATCCAACAGGTCCCAGACATGCTCAATTGGATTGGGATCCGGGCTCTTCACTGGCCATGGCAGAACACTGACATTGCTGTCATGCAGGAAATCACACACAGAACGAGCAGCATGGCTGGTGGCATTGTCATGGAGGGTCATGTCAGGATGAGCCTGCAGGAAGGGTACCACATGAGGAAGGAGGATGTCTTCCCTGTCACACACAGCGTTGAGATTGACAGCAATGACAACAATCTCAGTCCGATGATGCTGTGACACACCGCCCCAGACCATGACGGACCCTCCACCTCCAAATCAATCCCGCTCCAGAGTACAGGCCTCGGTGTAAGGCTCATTCCTTCGACGATAAACTCAAATCCGACCATCACTTCTGGTGAGACAAAACCGCGACTCATCAGTGAAGAGCACTTTTTGCCAGTCCTGTCTGGTCCAGCGACGGTGGGTTGGGCCCACCGTTGTTGCCGGTGATGTCTGGTGAGGACCTGCCTTACAACAGGCCTACAAACCCTCAGTCCAGACTCTCTCAGCCTATTGCGGACAGTCTGAGCACTGATGGAGGGATTGTGCATTCCTGGTGTAACTTCGTCAGTTGTTGTTGCCATCCTGTACCTGTCCTGCAGGTGTGATGTTCGGATGTACCGATTCTATGCAGTTGTTGTTACACTTGGTCTGCCAATGTGAGGACGATCAGCTGTCTGTCCCGTCTTCCTGTAGCACTGTCTTAGGCGTCTCACAGTACGGACATTGCAATTTATTTGCCGTGGCCACATCTGCAGTCCTCATGCCTCCTTGCAGCATGCCTAAGGCACGTTCACGCAGATGAGCAGGGACTCTGGGCATCTTTCCTTTGGTGTTTTGCAGAGTCAGTGGAAATGACTCTTTAGTGTCCTAAGCTTTCTGTGACCTTAATTGCCTACCGTCTGTAAGCTGTTCGTGTCTTAACGACCGTTCCACAGGTGCATATTCATTAATTGTTTATAGTTCATTGAACAAGCATGGGAAACAGTGTTTAAACCCTTTACAACGAAGATCTGTGAAGTTATTTGAATTTTTCGAATTATCTTTGAAATACTGGGTCCTGAAAGAGAGGCGTTTCTTTTTTTGCTGAGTTTATGTTGTTGCTTTGGGTGAGCTGTGACACGAATGGGGCTCATTTCTGTAGCATAAGAGCGAGCTGGATCTTCAGAATCTGTTTCAGAGTGCTTCTTTTTCTTTATTCTCACGGAAAGTCACCAGTTGAAGTATCCTGGGGTAAAGAATGCGTTTGGCTGTTTCAGTACTTGGTGTCCATAAGAGTATCCCTCCTTCCGTACGCAGTGTGCAGCGTTCATACGCTGAAGCTTCGGGATCGTGCTCTCCCTCACTCCCTCTGCGTTGATGTGCGAATCAATCACATCCCTTTTGTCTTCATCATCATCACCTGATTCAAAACTGCCTATAGGAGGGGGAAATAGTGGATAATTGCCTTTTGGAGAAATCTTTCTATTATGGGGTTGGTATTTTCTAGTATAGCTAAACCATCCATTCCATTTGACTTTTTATTCCAGGCCTCCGTTGCACTTACTCTCTCTTTGTATCCTGTAGGCTTACGGTGTCCGGCTTGCCTTCACCATAGACTGTAGGGAACCAGATTCATCCTTTCTTAAAATGTTTCAATACCATATCAAGAAGAGCATGTAACTCTCAATTCCATAAAGTAACAATAATGTAAGGACACATTAGGAAGAACTCAATATTATTCTCATACCAATGCTGCATTTTTAACTAGGGTGCCTGAAATCATAACATTTCCAAGATCCGATATTATACATTTTGTCATGTTTCTAGTCATCTTCCTAGCTTTGCTAATATACTATAGACAATATTGTTTTACAGGATCTTCCTCTTCTTTGCTTGGATGCTCTCCATCGCAACAAAATCAACTCTTTGCCAACTGGACTCCAGTGGTCATCAGCCTCTAAAAACACAAAGAGTAAAACATTGACCTGGTGTTTAGCTTTAAGTGGCAATACAGAATTGAGGAGAAAACCCATGAAAACTATAGAAATAACTACAGTGGCTAGTAGAATAGTGGTGATATAAATACATTGGTTAAATCATTGTAGGCTAATTGTAAACAGCCAGGAGTTGATGACTGGTCTCACTGGGATCAAGGTGATTTCTGACCGAGTGTTTGTGCGCTACTGACCCCTTTCCATGTCCTTGCGCATTACGCTTCTCCATGATTTGTATGATAAAGTGCGCGGTTTGTGAAAAGGAACTGAAGTCGACGTTGTGGCCGGCGAAAAGACTGACATCTTGTTATAACAACTTTCTAAACTAATCACAGACAAACAGCATTTGTCTACGAGTCAGTTGATGTTGTTATAGGGTTTCTATGGTCAGAACCATAACAGTTGTGACAAGAGGCTCCAACCTAATCTAAACGAAGAAGCCTTCCGCACTGCAAGACTGCGCGACAGTATTACGTCAACCGCGTTTCAAAATGGTTAGCCAACGCAGTTGTTTTTGAAAATCATCCACCATGGACCAGAGACGTACACCACGGTCTGAAAATGGTTATTCGAATAATAATTCATCCATAGAAATTAAATTATAACTAACAGTACATTTAGGTTACTATGCATATGATATGTCTGAGGGTCTCTCAGCATTTTTGAATCGAGGATACAGAGATACAGAGGTGCGAGATAAAGATGATTATCCGCCATTTATTTCAACAAAACCTTGGATCTAAACAACATCTAAACACAATTGTTGTCAAGAGATACAATGTAATACTGTTCTATTTAATTCTGTGGATTGACCTACACATAACAATATCATAATGGAACATGAAATGGTCATCTTTTCAAAGTCTAAACATTAAACCTAAAATTGCTAAATATGCAAATAAATTGTAAACGACACTAAAGTGAAAACAAGCATTTACACTCCCCAGGTAACATTCCCCAGGTAACACTCCCCAGGTAACATTCCCCAGGTAACACTCCCCAGGTAACACTCCCCAGGTAACACTCCCCAGGTAACATTCCCAGGTAACATTCCCCAGGTAACACTCCCCAGGTAACACTCCCCAGGTAACACTCCCCAGGTAACACTCCCCAGGTAACATTCCCCAGGTAACACTCCCCAGGTAACACTCCCCAGGTAACACTCCCCAGGTAACACTCCCCAGGTAACATTCCCCAGGTAACATTCCCCAGGTAACACTCCCCAGGTAACACTCCCCAGGTAACACTCCCCCAGGTAACATTCCCCAGGTAACATTCCCCAGGTAACACTCCCAGGTAACATTCCCAGGTAACAGGTAACATTCCCCAGGTAACATTCCCCAGGTAACACTCCCCAGGTAACACTCCCCAGGTAACACTCCCCAGGTAACACTCCCCAGGTAACACTCCCCAGGTAACACTCCCCAGGTAACATTCCCCAGGTAACATTCCCCAGGTAACACTCCCCAGGTAACACTCCCCAGGTAACACTCCCCAAAATACCCTAAATAGATAAAACATGTCATTTTGATCCAATCAATTTCATTCAGTTTCCCATTGATTTGTATGCTTTTGAACAGTAAATGGTTAGAAAGTGCACTCTAATGCATGTAACTTTTGTTTTAACTTTACAAAGGTCTCACATTAGAGTGGTGTTTCTTCAGGTGTAACGTGAGACTGTATTTCACTATGAAACTTTTCCCACAAAGTGTACACGCAAACGGCCGTTCTCCTGTGTGTACACTCTGGTGAGTTTTCAGATGGGCTGACTGGGTGAACCTTTTCCCGCACTGGGCACAACTGAACGGCCGTTCTCCTGTGTGAATCCGCATGTGCACCTCGAGGTTCTGAGACGTCATCAGACACTTGTGACAGAAAGGGCAAACGAAACGCTTCTCCCTGCTGTCAGCGCTCCCTTGGATCTCGCTCCCTTGGATCTCGCTCCATTGGGGATGGTTAGACTGTTTCTCATACATGGCAAAACTCATCATGTCGGGTCCATCGAAATTTGATGCTGTGTTCATTCCCTGTGTCAGTTGACAGTGATCGGGACTCATGCCTGAGATATTTTCGAGGTTTTGTTGGAGCTGAGAGAAAGTAATCTCTGGCTTAGCCTGTTTGTTCCACGTAGAGCACACGTCCATCTCTAATTCAATAGGCTGAGAGTCACTAATGTCGATATCCCTCCTATCGCTGTGAGTCCCTACTTGACTGCTAAAGGTGACAGCTGATACAGTGGGAACAAGCGGAGGCTCTGGGTGGACCACAAGCACATCAGAGTCTGTTTTTGAGGCATAGGAGCAAACCAGCTCCACTGTCTCCATCCCATTGCCCCCTAAGTGGCCAGAGGAACCAGGCTGATTGGGGGTTTCATGCAGTGTGTATTGAGGGCCCAAGATCACCCGTTTCCCAATACTTAATCTAGATGCAGGGCGTTTGAGATTCTGCTTCAATGTCTCTTTCCTTTGCTCACCCTGGAAGATACTGTTATCTTCATTCCTTTGCCAGTCAATCTTCCTGCTCCTGAACTGTGCTGGGCTGTTCCCTTCCTTTCGGGGGGATGTATGGGGAGCCACACTATCTCCTCCCACGGATGACACATTAACACCTGGAGGAAAATATCAAAGATTAATAACTACATAGAGTAGAACTGCATGGTGGTAGCTAACTTTCTGAATGGTTTTATAGGACACATTATACCAGTAGGAGGGGGTTATGATTAACTCATTTTACCCCACTATCTGAATCTGAGAACATAAACAACAAAATCACCCTCTCTCTCAAACAAAAATAAATGCAACATGCAACAATTTTGAAGATTTTACTGAGTTACAGTTCATATAAGGAAATCAGTCAAATGGATGCATGGATGTCCCTCAAAACTTGAGACATCTGTGGTATTGTGTTGTGTGACAAAACTGCACATTTTAGAGTGGCCTTTAATTGTCCCCAGCACAAGGTGCACCTGTGTAATAATCATGCTGTTTAATCAGCTTCTTGATATGCCACACCTCTCAGGTGGACGGATTATCTTGGCAAAGGAGAAATGGTCGCTAACAGGGCCGTAAACAAATTTGTGCAAAAAAAATGAGAGAAAAGATGGCGCCGAAGAACATGGCTGACGTTTTACATTCTCCCAACCAATTGTGCAATTTAGTTTTTTTGCATTTTGTGTAACATTTTTTAAAACTCATTGTGTACATAATGTTGCTGCTACCGTCTCTTATGACGCTCGTCGGATGTTGCAGGGCTTGAAAACTATTATGGACTACAAAAGGGAAACCCAGACGCAAGCTGCCCAGCGACGCGCGCCTACCAGACGAGCAAAATGCCTTTTATGCTCGCTTCGAGGCAAGCAACACTGAAGCAGGGACGAGAGCACCAGCTGTTCTGGATGACTGTGTGATAACGCTCTCGGTAGCCGATGTGAACAAAACCTTTAAAACAGGTGAACATTCACAAAGCCGGTGGGCCAGACGGATTACCAAGCCATGAGGTCGAAGGAATTGTCCGTAGAACTCAGAGACCGGATTGTGTCGAGGTACAGATCTGGGGAAGGGTACCAAAAAATGTCTGCAGCATTGAAGTTCCACAGGAACACAGTGGCCTCCTCCATTCTTACATGGAAGAAGTTTGGAACAACCAAGACTCTTTCTAGAGCTGGCTACCCAGCCAAACTGAGCAATCTGGGGAGAATGGCCTTGGGTCAGGGAGGTGACCATGAACCCGATGGTCACTCTGATAGAGCTCCAGAGTTCCTCTGTGGAGATGGGAGAACCTTCCAGAAGGACAACCATCTCTGCAGCACTCCACCAATCAGGCCTTTATGGTAACCAGACGGAAGCCACTCCTCAGTAAAAGGCACACGACAGCCCGCATGGAGTTTGCCAAAAGCCACCAAATGGACTCTTAGACCACGAGAAACAAGATTCTCTGGTCTGATGAAACCTTTGAACCTGAATGCCAAGCGTCATGTCTGGAGGAAACCTTGCACCATCCCTACGGCGAAGCATGGTGGTGGCAGCATCATGCTGTTGGGATGTTTCTCAGCAGAAGGGACTGGGAGACTAGTCAGGATCGAGTGAAAGCTGAACGGAGCAAAGTACAGAGAGATCCTTGATGAAAACCTGCTCCAGAGCGCTCAGGGCCTCTGGGGGCGAAGGTTCACCTTCCAACAGGACAATGACCCTAAGCACACAGCCAAGACAATGCTGGAGTGGATTCGGAACAAGACTCAATGTCCTTGAGTGTCCCAGCCAGAGCCCGGACTTGAACCTGATCGAACATCTCTGGAGAGACCTGAAAATAGCTGTGCAGCAACGCTCCCCATCCAACCTGACAGAGCTTGAGAGGATCTGCAGAGAAGAATGGGAGAAACTCCCCAAATACAGGTGTGCCAAGGTTGTAGCGTCATACCCAAGAAGACACGGGGCTGTAATCGCTGCCAAAGGTGCTTCAACAAAGTACTGAGTAAAGGGTCTGAATACTTATGTAAATGTATATATCAGTTTTTTTGTACTTTATACATTTGCAAAAAAAAATAAAGAAAAGGGTTTTACTTTGTCACTGTGGGGTATTGTGTGTATATTGTTGAGGGAAAAAAACTATTTAATCCATTTTAGAATAAGGCTGTAACGTAAATACACAGTTTCCTGATCTTTCTTATATATCATAGTTTCCTGACCCTTCAGAACAAACGTTCTTCAGATTGTTTTTGTTGACTATTTTGTTATCCATGTATGAAGCTGTTATCCAATGCGTTTCTATGGGCTAACAGCAGTAAGGGCAAATTCAATGTTTCATCAAATACATTTTTTAAGATTTTTTTTTTTTATACATAAAATTATAAATCAAATGGCTAACTGATCCTTGGTATGACCATCTTAAAACAATTCCAGGATGAGTTGTTAGTATAAAAATACATGTAATTGTATTATATTGACCATCTTAAAACAATTCCATGTGTTAGCCTCTTCCTCTGTGGTTTTATTAAAATGATTTCCTAGGCTTTTATAGCCATATAGTCTAGTTCGGAAATTAATGTTTTGTGATAACTGCACTGGGATTTTAATTATGTTTGAGAACAAAATGTTTTTTTGGTTAGGGATTTTTTTTTAACCTTAAGGACTCCAAATCTGAAATGTTGAAGTGAAGAGAATGTATAGTCAAGGAGGAGAATAATTATTATGTCAAGGATTTTTCCCCCCTCCAGAAATAGAGGCATACTAAGACAAAAGAAATGTGACACCGTGTGTAAATGATAACACATTAGCGCAGGAAATGAAGAAATGTATTAAAATACTGGAAGTGAATGTTAGAATTAAACAATTAACTATGCAAATGAGTAAAGTAGTATTCATTAAGGAAATGCATGTCTCTAATAAGCACCTGTTGTGTTCAGTGATTTAAAAGGTTAATCTACCCCCAGAAATAAAAAAACATGAAACTCCTCTGTCAATTTGATAAAAGCCTATAAAAAAGCCTAAATACTAATTTTCCCCATGATTTAACTTCTGGTCTGCTTGTGGAAATCAGGAAATGGTGTGCACTTGATACTTACATCCGACTTTTGCCCTAAGGATACGAAGATCGCATTGAAAAGACGGGGGCCATCCTCACAAAAGTCGCTTGGTGGTCTGTATATGTTCAGATCTGTCTGACCTCTTCAGAAGGTGGTCAGGCATGCATTGTGTGCGGATTTCACCTCAGTCTAGACGCAATCAGGCTACCGAAAGCGCATACAGTGGGAGACGTCAACAGCACTCCTCCCACAAGTCTCCAGAAGATGTGTTTTGGGACAGAGGGGCACCTTTTAATTACAATGTTGTAATATATATATATATATATATATATATTTGGGGTTAGAGTCATGCTAACCTGTTTGCAATTCCTTTGGCGTTGCTCGCTCGCTACATAGGTCAGCTGGCTAGTTAGCTACAATAGTTAGCTACTGCCATCAGTTGTTGTGTCATCATATTTTGCCTGTTCCACCGTTTGTAGAATGCATAGTGGCATTTTAATATAGCATGGGAATAGGGAATCCAGACACACCGTGGACACCTTTAAATGTTGGTGTAGATGCATGACGCGTCTGGAAGTCTATGAACAGAACTCTATGATCAAAATACTAAAGCTGCATGAACTGTCAAGTCCATGTTGTGTTACTACCATGTTGTTGTCATGTTGTATTGACAACTCCATTGTGTCCTCCTCCCAGAGCGCTAAGAACCATGGCGTGATCCTGGACAACACCCTGTCGTTCTCAACTAACATCAAGGCGGTGGCCCGTTCCTGTAGGTTCATGCTCTACAACATCCGCAGAGTACGACCCTGCCTCACACAGGAAGTGGCGCAGGTCCTAATCCAGGCACTTGTCATCTCCCGTCTGGATTACTGCAACTCGCTGTTGGCTGGGCTCCCTGCCTGTGCCATTAAACCCCTACAACTCATCCAGAACGCCGCAGCCCGTCTGGTGTTCAACCTTCCCAAGTTCTTTCACGTCACCCCGCTCCTCCGCTCTCTCCACTGGCTTCCAGTTGAAGCTCGCATCCGCTACAAGACCATGGTGCTTGCCTACGGAGCTGTGAGGGGAACGGCACCTCAGTACCTCCAGGCTCTGATCAGGCCCTTACACCCAAACAAGGGCACTGCGTTCATCCACCTCTGGCCTGCTCGCCTCCCTACCACTGAGGAAGTACAGTTCCCGCTCAGCCCAGTCAAAACTGTTCGCTGCTCTGGCCCCCCAATGGTGGAACAAACTCCCTCACGACGCCAGGACAGCGGAGTCAATCACCACCTTCCGGAGACACCTGAAACCCCACCTCTTTAAGGAATACCAAGGATAGGATAAAGTAATCCTTCTCACCCCCCCCCCTTAAAAGATTTAGATGCACTATTGTAAAGTGGCTGTTCCACTGGATGTCATTTACATTTACATTACATTTAAGTCATTTAGCAGACGCTCTTATCCAGAGCGACTTACAAATTGGTGCATACACCTTATGACATCCAGTGGAACAGCCACTTTACAATAGTGCATCTAAATCTTTTTAGGGGGGTGAGAAGGATTACTTACCCTAAAGGTGAATGCATCAATTTGTAAGTCGCTCTGGATAAGAGCATCTGCTAAATGACTTAAATGTAAATGTAAATGTATTGCTGCCATGCTATGTTGTCGGCTTAGGTCTCTCTTTATGTAGTGTTGTGTTGTCTCTCTTGTCGTGATGTGTGTTTTGTCCTATATATTTTTTTATTTTTAATCCCAGCAAGAGGCCTTTTGTCTATTGGTAGGCCGAAAGAATTTGTTATTAACTGACTTGCCTAGTTAAAAAAAGGTTAAATAAAAATAAATGAATAGACAGGGCGGGAAAGCAACGCTGCTCTCACTCTGGGTAGATATGCCGTTATAGCTCAGTTGCAAAGACTAACTGCAAGTTGAACTCTGTGTGACGGAGTCCTAAATAGATAGTGCAGTTTGTTTAGGTGATTTTACAATCTAGCTAGCTACTTCACATGCTGAAATTGACTTTGGTATTATTGTGTGTAGCTATGTTTTCTAGCTAAATACCTAGCCTGGGAGAGAGAGAACATTGCATTGTGGGTTTGTAGTAGACTTGAGCTGCAACAGATTTCACAAAATATGTTCACATTTCTATCAATCTTGTTATTACAACAAAATGAAACATTTGTTCACAAAAAAACATGTTCACATATTAGTGTTATTTAATTAACACTGTTACCTAATATGAATTAGTGGTTTGAAGTGGATTATCCCTTTAAACAAATAAATGCCAGTGCTATTAATTGAAGTTTTACAGCATCTTCATACTGTACTGTCTTTGCTATAACTAACGAATCTGGGAAACCCAAAACTAAACTCTTGCGTAATTGCATCAGATGCCAGTTACTTTAAGTGTGTCTGTCTTCGAGAGATTAACTGATCAACATACCTTCTTCGTCATTCTAGAACAACACCACAGATCTGCACTCTATTTACCTTCCTCATGTGTGTCACTGTCCTCGGAGTCCTCATCTTTGATAAGTACCACATCGGGTAACTGCAACAAATCATCATTTGAACGCAAACAAAAATGAACATAATGTACAATTCTGTATTATTGTTCAATGAGAATTTAGTGGATAAACAATACACACGGGGGATATAGATAGCTTCTGAAAGACTTGAATATGGACACTTACCTCCTCTTCTTCTTCTTCTACAAAGTAGCAATCTCCAGACGTTATTGTTATCCCATTACTTTTATGACATGTGTCCTCCTGCTGCGACAGTTTTGGATGAAGACCTTCACCTACTGGGACGGGTTCAGTAACAACAGCTTGAGTTCCAGCTTTTCCATCGATTCCTCGCGCAATTATAGACTCAATCAAATGCAGTTTCTTCTTGAGGTCCTCGTTTTCCTTGTAGCTCCTTGATATTTCTAATTGCAAAATCGCATAACCTTCATCCACGACTTCACATATGTCCGCCACCGCTGCATTGGTCAACGCCCCCATGATGGACGCTAACTGCTCGTGTAAAGCCTTGGAATTCCACATGGGTCCGGGTATTCTGCTCATTTTCAGGACTAGTCTGTAGTTACAGTTAATCGTTTATTGATACTTGAAAATATATCATAATATTTGGGTGGTACTAAGGATTTGGAAATACCGATGTGTGAAGAGTTCGTCCATCGGGAGAATAGCTTGCTAGCTGGCTAGGCTACAAACAATAGGAAAGGGGCGAAGAAGAGATACTTCCTGTACCCCACACTCAGTTTTCAAAATAAAGGTTTTAAACAGCAGCCTTGGTGCCTAATAATCGGCATACTGTTCCCAGTTGTTGGCCACCTTACTATTTTGTTCAATTACAAGATATATCCGTAATATTGTATTCAACAAAAACCCCACACCAACCTCATCTCCGAAGTGTTTACTGGATAGTTGAAATAAATTAATTTGCTGGTCAATTTTTAATTGCTTAACCCCGTGCGCCCTCATGTGGACTCGTAAAAATAGTTATGCAACAACAAACATATTTACAACAGTTAATAATAACAAAATATACATTAGTATAAATCATTTACATATAATCAAACGTATCTGCATTGACAAACAATGAAAACACTGTGTTGGAGTTTGTGTTGCAGAGATGTACTTGGAAATATAAGGGAAGAAATACACAAAAAAGAGTTGAATAAATATACAACAAACAAGCATAGTTGCCCACACTTGGGTTTTGTTGGTAACCAACCAACCACTATATACTGCAGGTGACCACGTTTACATGTGCACAGTATTAGTAGTAGTAGCTCATATCCCGCTTAAGGTCGCATTCGGGATAAGCCGTTTGCGTGCACCGTTGATATCCCCCTCATGAGTATCTATGAATAATCAGAATTATTCCTCAGTTAAATTGGTTAAATGGAATAGTAACTGAAATATTGACACTGACACTGGCACTAAACCTATAACCGCTCACATGCAGCGTAACACTGTTATGCAAGCAGACAGTATTTCAACCACAAAATATGCACCCATATGTGTTTAGCCATTTTCCATTTTCTCAGCATTTGATTTCCTTAAAACTGGTCAAGCTGATAATATCTGGACATTTTGGACCAATCATTCCACTGTTTGGGAGTTATTGCGTTTTCTCCCCGGTCCCCAAACGAAACAGACAACTTTACCATTAGATTACTAATGCATTCATTCTATCGATGTAAGACAGTATTCTGGTGAGCACTACTTTATTTAGTCTTCTGGAGCAGCAAGTTATGACAGAAGAGAAGCATGTATCTAACTATAGTTGACAAACAAATGGCCTACGAAATGTCTAAAATTATAATATGGCCTACCAAATGTCTGAAATTATAAGGAGAAACTTGTCTAAATTAGGGGTGAAAGTAGCCCGTAGTAAATTAATTCTAGTAGGCTAAATTATTGTATTTGTCACATACACATGGTTAGCAGATGTTAATGCGAGTGTAGCCAAATGCTTGTGCTTCTAGTTCCGACTGTGCAGTAATATCTAACAAGTAATCTTAACAATTTCACAACAACTACCTTATACACACAAGTGTAAAGGAATGAATGAGAATATGTACATATAAATATATGGATGAGCGATGGCCGTGCGGCGTAGGCAAGATACAGTAGATGGTATAGAGTACAGTATATACATATGAGATGAGTAATGTAGGGTATGTAAACAAGATGCAGTAGATGGTATAGAGTACAGTATATACATACGAGATGAGTAATGCAGGGTATGTAAACATTATATGAAGTGGTATTGTGGTCAGTATGTTGGCAGCAGCCACTCAATGTTAGTGATGGTTGTTTAACAGTCTGATGGCCTTGAGATAGAAGCTGTTTTTCAGTCTCTATGTAGATATTCCATCTGGGTTCGACATGCCACAGTATACCGTTTTAGATCAGTGTATCCCAGGCATCTTATCCGGGTTTCTCATAACCCGGGATACAAGCTTCTTCGGGTTATTGTAAACAGAATATGATGTTTATATGCATCAACTAAAAAACAGAATACTTGAGTACCCCAAATAATAACAGGATATTGATGTCCATGTAAACGTTGTCAATGACTTATATATACACTAGATGACTAAATGGGGGCGCTGTGTTGAAGCCAAAGTGCCTCCATCTTGGCACTCCTCCACCGTTGTAAAATATTTTGGAAGGTATAGAAATTAATTTATTAAGGTCTACATTTCTTTTTGCCACATGTATTATATTACAGACACCTTAATGCGTACTTTTAAACTATATTATGTGCTCTAAACACAAAAATATATAAAACAATTTTCCTTCAATTATAATTTGTAAAGATTACTAATGTTACTGTCCACACGACAACAACAAAAATACTTAAATACATGTCATTTTGTCCTTGAAACATTTAATTGAAATACTGTAGAATTCCATTCATTCCTATGGAGGACTGCTCCTACTGGGGAGTACCAATATGAGCGACCGATGTATTCAAAGCCTCCCAATGTCCAGTACATAGTAGGCACAATCCACGGTTTATATACACTACAATTAAACGTTTGGGGTCACTTAGAAATGTCCTTATTTTTTTAAAGAAAATCTCATTTTTTGTCCATTAAAATAACATGAAATTGATAAGAAATACAGTGTAGACATTGTTAATGTTGTAAATGACTATTGTAGCTGAAAACGGATGATTTTTAATGGAATATCTCCGTAGGCGTACAGAGGCCCATTATCAGCAACCATCACTCCTGTGTTTCAATGGCACGTTGTGTTAGCTAATCCAAGTGTGAAACTTTTGAATGGTAGTGTACATCATTGAGTGGAACCCCTGCAAGAGGCTTTATATACATCATTGAGTGGAACCCCTGCAAGAGGATATATTTCTATCATTGAGTGGAACCCCTGCAAGAGGATTTATATATATCATTGAGTGGAACCCCTGCAAGAGGATTTATATATATCATTGAGTGGAACCCCTGCAAGAGGCTTTATATGCATCATTGAGTGGAACCCCTGCAAGAGGCTTTATATATATCATTGAGTGGAACCCCTGCAAGAGGCTTTATATACATCATTGAGTGGAACCCCTGCAAGAGGCTTTATATACATCATTGAGTGGAACCCCTGCAAGAGGCTTTATATACATCATTGAGTGGAACCCCTGCAAGAGGCTTTATATACATCATTGAGTGGAACCCCTGCAAGAGGCTTTATATACATCATTGAGTGGAACCCCTGCAAGAGGCTTTATATACATCATTGAGTGGAACCCCTGCAAGAGGCTTTATATACATCATTGAGTGGAACCCCTGCAAGAGGCTTTATATACATCATTGAGTGGAACCCCTGCAAGAGGCTTTATATACATCATTGAGTGGAACCCCTGCAAGAGGCTTTATATACATCATTGAGTGGAACCCCTGCAAGAGGCTTTATATGCATCATTGAGTGGAACCCCTGCAAGAGGCTTTATATACATCATTGAGTGGAACCCCTGCAAGAGGCTTTATATACATCATTGAGTGGAACCCCTGCAAGAGGCTTTATATACGTCATTGAGTGGAACCCCTGCAAGAGGCTTTATATATATCATTGATATATCACGTAAGCTGAGCCAATAACACATGGTCTCAGTAAACATACCTGGCGAGGAGCGTTTTCTGTCCTTGGAGATGTACCTGTCACGTAAGCTGAGCCAATAACACATGGTCTCAGTAAACATACCTGGCGAGGAGCGTTTTCTGTCCTTGGAGATGTACCTGTCACGTAAACTGAGCCAATAACACATGGTCTCAGTAAACATACCTGGCGAGGAGCGTTTTCTGTCCTTGGAGATGTACCTGTCACGTAAGCTGAGCCAATAACACATGGTCTCAGTAAACATGTAATACATAAATTAGTACATAAACTTTACTTCTGCCTTTATTATAACAGGTGAGTTTCCTGCTGCCTTTATTATAACAGGTGAGTTTCCTGCTGCCTTTATTATAACAGGTGAGTTTCCTGCTGCCTTTATTATAACAGGTGAGTTTCCTTCTGCCTTTATTATAACAGGTGAGTTTCCTTCTGCCTTTATTATAACAGGTGAGTTTCCTGCTGCCTTTATTATAACAGGTGAGTTTCCTGCTGCCTTTATTATAACAGGTGAGTTTCCTGCTGCCTTTATTATAACAGGTGAGTTTCCTGCTGCCTTTATTATAACAGGTGAGTTTCCTGCTGCCTTTATTATAACAGGTGAGTTTCCTGCTGCCTTTATTATAACAGGTGAGTTTCCTGCTGCCTTTATTATAACAGGTGAGTTTCCTTCTGCCTTTATTATAACAGGTGAGTTTCCTGCTGCCTTTATTATAACAGGTGAGTTTCCTGCTGCCTTTATTATAACAGGTGAGTTTCCTGCTGCCTTTATTATAACAGGTGAGTTTCCTGCTGCCTTTATTATAACAGGTGAGTTTCCTGCTGCCTTTATTATAACAGGTGAGTTTCCTGCTGCCTTTATTATAACAGGTGAGTTTCCTGCTGCCTTTATTATAACAGGTGAGTTTCCTGCTGCCTTTATTATAACAGGTGAGTTTCCTGCTGCCTTTATTATAACAGGTGAGTTTCCTTCTGCCTTTATTATAACAGGTGAGTTTCCTGCTGCCTTTATTATAACAGGTGAGTTTCCTGCTGCCTTTATTATAACAGGTGAGTTTCCTGCTGCCTTTATTATAACAGGTGAGTTTCCTTCTGCCTTTATTATAACAGGTGAGTTTCCTGCTGCCTTTATTATAACAGGTGAGTTTCCTGCTGCCTTTATTATAACAGGTGAGTTTCCTGCTGCCTTTATTATAACAGGTGAGTTTCCTGCTGCCTTTATTATAACAGGTGAGTTTCCTGCTGCCTTTATTATAACAGGTGAGTTTCCTACTGCCTTTATTATAACAGGTGAGTTTCTCACGTTTCAGTTCTGGCCTGACATGAGTTCAGCAACCACACTAATAACATTTTACTTTTATGTATAATTATGACCCTTTATAAAGCACAGCTTCTTTGAGAATTGACAGAGATATATGTCACATTTGGCAATGCACTTTAGTTCTAATGAGGACGTTATGTATGCTATATAAAGCCTTTATAAGTTGTGGTTCATTTAAAGTGGGACCATTATAGTAACAACTTATATGGAATGAATGTTCCTTTTTCAAAATACTCTATACTCTTAATAGCTTTGTTTCATTGAGTTAAATATTCTCAATTGTACCATTTCAAAGGCAATTGAAGAAAAGTTTAAATCGGCATCGCAATGTTAGTCCATGTTTCTCACTGCCATCATTCAGAGTTCATCAATGGAAACATCATCAGTGTGAAAATACAAAATATCCTAAACTAGGTCCTCAGAGCTCTCGTTCCTCAGCTAGGATTGGTGGCCGCTATCCTCTCCACTTCTGTTGTCATGGTGGAGGAGCTCATTCTGGATGGCCCTTCTTCACAGTAATCCACTTTGACAGTTGCCACCTCAGTACCTTAGGGAAGAGATTGACAGAAATAGGGATATCAACAAACATAGTGATAAACCCGTGTCTGTCCTTGACGCAAGGGGGGGGCAGATGATTACTTTGTATGGGGGAGAGGTAGGAGATGTGCCTGTGAAGAGCAATACTGCCAGTAATGTTGGAGAGATTATGTAAACTTCATTTTTTGTGTTATAATTTTAGAAGTGTGATTCAAGATTACTTTACCACTTGACATAGCATCCCAATGCACCATATTTCAGCCTGCACAAACCATTTCGGGTTTGGAAAGGAATTTATTAATTGGTTAAGAATGATTTATGCACACCCAATGGCGTCCGTGGTAACCAATCAGGAAATGTCACAGTCATTCCGCCTATTCAAGGGCTGCTGACAGGGGTGTGTGCCCTATTTTGCCTGCTCTTTTCGCTATAGCCATGGAACCCCTTGCTCCTCTCATTTATGCATGTGCCAATATAGCTCCGGTTAAAATAAAAGACACGCAGCACAAAATGTCCCTATATGCAGACAATGTTCTTTTGTTTTTGTCCAAGCCTAAAACTTCTATTCCACCATTACTTAACTTGATAAACACATTTGGCTCCTTCTCTGGCTACAAGATAAACTGGCAAAAAAGTGAGTTGATGCCAATATCACGGCCTGTGGATATGCAATTTCTGCAATCTACCCCGTTTAGAACAGTGATGGACAAGTTCACAAGCCTTGGCATTGTAGTGGCAAGAGACCTTGATCAGCTATTGAAAGCGAATTGGGACATGAAAATATATCAGCTTAAACAAAATATATATTTTGGAAAATCTCCTCGGTTGGTCGTATAAACGCTATTAAAATGGTTATCCTACCCAGGTTTCTTTACCTCTTCCAATGTCTACCCAATTTCATACCACAAAGCTATTTTAAGAAACTGGATTCAATAGTAACTCAATTTTTATGGGATAACAAGGCAGCCAGAATTTCAAAGAAGCATTTATGCAAGTACAAAATAGAGGGGGGCTTTGGCCTTCCTCACTTCAAACTGTATTATTGGGCTGCTAATCTGAACATTGTGTCTTTCTGGAGGGAAAGTTTACCTGCGATGAGACAGAAGGATATGCCTGCATGGCTTTTGACTGAGCAGGCCTCCTGTCAACGTTCCTCACTCCCTGCACTGGTTAATAGTCCAGCATATGTGGAAAAAAGCCACTTATGACTCTAATCCGGTCATTTGTCATACGCTTAGGATCTGGAAACAGATGAGGTATTTTCTTAACATACCCACTGTTTACATTGACAGCCCGATTTGCCTGAATCATGCTTTCCACCCCGCATTGGATGATGTGGTGTTTTCACAGTGGAGGGAGAAGGGGCTCACAACAATTGGTCATCTATACATAGATGGTCAGTTAGCTTCATTTCAACTATTACAGGGAAGGTTCAACATGCCAACAACACATTTATTCAGATACCTCCAAATCAGGAATTTCGTAAGGACACATATCCCACAGTATGGCATGAAGCCAAATAGTCCTACATTAGATAGCTTGATCCTTGTCAAACCCCATTTCAAAAGGGTCGGTCTCTAGACTGTATGATGTGCTACAGGCCCACATAGAGATATCCACAGACACCATTAAAAGGGCTTGGGAACAAGAACTTGGTTCAGAAATCTCAGATGAGGACTGGGTAGAAGCTCTCAGGAATATAAACCACAGTTCAGTGAATGCCAGACACAACCTTTGATAGAGTTATAACCCCAGACCCATTGATCACACTGTTTGGTACAGTTGATGGGAATAACCAGGAGGGGAAGGCTGTCTCTCTTTGTACTCTATTAGTCAAAAGGCCCATATTGCAATTTTGGAAATTATCTTTCAAATGTGGTTACGGGATTTAGGGAATGTAATACATATGGAAAAGATTCGATACAATACCTCCAATAGAAGTCCATTGTTTTTCCAAAATATGGCAGCCGATACTGGATAAATGGTCTAGTCCAGCTTCATAACTGGGTTGACGATCTGCTGCTACTCTGTGCTGTACTCCACTCAACATTTATTTTTGGCTTAACTACACTGCTTGTAATGACTATATACTGTCTTCTTATACATGTACCACCAAATAGGATTTAGTTTTATTTTGTGTATGTGTGAGTTAAGTTTTGTTTTGTCCTCTAAATTGGCCATTCCATTCAACTGTCACGCCCTGACCATAGAGAGCTTTTGTTTTTCTATGGTATAGTAGGTCATGGCGTGACTGGGGGGTTTTCTAGTTATTATTTTCTATGTGGGGTTCTAGTTTAGTTTTTCTATGTTGGTGTTTGGTATGATTCCCAAATAGAGGCAGCTGGCTATTGTCTCTAATTGGGGATCATATTTAAGTAGCATGATTTCCACCTGTGTTTTATGGGATATTGTTTTGAGTTAGTGCACGTAGCACCTCTGTAGTCACGGTTCGTTGTTCAATTGTTTATTGTTTTGTTTTGCTAAGTTTCACTTTATAATAAATTATGTGGAAGTCAACATCCGCTGCGTCTTGGTCCGTCTCTACACACGATCGTGACAGAATATCCCACCACAACAGGACCAAGCAGCGTGCCCAGGAGGAGAGGGTAACATGGATTTGGCGTTACGGTTTTCTTCCGTCGAAGGAGAGTCGGACCAAAATCTAGCGTGGTAATTTCTATACATGTTTATTACGATGAAAACACGAACAATACAAAAAACAACACACGGAATGTGAAAACACCTAAACATCCTATCTGGTGACAACTAACACAGAGACAGGAACAATCACCCACGAAACACTCAAAGAATATGGCTGCCTAAATATGGTTCCCAATCAGAGACAACGAGAATCACCTGTCTCTGATTGAGAACCGCCTCAGGCAACCATAGACTTTGTTAGAACACCCCACTAAGCCACAATCCCAAAACCTACGAAAACCCCCCATACTTAAACACAACACAAAATAAACCCATGTCACACCTTGGCCTGACCAAATAAATAAAGAAAACACAAAATACTAAGACCAGGACTTGGGAGGAGATTCTGAATGGGAAGGGATCCTGGACTTGGGAGGAAATCCTGGATCGCCTTCTTTGGCGGCAGACACAAGGAGAAAAAGGGGAGGACAAAGACGACGCCGGGGTTCGCGGCCACAGAGAAAGCCCAAAAGACAGCCTGAATTTTTTGGGGGTGGGGCACATGGGGTGGGGCACATGGGGTGGTCAGCGGAGCCGAGGAGTGAACCAGAGCAAGTCTGGGAGAAGAGGGAGCAACTGGAGGAGAGTGAAAGGAGAGAGTCAGAGACCGTCAGAGAGTGGATGGAGGTATTGGAGGAGAAAGAGCGGAGAGAGCTGTTGAGTTGGTGGAAGATGCACGACAGTTGCCCTAAGGAGCGTGAAATTAGTTTAATGCCACCTGAGTCAGCTCCCCATACTCGTCCTGAGGAGCGTGCTATTAGTCTGGTGAAATCTGTGCACCAGGTCTCCAGTACGCCTCCACAGCCCAGTAAGTCCTATGCCAGCTCTCCACAATCGCCTTGAGGAGCGTGTCATTTTTCCAGTGCCATGTGTATCGGCTTTATGCACCAGGTCTCCAGTGCGCCTCCACAGCCCAGTAGGTCCTGTGCCAGCTCTCCACAATCGCCTTGAGGAGCGTGTCATTTTTCCGGTGCCATGTGTATCGGCTTTACGCACCAGGTCTCCAGTGCGCCTCCACAGCCCAGTAAGTCCTGTGCCAGCTCTCCACAATCGCCTTGAGGAGCGTGTCATTTGTCCGGTGCCATGTGTGTCGGCTTTACGCACCAGGTCTCCAGTGCGCCTCCACAGCCCAGTAGGTCCTGTGCGCCTTCACAGCCCAGTAGGTCCTGTGCGCTTCCACAGCCCAGTAGGTCCTGTGCCAGCTCCTCGTACTCACCGTGCGAAGTGTGTCATAGTTCCGGTACAATTGATGCCAGCTATATGCACCAGATCTCCAGTGTGCCTTCACAGCCCAGTACGTCCTGTGCGCCTTCACAGCCCAGTACGTCCTGTGCCAGCTTCTCGCACTTGTCGTGCGAGGTGTTACATCGAACCGGTACCATTGATGCCGGCTATATGCACCAGGTCTCCAGTACGCCTCCACTGCCCAGTACATCCTGTTCCAGCTCCACGCACCAGGCCTCCAGTGCGCCTCCCCAATCTGGTACGTCCTGTGCCGGCTCCACGCAGTAGGCTTCCAGGGCGCCTCCCCAGTCCGGAATGTCCTGTGCCGGCTCCACGCACTCCACGAACCTCCTGCGATGGTCCTTCTGTAGCTCAGTTGGTAGAGCATGGCGCTTGTAACGCCAGGGTAGTGGGTTCGATCCCCGGGACCACCCATACGTAGAATGTATGCACACATGACTGTAAGTCGCTTTGGATAAAAGCGTCTGCTAAATGGCATATATTATTATTATATTATGGTCCACGGTCCGGAACCTCCTGCGACGGTCCAGAACCTCCAGCTCCAGGGCAGGAGCCTTCCTCTGCGCCGATGTCCAGTCCAAACACGGCGTCCAGTCCAGCTCCAAGACAGGAGGCCTCCTCTGCTCCGATGCCCAGACCAGACACGGCGTCCAGTCTTGCTCCATGGCAGGAGTCTTCCTCTGCACTGATGTCCAGTCCAGGGTCCATGGCTGGATCCGCGGGATGAGCGGGTTCTTCGGCCCGCACCAGAGCCGCCACCAAAGTTGGTGGATCCGCGAGCTGAGCGAGTTCTTCGTCCCGCACCAGAGCCTCCCCGATGCTGACGGATAAGTGGGTATTTCGCCCCGCACCAGAGCGGCCACCGATACTAGACACCCCCCCCCAACCCTCTCTTTTGGTTTCAGGTTTTGCGGCCGGAGTCCACACCTTTGGGGGGGAGGGGGTACTGTCACGTCCTGACGATAGAGAGCCCTTATTTTCTATGATAGAGTAGGTCAGGGCGTGGCTGGGGGTTAGTCTAGTTTATTATTTCTATGTGGGGTTCTAGTTTTGTTTTTCTATGTTGGGGATTTTGTATGATTCCCAATTAGAGGCAGCTGGTAATCGTTGTCTATAATTGGGGATCATATTTAGGTAGCTTTTTACACCTATGTTTTGTGGGATATTTTTTTATGTGTAGTTGCATGTTAGCACTCCATTGTCGTCACGTTTCGTTTAGTCTTTATTGTTTTGTTGTGTGGTTCACTTATTTAAAATAAAAGATGTGGAACCCAGATCACGCTTCACGTTGGTCCATGTATGCTTCAAACGTTCATGACATCAACAGTACAATGAATGTCAATGTTTCTTTTTAAAATTTTATTGGAAAATAATAAAGATATTATATATATATAAAAAAAGAGAGACCTAAGACAACAATACAGCATCGTAGCAACACATGACACCAACATGGTAGCAACACAACATGGCAGCAGAACAACATGGTAGCAGCACAAACATGGTGCAAACATTAATGGGCACAGACAACAGCACAAAGGGAAAAAGATAGAGACAACAATACATCACGCAAAGCAGCCATGACTGACAGTAAGAGTGTCCATGATCGAGTCTTTGAATTAAGAAAATTGAGACAAAACAGTCCAGTTTGAGTGTTGCAGCTCGTTACAGTCGCTAGCTGCAGCGAACTGAAAAGACGAGCAACCCAGGGATGTGTGTGCTTTGCAGACCTTTACCAGCAGAACGGGTGTTGTATGTGGATGATGAAGGCTGCAGTAGATATCTCAGATAGGGGGAAGTGAGGCCTAAGAGGGTTTTATAAAAAAGCATCAACCAATTGGCCTTGCGACGGGTATACAGAGATTATCAGTTTACAGAAGAGTGCAGTGATGTGTCCTATAAGAAGCATTGGTGGCAAATCTGATGGCCGAATGTTAAAGAACATTTAGCAGCTCGAGAGCACCTTTACCTGCTGATATATAAATTACGTCTCCGTAATCTAGCATAGGTAGGATGGTCTTCTGAAAAAAGGTTAGTTTGGCAGCTGGGGTGAAAGAGGAACGATTACGATAGAGGAAACCAAGTCTAGATTTAACTTTAGCCTGCAGCTAATAAGTTTCTAGTGTTAACATGCAGAAAACGAGAGCAGAAATCAGTGAAGCAGAGCACATGTCAGAATTGGGGCTAAGAAACAGTTTTCTAACTTTGACTAGTTAGCTAGCGAACTAAAGCTGGCAAATATGCTATGGTCGCTAATTGCTAGCTAATGTTAGCTGGGCTCAATGGTTTTATTTTCCCTGAACATTGTTCTCGTGGTATCCGTACCCCAAGGGTATTACGAAATACACACCCAGCATGTTAACATTCGCTAGCTAGCTACTTGTGTCAACCTGCCTTCCCCCGTCACGCGCATCAACGATTATTGGACTCACCTGGACTCAATCCCCTGATTTCTGCTCTCGTTTTCTGCACGTTAACATTAGAAGCTTATTACCTAAAATGGATCAATTGAAAGTGTGGGTTCACTGCTCCAATCCAGATGTGTTGATCATTATTGAGACGTGGTTAATTAAGAAAGAGTGTTTTGAACACTGATTTGAACCTTTCTGGTTATAACCTTTTTCGGCAAGACAGGTCTTCCAAAGGTGGGGGAGTGGCAATCTTTACCAAGGATCACCTTCAGTGCTCGGTTGTCTCCACCAAGTATGTCCTCAAACAATTTGATTTGCTGGTTTTAAGCATTAAACTTTCAAATAGCCCTTTGTTGACTGTTCCTGGGAGTTATCGTCCTCCATCAGCACTGGCCTGTACCCTACCTGCCCTAAACTCTCTCCTGGCCTCTTACACTAAGTCTGAATTCGTCCTGCTAGGTGACCTAATCGCATCAGCGATTATTGGACTCACCTGGACTCAATCCCCTCTGTCATTACCTCCCCTATTTCTGTCTTGTTCCCCGTTCTGTTCCTTGCTTCAGCATTAATTGTTGTTTGTTGTTTTGTCTGTTTCCTGATTAAATGTTGACTCCCTGTACCTGCTTCTGATCTCCGGCATCGGTCTTTACGGAATGCTGAAGCCACCAAACGAAGCATCGGGAAGTGCTGGCTTTCCGGTTGGTGGTGACGTCGGGTCCGGGGATCGCCACTGATGGAACTGGGGGTGCCTAAGCCAGCTCGTCGGGCTGTCACACCCTAGCTAGCTCGAGAGGTTTCTTGCCCCAGATTGGCTCGGGAAGTTACCTATCCCATGTCAGGCCTCAGCCGGATCGTCAGGGTTTTACGTCCAGCCGGCTCGTCAGGCTGCTATGCCTCGGCCGGTTCATCGGGCTCCTACACCTCAGTGGGATCGACAGGCTTTCATGCCCCAGCCGGATCACCAGGCTCCTATGCCTCAGCCATTTCATCGGGAGTTTACGCCCTGCCGGGTTGTCCAGCGCCCGTGCCTCTGCCGGCCCGTCAGGCTCACCCAGGTGGGACGGCGCCCCTAGAGGGGGGGGGGTACTGTCACGCCTGCCCCGACTCCCCCTCCCTGGCGTTCGAAAGCACCAGGCTCCCCAGCATTACACACTCCTACCACCATCATTACGCACACCTGCCTTCCCCCCCATCACGCACATCAGCGGTTATTGGACCTGGACTCAATCCCCTGTCATTACCTCCCTTATATCTGTCTGGTTCCCCGCTCTGTTCCCTGCTTCAGCATTAAGTGTTGTTCGTCGTTTTGTACCCTTGTGCTGACGTTCTTGCCTTGGTCTTGTGTGTTTCCTGATTGACTCCCTGTACCTGCTTCTCATCTCAGGCGTCGGTCTTTGTCATATATTTTTCTTCTACATCACAGACTCCCACAACACTGCAAAAATGGAAATCTAAGTAGGATTAAATATCTTAAATCAAGGCAATATATATATATTGTTAGTAGGAACTGGTTACCTGACCTGGTTTCGGCAATGGACCTACACAATCAATTATCACTCTTTCAAACGGTTCCCCCACCACAGGAATCGGGCAGAGCGGCGCTCGAGGAACTGTTTGGTTCACTTTCCCAGTGAGTTGACATACGTGACATGTTTTACAAAATTGGACCACGTCAGACTTCAAACCTGGCCAGAAGAAATGACGAAGGACCCGGTTATAAGTCTTTGTGATCCCCAAGTGTCCAGACCACGCCTGGTCATGGGCGAGTGACAGCACCTGCTGTCGGAACGGTGTAGGAACAACCACTTGAGACACTTCACTCCAGTCATTAACGGTGTCATGAGAAGCCCATTTCCGCATCAAAACTCCTGCTTCCATAAAGTAGGCGGTCTCTCTAGTTTTAGCTTCCTCAATGGAAATTACCGAAGCAAAACACTTGGGAAGACTGGTGTCTTCTTTTTGACATTCAATCACCTTCTCTGGGGTGACAGACAAAAGAATGTCATGTAATTGGGACGCAATTTCTTTTTCCCCTGCCTTAGTTTTTACGGGGGTAAAAACTGTCGGCATTGCAGAAGGCATACTCAGTGCATTGTCTTCTACTTCAACGTTCTCAAAAATGGAACTAGCCAAATCCACCACATCTCCTAGCTTGCGAGATTGTGCCCTCGTTAACACACAAGCAGGAAAAACACGTGGAAATGCTTGAACCAATTTCTCATCTGTAGTTCTGATTTCTGGGTTGTCTACTACCTCTAACACAGGAGTGACATTACCACCAGCAATATCATTCCTTAGTAGCAATGTGACTCCTTTTACTGGCAGTGTAGACACTACACCAACACAGAAACGTCCTGATACCAAGTCTGACACTAAGTGGACCCAGTGTAATGGTACAGGTACGGTATTTGTCTCTATCCCCTATAATATGACATGCGAGCCACAATATGTTTCAGGAGACCAGGGTAAAGCATCAGTAACGATTACTGACTGCGCCGCCCCGGTGCCTCGTAGGATTTGTATGGGCTTTTGATCAGCTTGTTCTCCTGTTAAGGAAACACAACCGGCAGAGATAAACGGAGCATAGACAGGATCCGGTTTCTCAAATGCTGAATCAATAACTCGATCCAAGGGACGAGCCAAAGACTTGACTAAACCCAAACTTTTCAGTTTTGGGGACGGTGACAGGGACTGTTTCGGTTTATTTTTCAAAACTGGGCAGTCCGCAATCACGTGACCCTTTTGGTGACAGTAAAAACATTAACGGATTTCATGAAAAGGCTTAGGGTTGTCAGAGGTAAAGCGACCTGAACGAGGAACTGATGACGTAATCGTCCGGCCTTCAAAACGAGGTGCACCAAAGACAGTCTTGTGTGTCAAAGCGTACTCATCTGCCAACACTGCTGCTTGGGCCAATGTCACCACTTTCTGTTCATTTAAATGAACTACAATTCTATCTGGGAGGTTGCTTTTAAAGTCCTCCAACAGCATCAACTCCCGAATATCAGCAAAGGTGTTAGCTTTGCTGGCTGAACACCAGCGACTAAACAGAGACTCTTTGTCCCTAGTAAATTCAACAAATGTACGGTGAGAGGGTTTCTTGTGGTTCCTGAAGCGCTGTCTATAAGCTTCAGGCACCAACTCATAAGCCCGCAACACGGTAGTTTTAACTGTATTGTAGTGTAAACTGTCTTCCAGGGAGAGAGCAGCTACTACTTCCTGGGCTTTCCCAGACAATTTACATTGTAACAGGAGCGGCCAAACCTCGAGTGGCCAATGCAGCGCAGCGGCCACACGCTCAAACGCAGAGAAATAAGAATCAACATCCGACTCTCGGAATGGACTAAAGCTATGTTTTTAACTCACGTCAAAGTGGGTTTGATGATGAGCAGCTTGTGTGGAGTCGCACTGGAGGCAGCGTCTAGCTCCAGTTGTCGGATCCTCACTTCCTTGTCAGCTTCTATTTTCCTAATTTCAAGTTCAGAATTCATCTGTCTCTCTTTATCTTTTTGCTCCATTTCTAACCGAGCCAGCCTCACCTTCAGCCTAGCAGTCCCTTCTGAACGACCCGAAGCAGAAGATAAAGGATCGAATCGGGGCAATGTGAAAGGCGTACGAGGAACCCCTTCCTCCGCCCTGTCCTCCGACTTGGCATCAGAAGGTCTACCCGTCTCCTCTGCTTGCAATGAGAGAATCCGATCTCTCACTAAACCCTCCCTGACTAGCACCAAAAGCTCAGCCTTTAGGGCTTTCTCAGGGACAACAAATCCATAATGGTCAGCTATAGCTATAAGGTCTACTTTACGAAACCTACCCAAACAATCAATAGAGGGCTGAGGCAGCCATCTTATACAATGCAGTCTCCTGAACACACTAACTAAACAAGTCATCCAAACTCACAACCTACCATCACACCTCAATCACTAACCACAGAGAGCTCAGAGCAGCAGGGTCCGGAGGGTTTAATGGATATATCCCGGATGAGCCCCCATTATGTTACGCACGCCTCTACGAAGAGGGAACGCAACACCCTGCTACAACTACACTCTCCGTGAAGAGAAAAAGGAATGGACTGCAGGTGCGAGTAAGAATGACAACAGGCAGAATGTGGTACCGTTTACAAGGACTTTATTCCTTTACACGGTGATATGGGGAAAAGGGGCTGGACGGAACCAAAGCAAAGAAAGTAAATCTCAAAGTCCCCCCCCTCTCCTATCTTACCTGCCTACCCAATACTTACCTAATTTAGCACCACCTGGTGCCCTAACCAAAATACAGGGGGTGGTCCGCCCAGGTCTTACCTAGTGTGTCTAGACAATGAATATGCTATGGGTATATGTATGCCCGCTGTATGCCCGCGGGCCTCTTGCCTAAACACTCCCAAGGTGCCTTCCCCTTTCCCCCTGGGAACAAATGAAACAGAATATTAAACAATTTCACAAACAAACTAAGAAACAAAGGACATCAAATAAGCTCTATCTGAGCAACAAACTCACAAAACATACCAACTTCCCGGCAATGAACTCCCTGCAAAATCAACCTCTAGCGAAATCTCTCGCAGCAATCCCTACCTCCAAAACTCTAGCAAATCTCTCTAGCAAATCTCTCTAGCAAATCTCTCTAGCAAATCTCTCTAGCAAATCTCTCTAGCAAAATCTCTGCAATGACCTCGCAGAAAATCTCTTCCTCCTGAACAGAACACTGGCTTTTATATAGCATGGAGTCAACCAATCAGCTGCTTGAGGGATTTCAGGAAGCCATTTCCTGAAATAAACACATGCAAACATACAAACTACAACACATAAACTGGGTAACGTAACAGCTTGTTTTTTGTCTGACAAGATATTTCTTCTTATCAGCCAGTTTATGTTGGAGCATTTCACTTGTTTCAAGCTTTTTGTCCTTAATTATCTTAATAAGATAATATGACTTGTTACTGAGATTGTATTACTGGTTCTGAGTAACTTTATGCTCGAATCTAGACTTACCAGAATTATAAAGCTGTTTGATCAACACTGACAAGTACAAAACTGCTTTGTCAAAGTCAGAAATCATCTTATCCTTTTCAGCTCTTCACATATTAAGAATGAATAAGAATAATGACCAAATGGAATTCACTGTATTATCTTACACACAGCACAGCAATCATGTAGACAAAATACAGTACAGAACAAAGACAGTACACTTGTCATATCTGGGGAACACACTACGAGTCATTTGAACTGTTGTGCAATTCTATTACATCCCCAAGATGGTATTTTACTTGTACATAAGTTTGACTCTTGTGGCTAATTGTGTAATAAGAGGTCAAATCAACCAACTTTTCAACATCCACTAACTCAGTGGCCTGTGCAAAGTGTGGGACCTCAACTTGATAAGCCACGACCTTTCTATCGAAGCGTATAGTTTGCAATGGTTGATATACCAAACAATAAAGCCTAGAATCAAAAAGAAATATATGTTTTTGACCAGTCTAAATTCTGGCATATTACCATTCAGTACTTTGGCAAAGATCATGGACTCCTGAGTTATGTATTTATTCGTATTGATTTACAAGCCATTTGAGTGATACAGCATGGTTTACTTCATTGAAACCTACATTTTCCACGTAAATATTGTAGATCTTTAACCTCTGATATAGGTCCCATCTCCCTTTCATTTGAAAGAATTGGGTGCATTGAACTGTCAACATTTTGGCAGCTTTCATATATTTGGTTGTAATTGAACAAAGACTTGGAAATATTTAAATTGAGCTTGGAAGCCCATTGTTTAAAGAAACAATGTTTAGACTCGAACCACATTCACACACATGTCTAACCATTGGACCCAGTGCCTTTATCTGCGATGGCAAATGTATCATATAATGCTGTTTAGGTGTAACATTGTGGTCTGCAAAAAGCTCCTTCCAATGCTTCAAATGATTTTCAATGAGCAACTTCAACCTAGACACAGTCACAATGGATAGAACAGGCGCAAATACGATCTGTACAATCTCTATTAGCTCAATTGCCAGTCGTATATATGCATTGACTTCCAAACTCTCCAAAACAAATGGCAACATCCTTAGCAGGACAAGCATTTGCCCAGATGGCTACTTTAGTTTACCATCACTGGGCGTTAATGTACTAACAGAAATTGGGGATGGCCGGTCTCTAACATCTAGAGGGGAATAAGAGAAACCAAGAATAGCAGAATTCCTGATCAATCTGTCCTTACACAACAAGATGATTCAAAACACATTTGATTTCCTATGGGGCTACGCCCTCCAGAATGACATGGATAATGTCTTGCAGAGTTTGTTGTATGATATCAAAGGCTGGGAATTCAACTAACTTGCTCCTTCTATCGATCCCATATGTTGTTCTCAGGGCTGTTGAGAAGCAAGTCCGTCTGTGCCTTTTCTATTTCATCACACTGTCTGACATGCTTCTCCAATGTCCTTTTAGTATATGCATCCTCATTGAAGTGTCCTCAAAAGAACACGCACAGTGTCTGCACTTACTGTAGGCAAAGCCCTCTTTGAACCCTGCTAGTTCATGTAGTGTCAGGGTGTCTCCACATAGAGACCATGGCACCATATATAATTTTCTCTCTGTTAATAGTTAGCATTTTAACCCCACTGTACAATGAATGCATCCATGTCTTCCCTGATTCTATTCAATATTACATCTACACCAGATTGACGGAGGTCTGCTGATCTAGCCATGGCAAGTAGCCTGATAGCAGCCAGTTTAGACCTGCATTTTGGATGTATATTTCCTAGGGTGTAGTACACCATTAACAACTTGTTTTTTGATGCAAAGGATCCTATTAGATTACAGATCTCTATTTCATCCGTGTATTTCATCCATGAACAATCTGCAATGCATTTGGTTTCTCTGAAAATAAGGGATGTGATTTTAGAAGAGCACCATCAAACAATGTCACGGGGAAAAAAACTCTCCCTGCACACCTGGGGTCCCTTTTCAACAATAGACAACATCCTTGGGTGTGATTAGCACTGTTCTAGACTTTTGACTAATGGTACATAATAAAATAATTTGTCTTTGATGAAAATGTCTTTGATCCTCCACATTTCATCCTGCATGTGGTGTCCAAACAGCTAAACAGCTTCTTAATAACACTGTCTTTTTCAAGTTGACCTGATGTGCTTCCTGAATGCTTCTTTAGCACTGCCTCCATCTGCTTCCTGAGGTTGTCCAATAGTGATGATTGATACCGCTGTAGCCCAGCAACAATGTCATTCACGCCTTTCTGAAAATGAGAGAGAGAGAGAGAGAGAGAGAGAGAGAGAGAGAGAGAGAGAGAGAGAGAGAGAGAGAGAGAGAGAGGGAGAGAGAGAGAGAGAGAGAGAGAGAGAGAGACTGAGGCAGAGAGAGAGAGAGAGAGAGAGAGAGAGAGAGAGAGAGAGAGACTGAGGCAGAGAGAGAGAGAGAGAGAGAGAGAGAGAGAGAGAGAGAGAGAGAGAGAGAGAGGTGGGGATGTCATCAATCATGGAGGTTGGAACACATCATCATGTAATACCTATGATATTGAGATTTGCTAATGACATATTCATTAACATAAGGACATAAGGGATCAACAATAGTCAGGTGGACAACGTAGCACTGAGAATGAACTCAACCATCACTGAACCACTACAAAATGCTCTGCATAATGTAACAAACCAAATGCTTTGCTCTGTTCAGAAAAAGCATCTTACCTGTGAGAGACGATGCTTGGCTCTGTTCAGGAAAAGCATCTTACCTGTGAGAGACGGTGCTTGGCTCTGTTCAGGAAAAGCATCTTACCTGTGAGAGACGATGCTTGGCTCTGTTCAGACAAAGCATCTTACCTGTGAGAGACGATGCTTGGCTCTGTTCAGAAAAAGCATCTTACCTGTGAGAGACGATACTTGGCTCTGTTCAGAAAAAGCATCTTACCTGTGAGAGACGATGCTTGGCTCTGTTCAGAAAAAAGCATCTTACCTGTGAGAGACGATGCTTGGCTCTGTTCAGAAAAAGCATCTTACCTGTGAGAGACGATGCTTGGCTCTGTTCAGAAAAAGCATCTTACCTGTGAGAGACGATGCTTGGCTCTGTTCAGGAAAAACATCTTACCTGTGAGAGACGATGCTTGGCTCTGTTCAGGAAAAGCATCTTACCTGTGAGAGACGATGCTTGGCTCTGTTCAGGAAAAGCATCTTACCTGTGAGAGACGGTGCTTGGCTCTGTTCAGGAAAAGCATCTTACCTGTGAGAGACGATGCTTGGCTCTGTTCAGGAAAAACATCTTACCTGTGAGAGACGATGCTTGGCTCTGTTCAGGAAAAACATCTTACCTGTGAGAGACGATGCTTGGCTCTGTTCAGGAAAAGCATCTTACCTGTGAGAGACGATGCTTGGCTCTGTTCAGGAAAAGCATCTTACCTGTGAGAGACGATGCTTGGCTCTGTTCAGGAAAAGCATCTTACCTGTGAGAGACGATGCTTGGCTCTGTTCAGGAAAAACATCTTACCTGTGAGAGACGATGCTTGGCTCTGTTCAGGAAAAGCATCTTACCTGTGAGAGACGATGCTTGGCTCTGTTCAGACAAAGCATCTTACCTGTGAGAGACGATGCTTGGCTCTGTTCAGGAAAAACATCTTACCTGTGAGAGACGATGCTTGGCTCTGTTCAGGAAAAGCATCTTACCTGTGAGAGACGATGCTTGGCTCTGGTCAGGAAAAGCATCTTACCTGTGAGAGACGATGCTTGGCTCTGGCATTTACCACAAAAGCAGTGGCATGTGCTGTCAGATTATTTTTTTTTTAAATGTTTACATATCCTGAGGCTGGACATTACTAGTTCATGACAAGTATAATGTTTGTGACAGGAGAAGTGGTTGCGAAGACTGACTATGCTATTAGTAAATCTAAGTACTTAAAACAAATATGGTCAATTTCAGTAGATTGCCACCAACCGAGTAACTTGTTGCACTGTGACAGCTCCATGTTGGTCAATGCCCCTTTGCCCTTCATCCGAGTCAGGCGTATGGAGTTGCTGATCAGTGATGCTGGAGTTGGCTAGAAGCTGATCGGGTTGCACTGTGACAGCTCTATGTTGGTCAACGCCCCTTTGCCCTTCATCCGAGTCAGGCGTATGGAGTTGCTGATCAGTGATGCTGGAGTTGGCTAGAAGCTGATCGGGTTGCACTGTGACAGCTCTATGTTGGTCAACGCCCCTTTGCCCTTCATCCGAGTCAGGCGTATGGAGTTGCTGATCAGTGATGCTGGAGTTGGCTAGAAGCTGATCGGGTTGAATGTTGTCCTGTGTACCACACATCAAAGAAACAGATTATTATTTGAAATTAATTATTTAGTTTCACCAAGAGAGCTATTTAAGTGTTTTGTTCCAATTTATCATATATTATTTTCACATTAACCCAGCTTTAGCCATAAAAGTCATTATATATTACTTTAGCCATAAGAGTCATTATATATAACTTTATTTTCACATTAACCCAGCTTTAGCCATAAGAGTCATTATATATTACTTTAGCCATAAGAGTCATTATATATAACTTTATTTTCACATTAACCCAGCTTTAGCCATAAGAGTCATTATATATTACTTTAGCCATAAAGTCATTATATATTACTTTAGCCATAAGAGTCATTATATATTACTTTAGCCATAAAAGTCATTATATATTACTTTAGCCATAAGAGTCATTATATATTACTTTAGCTATAAGAGTCATTATATATAACTTTATTTTCACATTAACCCAGCTTTAGCCATAAGAGTCATTATATATTACTTTAGCCATAAAAGTCATTATATATTACTTTAGCCATAAGAGTCATTATATATTACTTTAGCCATAAAAGTCATTATATATTACTTTAGCTATAAGAGTCATTATATATTACTTTAGCCATAAGAGTCATTATATATTACTTTAGCCATAAGAGTCATTATATATTACTTTAGCCATAAGAGTCATTATATATTACTTTAGCCATAAGAGTCATTATATATTACTTTAGCTATAAGAGTCATTATATATTACTTTAGCCATAAAAGTCATTATATATTACTTTAGCCATAAGAGTCATTATATATTACTTTAGCTATAAGAGTCATTATATATTACTTTAGCCATAAGAGTCATTATATATTACTTTAGCCATAACTTTAGCCATAAGAGTCATTATATATTACTTTAGCCATAAGAGTCATTATATATTACTTTAGCCATAAAAGTCATTATATATTACTTTAGCCATAAGAGTCATTATATATTACTTTAGCCATAAAAGTCATTATATATTACTTTAGCTATAAGAGTCATTATATATTACTTTAGCCATAAGAGTCATTATATATTACTTTAGCCATAAAAGTCATTATATATTACTTTAGCCATAAGAGTCATTATATATTACTTTAGCTATAAGAGTCATTATATATAACTTTATTTTCACATTAACCCAGCTTTAGCCATAAAAGTCATTATATATTACTTTAGCCATAAGAGTCATTATATATTACTTTAGCCATAAAAGTCATTATATATTACTTTAGCTATAAGAGTCATTATATATTACTTTAGCCATAAGAGTCATTATATATTACTTTAGCCATAAAAGTCATTATATATTACTTTAGCCATAAGAGTCATTATATATTACTTTAGCTATAAGAGTCATTATATATTACTTTAGCCATAAGAGTCATTATATATTACTTTAGCCATAAGAGTCATTATATATTACTTTAGCCATAAGAGTCATTATATATTACTTTAGCCATAAAAGTCATTATATATTACTTTAGCCATAAGAGTCATTATATATTACTTTAGCCATAAAAGTCATTATATATTACTTTAGCTATAAGAGTCATTATATATTACTTTAGCCATAAGAGTCATTATATATTACTTTAGCCATAAAAGTCATTATATATTACTTTAGCCATAAGAGTCATTATATATTACTTTAGCTATAAGAGTCATTATATATTACTTTATTTTCACATTAACCCAGCTTTAGCCATAAAAGTCATTATATATTACTTTAGCCATAAGAGTCATTATATATAACTTTATTTTCACATTAACCCAGCTTTAGACATAAGAGTCATTATATATTACTTTAGCTATAAGAGTCATTATATATTACTTTAGCCATAAGAGTCATTATATATTACTTTAGCCATAAGAGTCATTATATATAACTTTATTTTCACATTAACCCAGCTTTAGCCATAAGAGTCATTATATATTACTTTAGCCATAAGTGTCATTATATATAACTTTATTTTCACATTAACCCAGCTTTAGCCATAAGAGTCATTATATATTACTTTAGCCATAAAGTCATTATATATTACTTTAGCCATAAGAGTCATTATATATTACTTTAGCCATAAAAGTCATTATATATTACTTTAGCCATAAGAGTCATTATATATTACTTTAGCTATAAGAGTCATTATATATAACTTTATTTTCACATTAACCCAGCTTTAGCCATAAAAGTCATTATATATTACTTTAGCCATAAGAGTCATTATATATTACTTTAGCCATAAAAGTCATTATATATTACTTTAGCTATAAGAGTCATTATATATTACTTTAGCCATAAGAGTCATTATATATTACTTTAGCCATAAAAGTCATTATATATTACTTTAGCCATAAGAGTCATTATATATTACTTTAGCCATAAGAGTCATTATATATTACTTTAGCCATAAGAGTCATTATATATTACTTTAGCCATAAGAGTCATTATATATTACTTTAGCCATAAAAGTCATTATATATTACTTTAGCCATAAGAGTCATTATATATTACTTTAGCCATAAAAGTCATTATATATTACTTTAGCTATAAGAGTCATTATATATTACTTTAGCCATAAGAGTCATTATATATTACTTTAGCCATAAAAGTCATTATATATTACTTTAGCCATAAGAGTCATTATATATTACTTTAGCTATAAGAGTCATTATATATAACTTTATTTTCACATTAACCCAGCTTTAGCCATAAAAGTCATTATATATTACTTTAGCCATAAGAGTCATTATATATTACTTTAGCCATAAAAGTCATTATATATTACTTTAGCTATAAGAGTCATTATATATTACTTTAGCCATAAGAGTCATTATATATTACTTTAGCCATAAGAGTCATTATATATTACTTTAGCCATAAGAGTCATTATATATTACTTTAGCCATAAGAGTCATTATATATTACTTTAGCCATAAGAGTCATTATATATAACTTTATTTTCACATTAACCCAGCTTTAGCCATAAGAGTCATTATATATTACTTTAGCCATAAGAGTCATTATATATAACTTTATTTTCACATTAACCCAGCTTTAGCCATAAGAGTCATTATATATTACTTTAGCCATAAAGTCATTATATATTACTTTAGCCATAAGAGTCATTATATATTACTTTAGCCATAAAAGTCATTATATATTACTTTAGCCATAAGAGTCATTATATATTACTTTAGCTATAAGAGTCATTATATATAACTTTATTTTCACATTAACCCAGCTTTAGCCATAAAAGTCATTATATATTACTTTAGCCATAAGAGTCATTATATATTACTTTAGCCATAAAAGTCATTATATATTACTTTAGCTATAAGAGTCATTATATATTACTTTAGCCATAAGAGTCATTATATATTACTTTAGCCATAAAAGTCATTATATATTACTTTAGCCATAAGAGTCATTATATATTACTTTAGCCATAAGAGTCATTATATATTACTTTAGCCATAAGAGTCATTATATATTACTTTAGCCATAAGAGTCATTATATATTACTTTAGCCATAAAAGTCATTATATATTACTTTAGCCATAAGAGTCATTATATATTACTTTAGCCATAAAAGTCATTATATATTACTTTAGCCATAAGAGTCATTATATATTACTTTAGCCATAAGAGTCATTATATATTACTTTAGCCATAAAAGTCATTATATATTACTTTAGCCATAAGAGTCATTATATATTACTTTAGCTATAAGAGTCATTATATATAACTTTATTTTCACATTAACCCAGCTTTAGCCATAAAAGTCATTATATATTACTTTAGCCATAAGAGTCATTATATATTACTTTAGCCATAAAAGTCATTATATATTACTTTAGCTATAAGAGTCATTATATATTACTTTAGCCATAAGAGTCATTATATATTACTTTAGCCATAAAAGTCATTATATATTACTTTAGCCATAAGAGTCATTATATATTACTTTAGCTATAAGAGTCATTATATATTACTTTAGCCATAAGAGTCATTATATATTACTTTAGCCATAAGAGTCATTATATATTACTTTAGCCATAAGAGTCATTATATATTACTTTAGCCATAAAAGTCATTATATATTACTTTAGCCATAAGAGTCATTATATATTACTTTAAGAGTCATTATATATTACTTTATAAGAGTCATTATATATTACTTTAGCCATAAGAGTCATTATATATTACTTTAGCCATAAGAGTCATTATATATTACTTTAGCCATAAGAGTCATTATATATTACTTTAGCCATAAGAGTCATTATATATTACTTTAGCCACAAGAGTCATTATATATTACTTTAGCCATAAGAGTCATTATATATTACTTTAGCCATAAGAGTCATTATATATTACTTTAGCCATAAGAGTCATTATATATTACTTTAGCCATAAGAGTCATTATATATTACTTTAGCCATAAGAGTCATTATATATTACTTTAGCCATAAAATGATCGAATAGCCTAATGGATAGTATGACTTTGGTCCGTGTGTCGTCCGTTCATTAAATTGTTATTTTTAAATCCAGAGAACAAAAACAAAATGCTGGCTAGTTACTTCCTTGTTCCGGTGGTGCTTGGCTTTCCTCCGATTGGCTGTTCACCTGGTTGGGTACCTTCAAGTAGGTGTTGAAGTTGTTTTCTCTTCACATGATGATAGAAGGAACTGTACACTCTATATTCCTCAGAGCATCCGTCAATACCACAGAGCAACCAGAAATCAGGGCTGCGACTGTGCAATCTACCGACATGGCTCAATAACAGTATCAATTAAAAAGTACTAAAAACGCAGCAGATGACGCACCGCCAAAGCATCTTGAACATTACTAAAAGCAAACACAAGTAAAACGTTCCCACTGCTTTCGATGAAAAGGGCGGAAAGAACTGAAAACGATTTTCACAGGTATCTATAATACGACCAAGTAATTTGATTGGAGTAGAGTACAACAGCACTGGGACCTTTAACCATACATGTATCACTCTAATAACTGTTAATTACATTAATGGTCCTTATCTATCTTAAATTGTAACAAACTTTGCACCGCAAAGATGCACATATTTCCACAAATAACATTTGAGTTAAATTATGAATGGTCGTCAGGAGAGGACGGTAACGTGTAGAGACCTACACAAAGTAGAAAATGGATATGTGGTGCTTGGCAACAGTCCAGTCCCAGACCAGTTAGGGAACTAATGTAAACTCACATAAACTCGTACATCGCCTTGGTCTGTACAATTGCCCTTATTTTAGCGCCCCAAAAACGTAATACTTCTAGATCAACTGTAATGTCAATACCATTGTAAAGCACAATTTCTCCCCTTTCCAACAGAATCAATTACATGACCTAAACACTGCCCGTTTCTGCATAATTCAAGCAGGTGAGGGAAGCGAAACTAATGCGTGATAGTGAGAAGGAGAGATGTTGTGTGGGAAAATTGCTTTTTTTCACTCGATCTGTCCAACTTATCACCTTATCGGCTCTAAAATGTAAATAAAACACTATGAAGAGTTTATGTCATGTGTCATTTACATACCTATTTGAAGGTTTGTGTCGAATTTGAATCGGGTTTTTAAGGCGGTGCTAAAGTGATCTTAGAAGTAAACAGCGGCTTTGAGAAAGATGATCGCATGCAATTGATAAGGAAATGTGTTTTAATAAATTATTAGAATATTACACTCCTTAAACCATAAGTCTGAAACCATGTGATTGTATGAAATTGATTTTAATCATTAGATTGTCATAATACATGTGTGTAATTTGAATCATTAGATTATCATAATATATGTGTGTAATTTGAATCATTAGATTATCATAATACATGTGTGTAATTTGAATCATTAGATTATCATAATATATGTGTGTAATTTCAATCATTAGATTATCATAATACATGTGTGTAATTTGAATCATTAGATTATCATAATATATGTGTGTAATTTCAATCATTAGATTATCATAATATAATATATGCCATTTAGCAGACGCTTTTATCCAAAGCATTACTTACAGTCATGTGTGCATACATTCTTTAGCCATAAGAGTCATTATATATTGGTCCTGGGAGATTAACCCACTACCCTGAGCGTTACAAGCGCCATGCTCTACCAACTGAGCTACAGAAGGACCATCATAATACATGTGTGTAATTTGAATCATTAGATTGTCATAATACATGTGTGTAAGTGTTAGAATCATTCGATTATTATATTATAATACTGTGTGTGGTTTTAGTCAGTGGAATAATAATATATCCTGGAGTGTAGTTCTTAGTCAGAATCAACATTTTGGGAACAATGTGTCTAGTATTTTGATAACAGACTGTCTGTCTGAGCCAGATTCGGGGCCGACCTTGGCTGGGACACTGAGAACTTCCCAGTCTCAGGTCTCTCCCTATCTTAGGGGAGGGCAGGATTTGATGGTTTGTGTGGAAGTATGTGTGTCACTATAAATTGAAGGTCTTTGTACTGTGCACGTCAGGCCGTTCCGTCAATAAACATTTAACTTTGGTAGACTGGGCCTCTGTCTGTTTTAATTTCTATCAGTATCTTACAAATCCTGATATAAAAGACTGAGAGTAATATAATTGAATTGGTTAATGAACAGGAGAACAGAATTCTCAATGAAGACAAAACATGACTAGGTATCCCCCCCTTTACCGCTGTCACTGTCCATTTCTTGTTTTTAAAGGATGAGAGAAGTGCTACACCTGGTGGAGAGAGATTGTAAGACAGAAATAGGTGCTTTATGCGTGCTGTACGTTACGACAAGACACGTCTAGATGTAACGGAGGGTCCGTTTTTTAAAAACTTTTCTCCAATACTATAGAGCCATTACCATGTCGATCAACGCTTGAATAGAAACCTAATTCACACCCCCGATGTTGACGTCAACACAGTCCCATTAGTTTTCTTTGTAGCCTCGTTTGAATGTTGCAGTTGCGCACATTTGTACGGAATGGGGTGAGTTTACGTTATGTGTGTTGGCGGAGCCAAATAAATAAACAAATCATAATCTGTTGTCGCTTAATAATTGATTATTTAAAGTAACATGTCCCTCATTGTATTGTTTTTTTTGTTTGTTTTTGAGAGCTGACTTTTTGCAGTGATAGATTCCAAGATGGGAAAATGCTTACAAGAAAGAAACGGATGAAGAAGAGTTGTCGATTTCCATTGTTACTTGAAAATGTTAAAAAGGGAAGAAAACGACAATCCCATGTTTCTAAAATGGATTGAATATTTTTTTCCCTCATCAATCTACACACCCAATAATGACAAAATGAAAACAGGGTTTAGAAATGTTGGCAAATTTATATCATTTACATTTTTAAAAATTATTTACATAAGTATTGCTGTGAGACTCTAAATTGAGCTCAGGTGCATTCTGTTTCCATTGATCGCCCACCTGTGGTAAATGATATTTATTGGACATGATTTGGAAAGGCACACACCTGTCTATATAAAGACCCACAGTTGACAGTGTATGTCAGAGCAAAAACCAAGCCATGAGGTCAAGGGAATTGTTCCCGTAGAGATCCGAGACAGGATTGCGTTGAGGCACAGATCTGGGGAAGGGTACCAAAAAATATCTACAGCATTGAAGGTCCCCAAGAACGCAGTGGCCTCCATCATTCTTAAATGGAAGAAGTTTAGAACCACCAAGACTCTTCCTAGAGCTGGCCGCCGGCAAAACTGAGCAATCGGGGGAAAGGTGAGTTAAATGTTTTTCAGCGGCAGGGACTGGGACAGTGGTCAGGATTGCGGGAAAGATGAACGAAGCAAACTATAGAGAGATCCTTGATGAAAACCTGCTCCAGAGCACTCAGGACCTCAGACTGGGGCGAAGGTTCACAGCCAAGACAATGCAGGAGTGGCTTCGGGACAAGTCTATGAATGTCCTTGAGTGGCCCAGCCAGAGCCCGGGCTTGAACTGGATCGAACATCTCTGGAGAGACCTGAAAATAACTGTGTGGCGATGCTCCCCATCCAACCTGACAGAGCTTGAGAGGATCTGCAGAGAAGAATGGGAGAAACTCCCCAAATACAGGTGTACCAAGCGTGTAGCGTCATACCCAAGACTCAAAGCTTCAATCGCTGCCAAAGGTGCTTCAACAAAGTACAAAGTAAAGGGTCTGAATTCTTATGTAAATGTAATATTTCTGTTGTTTTTTTTACAAAATGTTTTTACTAAATGTAATTTTATAGATATTGCTCATAGGTAACTACACTGAACAAAAATATAAATGCAACATGTAAAGTGTTTGTCCAATGTTTCATTAGTTGAAATTAAAGATCCCAGACATTTTCCATACGCACAAGCAAAGTGTATTTCTCTCAATTTTTTTTTCTCACAAAGTTGTTTACATTCCTGTTCGTGAGCATTTCTCCTTTGCCAAGATAATCCATCCACCTGACAGGTGTGGCATATCAAGATGCTGATTTAACAGCATGAGGGACAATAAAAGGCTTCACTAAAATGTGCAGTTTTGTCACACAATACAATGCCACAGATGTCTGAAGTTTTGATGGAGCGTGCAACTGGCATTCTAACTGCAGGAATGTCCACCAGAGCTGTTGACAGAATTTAATGTTAATTTCTCTACCATAAGCCGCCTCCAACGTCATTTTAGTCCAACCGGCCTCACAACCGCAGACCACGTGTATGGTGTCGTGTGGGTGAGCAGTTGGCTGATGTCAACGTTGTGAACAGAGTGCCCCATGATGGACGTGGGGTTATGGTATGGGCAAGAATAGGCTAAGGACAATGAACACAATTGCATTTTTTTCGATGCCAATTTGAATGCACAGAGATACCGGGACAAGATCCTGAGGCCCATTGTCATGTCATTTATCCACCACCATCAACTCATGATTCAGCATGAAAATGCATGGCCCCATGTCGCAAGGATCTATACACAATTCCTGGAAGCTGAAAATGTTCCAGTGAGTATGGCCTGCATACTCACCAGACTAGTCACCCATTGAGCATGTTTGGGATGCTCTGGATCGACGTGTACGACAGCATGTTCCAGTTCCCGCAATATCCAGCAACTTCTCACAGCCACTGAAGAGGAGTGGGACAACATTCCACAGGTCACAATCAACAGCCTGATCAACTCTTTGCCAAGGAGACGTGTCTCGCTGCATGAGGCAAATGGTGGTCACACCAGATACAGACTGGTTTTCTGATCCTCACCCCTACCTTTTTTATAAAGATATCTGTGACCAACAGATGCATATTTGTATTCCCAGTCATGTGAAATCCATAGATTAGGGCCTAATGACTGATTTCCTTATATGAACTGTAAGTCAGTAATATCGTTGAAATTGTTGAATGTTGCGTTTATATTTTTGTTCAGTGATTTGTTATTAGAAACTCAACCAAGTTAACCCAGATGGTACCCTTTTTGGGGGTGCGAGCAACAACACTGAGTTGAGATTTCAAAGAGTGTGCATTCACGTGTCGGGTATGTAATTAGAGCCTACTGAGCCTCCCAACCAATCGCAGCGCATCCACAAGAGATTACAACCTTGTGACAGTTATTACTGAATCAGATGCAGCTGATTGGTGAATTTAGTGGAAACTTGCAACAATCATGGCAACAAGCATTTACAGATTGAAGAGACTATTAAACGTGTATTCTTCCATTTGCTACATCTATATTTGTTCTGAATTAATTCATTCTAGCCTACTGTAGTGATGGCATGTTCCCTGTAATCCTATTGGCTACGGTTGTTCATGGGTATTTCACATAGTCGGCATGCGCCCAGTGATTGTCAGTTGATAATTGGATTGCTTGATGGCTTAACGACACGTTATTGGAATACTGTCCATCAACATAACATCAAATTGATCAGAAATACAGTGTAGACATTGTTAATGTTGTAAATTACTATTGTAGCTGGAAATGGCTGATTTTTAAAGGAATATCTATAGAGGCGTACAGAGGCCCATTATCAGCAACCACCACTCCTGTGTTCCAGTGGCACTTTGTGTTAGCTAATCCAAGGGCTAATTGATCATTAGAAAACCCTTTTGCAATTATGTTAGCACAGCTGAAAACTGTTGTTCTGACTAAGAAGCAATGAAATTGGCCTTCTTTAGACTAGTTGAGTCTCTGGAGCATCAGCATTTGTGGGTTCAATTACAGCCTCAAAATGGCTAGAAACAAAGACTTTTACTCTGAAACTCGTCAATCTATTCTTGTTCTGAGAAATGAAGGCTATTTCATGAGAGGAATTGCAAAGAAACTGTACAAAGCTGTGTACTACTCCCTTCACAGAACAGCGCAAACTGGTCCTAACCAGAATAGAAAGAGGAGTGGGAGGCCCCGGTGCACAATTGAGCAAGAGGACAAGTACATTAGAGTGTCTAGTTTGAGAAACAGATGCCTCACAAGTCCTCAACTGGCAGCTTCATTAAATAGTACCCACAAATCATGAGTCTCAATGTCAGCAGTGAAGAGGGGACTCTGGTATACTGGCCTTCTAGGTAGAGTTGCTCTGTCCAGTGTCTGTGTTCTTTTGCCCATCTTAATCTTTTCTTTTTATTTGCCCAGTCTGAGATACATTCAGCAGTCCAGCAATCAGTTGATGTGTGTAAGTGTGTGTGCTGCAGGTTTAAAGCTACGAACACACAGGCTTTGCTCTCATAGGGGGGCTGTGCTTTGGCAAATTGGTGGGGTTATATCCTGCCTGGTTGGCCCTGCCAGGGGTATCGTCAGACAGGGCGAAAGTGTCCCTCGACTCCCCTGTCTCAGCCTCCAGTATTTATGCTGCAATAATCTATGTGCCAGGGGAGCTAGGGCCAGTCTGTCATATCTGGTGTCCTGTGTGAACTTAAGTATCCTCCCTCTAATTCTCCCATCTCTCTCTTTCTCTCCCCTCCCGGAGGACCTGAGCACTGAACTGTTCACCGGACGTGCTACCTTGTACCGGACCTGTCTCGACCTCTGGATGCTCATTTATGAAAAGCCAACTGACATTTACACCTGAAGTGATAACCTATTGCACCCTCTTCAACCACTGTGATAATTATTTGAACCCACTGATCATCTATGAATGTTTGAACATCTTGAAGAACGATCTGGCCTTCATGGCCATGTACTCTTATAATCTCCACCGGGCGTAGCCAGAACAGGACTGACTACCCCTCAGAGCCACATTCCTCTCTAGGTTTCTTCCTCAGTTCCTGCCTTTTTAGGGAGTTTTCCTAGCCGCAGTGCTTCTACATCTACATTGCTTGCTGTTCGGGTTTTAAGCTGGGGTTCTGTATAAGCACTTTGTGATATCTGCTGGTGTAAAAAGGGCTCCATAAATACATTTTATTGATTGATTGATATCCCATTCCACACTTTTTTGGGAGGGTTCATAAATGGATTGAAACTGGCTGGCCAGGTGGACTGGGGATAAGTTCTTTCCTCTTCTGGCTCACGTTGAGAAAGATGTACGTTCCTCTCAAGTTCTTGGCCCTTTCCAGAACAGCTACCTTGTCCTTGAACCTCAAGCACTTGACCACTATCGACCTGGGTCTGTCACCTGGGCTGGTGGTAGGTTTTCCAGTCCTGTGGGTTCGCTCGATCTCAATCTTCCTGTGGTCCATCTTCAGTTTCTCAGTGATATTTTCCCCTACTTTGTCCTCAGAATCGGTCCGGGACTCGTGGAGATTCTGCAATTCTGTCCACAACAATGTTGTTCCGCCTTGATTGTCCCTCGAGATAATCTGATTTCTCTGTCATTGCCATCATGGCCATCATGGTGGATTCAATGACTTACATATTGCGGTCATCTTACTGTTTTCTTCAGGTTCTGTACCTCTCTGGTCAGATTGTCCATTATTTTATTAGTGGACTCCACCAGTATCTGACTTGAAACTATTTTCTTGTTGTTGTAACAACTGCTTGTGGAACTATTTTTTGTTCATTTAAAATATTGTTTACCTCTGATAGAGAGACACCACTATCCTCAATGATACTCCCACCGGCTTTGGTCTTGGTCATGGTAGCAATGTAGACATTGCTGTTAGTCCACGCAGTTCTAGACAGGGCAGGTCACAGATGGAAACAGTGACAAACAGCAGGGATTCAAACAGTCACACTCCCGGGGACCATCCGTGTAAATTGGTGAGCTATATGGTACCAAACATCTGATTTGGAAGTTAACAATGAGTTAGACGATTCTAACAGTGATCGATTCTGATTCTAGCAAAGAGTTAGAATCCAAAGAAATGGTCAACAACCACCCACAGAACCTCCACACTTCATGCCAATCCCCAACAACAAGTTGATAGTATCATTTCTCTATGTCTGACAAGTAGTATGGAGCTGCGGCTCAGAGTATTGTTTCTTCATCCTATGCCTTGTATTCCTAGTGAATTTTGTGATGGTTTTTAACCCGCTAAGTGAAATTAGTCATGGAAGTTGTTAGGTTTATGTCCCATCCTACATTCTAATATGATCAGGTTTTGACCACTAGATGGTGCTGTTCCAGGTGATATTTATTTTATATATATATATATATATATATATTTTATGTTTGTCATTTAGCAGACACTCTTATCCAGATCGGGTAATTATTAGGGTAATGTGTTATTATTAGGAGCAATGAGGGTAATGTGGGTAATTATTAGGGTAATGTGTTATTATTAGGGTAATGTGTTATTATTAGGGTAATGTGTGGTAATTATTAGGGTAATGTGTTATTATTAGGGTAATGTTAGGTTGTTATTAGGGTAATGTGGGTTAAGGGTTGTGTTATTATTAGGGTAATGTGTTATTATTAGGGTAATGTATTATAATTATTATTAGGGTAATGTGTTATTATTAGGGTAATGTGGGTAATTATTAGGGTAATGTGGGTAATTATTAGGGTAATGTGTTATTATTAGGGTAATGTGTTATTATTAGGGTAATGTGTTATTATTAGGGTAATGTGTTATTATTAGGGTAATGTGTTATTATTAGGGTAATGTGTTATTATTAGGGTAATGTGTTATTATTAGGGTAATGTGGGTAATTATTAGGGTAATGTGTTATTATTAGGGTAATGTGTTATTATTATTAGGGTAATGTGTTATTATTAGGGTAATGTGTTATTATTAGGGTAATGTGTTATTATTAGGGTAATGTGTTATTATTAGGGTAATGTGTTATTATTAGGGTAATGTGGGTAATTATTAGGGTAATGTGCGTTGCTCAAGGGCGCATCTACAGATTTTTCACCTAGTTGACTTGGGGGATTCAAACCAGCGTCCTTTTGGCCGCGTAAGCAGTCTATGGACAAGGTATGACAACAAAACCCATGCGTTGGTTTTGTGGTCCACCGTTTCAAATGGTAACTTTTTAGCATTTGTGGCACAAATCCAATGCAAGTCAATGGTACTTATACAGTGCATTCGGACCCCTTGACTGTTTCCACATTTTGTTACGTTACATTCTTATTCTAAAATGGATGAAATTGTTTTTCCCCCCCCCATCAATCTACATACAACAACCCATAATAACAAAACAAAAACAGTTACTTAGCATTTTTTGTAAATTTATAAAAAATAAATAAAAAACTGAAATATGACATTTACATAAGTATCCACACCCAATAATCAGTACTTTGTGAAAGCACTTTGGCAGCGATTACAGCCCGAGTCTTCTTGGGTATGACGCTACAAGCTTGGCACATCTGTATTTGGGGAGTTTCTCCCAATCTCCTCTGCAGAATCTCTCAAGCTCTGTCAGGTTGGATGGGGGAGTGTTGCTGCATAGCTATTTTCAGGTCCCTCCAGAGACGTTCGATCAGTTTCAAGTCTGGGCTCTGGCTGGGCCACTCGATGACATTCAGAAACATGTCCCAAAGACTTATGGTCATTGTCCTGTTTGGAAGGTGAACCTTTGCCCCAGTCTCAGGTCCTGAGTGCTCTGGAGCAGGTTAATCTGAAAAAATGTCAAGAGCTTTGAAAGTTTCTTCAAGTGCAGTCGCAAAAACCATCATGAAACTGGCTCTCATGAGGTCTGCCATGGGAAAAAAGACCCAGAGTTCTCTGCTGCAGAGAAGAAGTTAATCAGAGTTACCAGCCTCAGAAATTGCAGCCCAAACAAATGCTTCACAGAGTTGAAGTAACAGACACATCAACATTAATTGTTCAGAGGAGACTGTGTGAATCAGTCCTTCAGGGTCGATTTGCTGCAAGGAAACCACTACAAAAGGACACCAATAAGAGGAAGAGACTAGGAAGTGGATAAGCATCTTTAACAGTGTTCTCGGTTAACCTTCTGTAATCCAAACAGAACCTGATTGAGCCGTCCTTTCTTACAAACACCACTGGTGCTGGCCATGGACTGCTGGACTGCTGGATGGGTTAACTATTCCTCCATCTACCATGTCCTGCAAATGCTTGTCAAACTCGGCTTCCAGATGAACATGCACCCACCTCAACACTTGTTTGATAGGCCTGGTGTCCCCTGTGTCAATCCTATGCTGGACTAGTTTTGTGCAGCCCAAGTCAAAATCGAAACACTCCCACATACCTTCCCACCATTTCCTTTACAACTCTCAGCTGCACCTCAGTTCGCTGGCTGCAATCTATGCAGTAACTGTTCTACGTCCCACTTTGCTGTGGTGGGAAAATATGTCGGCTGGTTAGAATCCTGTGGGTTAGCAACAATACAATCTTCACGACCCTTCTCCCAGATAGAGAAACAGTTCAGTGCCCTCCCTCAGTAACTGTGAATCCGGATTCATCACACGCACTGGCAGTTTCTCCTTAACTGAGCTGCAAATGCTACATGCTACCAACAGGTTACTTGTATCAGTGACTTTAACACAGGGCTCAAGAAGACCATCCATTTTGTAATTGTTTACTTCATCTTCATCACTTCCCTTCGTCTTTACCAGTTATAAACATTTAACTTCTGGAAGTTCGTTCATCATCATCACTTCACACCTTCCCCCTGGCGCTCCCCTGAAAATCAGCGGAATCTGCTTCCCCAAAACACAACATGTTTTCTTTCTCTAATCAGGTACAGCCCCGTATTTTACCAGGAAGTCTGTCCCTATCACTGGTCTGCGTCACTAGTGACTACAAAATCCCAGGTCAGATTCAAACTGTGGATGTTCATGGACCAGCTCCCCAGGACTGAGAGAAACTGTCCGTTTGCTACTTTAATCGTGCTGTGGTATGGTTGCAGTGTACCACTCTTACCTCCAGTAGCAGTTCTCCATACCTGTTTGTGTACCATTGAAACCTGGGCCCCCGAGTCCACCATGACCTCACACTCAAAGTCAGCCATTTTGCACTCCAGGTAAACCCCACTCCCCACAACACTTGAAGTAATCCTGGCTGTGGACTGGTCAGCTGTGTATGTAGTTGAAGCCCATGCTGCTCTCCTTTTCCATGTAAGGACAATGTTTTTTCATGTGCAATGTGCAACCACAGTGCCAACAGGCCCTGCTATTGGTCGAGGTCGTCTCCTGGTCCGGTCTGTATCCTCCCGCGGAGTCCGCTGTTGCTAGGCAGAGTAACCTCACTTGTCCCACACATGTTCACGTTGTATTGTGCAGCGTCTTTGCTTTCCAGAAATACTAGCTGCCTTATCTGATGTCTACAGCAATGCGAACTCACATAACCTACTGACCACAACCACACAACTACTGACCACTACTGACTACAACTACTGGCCACAAATACTGGACCACACACCTACTTACCAAAACCACTGACCACTACTGACCACAACAACTGGCTACAACCACACAACTACTGACTACACAACTACTGACCACAACCAACCAACTACTGAAACACAACATCACAGCAACACACCACAACCACTGACCACTACTGACCACAACTACTGACCTCAACCACACAACGGTTAGCTGCTAACAGTCAATAGATAGAGCTGTTTAGTACTAGATTTATTACTAACCAACAACAGCTGCACATTCCAATAAAATAAAATAAAGTTTTGAAGTTCACTTTCCTTGCTTTATCTATTATCTAACATGAATCTAGCAAGTGCAGTGCTCATTTAGTTTTATAGAAAAAAACTTTTAGCATGTTTCTCTCACTGGCTTTAGCAATGGAAGGAGCAGGGTTACCAAGGTAACTGTTGCCTAGCAACACGTGCCTCGGAGGGAGACAATATTTTCATAGGAGGGAGACAATATTTTCATAGCTCGACAAATTCCCGTGATTTCTGACCAAACAGTTAGCGTTAAGATCCAGAATGCTTCCCTGGACGACCTGGAATGACATAGATAATATTTCTAATGATCACTAGCTTCATCATCCTTCTCAGGGTCATGCTCCATACTCTAAATAACTCAACTGGCTAGTTTGCCTGTCTGTAGAGAGAATAGAAGGGCGGGCTGTGATTGGATAGAGCGAAGCTGTCTGTGTTCACTCCCTTCATACTTCCCCTGATAACTTCTCACCAGTCATGTGCTAACGGTTTGCTGATTAACCTAGCTTGAGGTGTCTGGTTGTAACTTTGTAGCTTGCTGTTTAGTAGCCATATCTACAACTGAAAAGAGAAAAGGTTTTACAATAGGGATACAATAAATCTCTGAATGTAAAACCTCTTTCTATTTTTAGTCATAGATATGCTACCTGTAGTTGTTTAGCTAACTTAGCTAGCTAGACTAGTTAACTACCAGGGTTTCCATAAGCCAGTAATTGGCTGTTTTTGGCTGCAAAAAAAAACGAAAAGCAGATAGATAAAATTGATGCCGCCCAAATTGAACGGTAGAAAGAACAAACTGTAGGCTATCAGCGCGTCACCAACCACTTTACAATGTGAGCTGGAGGCATTATTCCTTTTGAAAACTGTTAATGGTTTGAAACCTGAATGTTTTACTTCATCATGAAGCATGTCTCTGACCATGGCCTAAATGAGCGCATGGAACTCAAAGATGGCCAATGCAACCTTTGGCCTATAACTTCCATTGTCAACTACTGTTACTAAAAATACATAAAGCCGACAAATAAAAACAGTAGAAAATATACTGATGAAAATTCTGGTTCATTCAATCACATTTATCTCTCTACTTAGCCTGTCTGCCTCCCTTTCTATCTGTCTTGTCTTGAGCTATTGAAATGCTATATAGTATCAAATCAATGGTACGCGATGTGGAGTTTATCTTAGACTCCCAGGAGCTGCCACAGTTTGGTAATTACAGACGAAAAATGAATTCCTCTGTCACTGTCCATGGTTTCTCCTGGCAGGCCGAATAGACTGAAAACATGGTTGAGCAAAAGTACTGTTGTGGTTTCCGCTGTGTCATTGGTTGCAGGCAGGCACTCCACCCACTTTGTGAATGAGCAAGTCACTGTGAGGAGATACTTGTTGCCTCTTGCCGACCTGGCAACTGGGTCGACCCAGTTGATCTGGATCGAGCTCCAGGGGTAAGACACACCCTTGCGTTGCAGGGGTGCTCTGTGAAGTAGCTTGGAGGGTTGAAACTGGCAGCAAACTAGACCCCTCACGTCTTGGGCCACATCTTGTTCCATGTGAGGCCAGTGGGCCACCTGTCACAATGTTTTACATGTAGCCTTGACCCCCCTATGGCCTCCACATGGCTCGTCGTGGGCATGAGCTATCATTATCCCCCCTACAAGTGTGAGGTGCTTTTTAGTTGCGTACAGCGAACGCAAGTCGTGTGAGCCTGCCAAGGCCAGTTCGTACACTGGATCAGACAAGAAAGCCATCGAAGTCGCGAGGAACTCATCTTGGTGTTGCATCGATACCAGGTCACCATTCAGGAATGAATGCGTTAGCAACACATTATGTTCGTGCAAAGACATTTCCTCTGGTGGTACATGAGAGGAGCACTCCGAGAATTACACTTGTAGACATATTTTAGATGTTTAATATTCAGGTCTTAAAAAATGGCTTGTTCTGGACATTTATAATACTGAGGCCCCCAGAGATATCTATAACCCCAGACATTCATGCTTCATAGATAACAACCGTAAGGGAAATAAAACTGGGGGGTGGAGTGGGGCATGGGCCACAAAATAACACACACCCTCTAACACATGACCACACGAACAGGGGGGCGGGACAATGCACATATTCACTACATGTCAGAAGGTCATAAGTTCAGCAATCAATCATATTTTTGACACCTGTCATCAATCAATCATTTTGACACATGCCGTATCCTATCACTCTCTTACATGGATACGCGTTACGGCAGACCCCATGGGCGCCTCGGTGATCATTGCATCTCGAGCATCAAAACACCTAAAGGGGTGCTGTGAATTGCACCAGATTTCGCCATGCTGTTGACATGGTCGTTGCCAAGTTTGTCACGACCAGGTGATTTTGGAGTGTCACGTGACTTTCTTCCAATACACCTGTATGTCGTGTTTGGTGATGAGGTCATCGCAAGCTAGGATGAGCTCTTTGTTTTTCACCTCTTTGCCACTTGAGGTAGTCATGTGATTTTTGTTTCCAAAACGGCGAGTGGCATAAGAAGATGAGTCTGGCGTAGTTTGAGTCGGTGCAGATTGCCAGTCCTGACAAGTCGTATTTCATCGCTGTTTGCAGTGTGATCAGTACGCCAGCAACTTCTGCGAACTGGCTGGTCTTGTTACCTAGCTGAAATTGAAATGGTGTGCACGGAATGTCGTTGTGCCGTACCAATCCAACACCAGCTTGCAGCTTGGTCTAGATGACGGTAAGAACAGCCGCACACAAATGCCATCAGCATGCCGAGACACACGTTCTCTTCGAACGTAGTTTGAAGGCAATGGCGGAGCTATGTCACACGGGGGGTGAAATCAGCGTCTAGATAAATACAGGCCCAGACTGTGTGTGGAAAATGATTTAAGACTGAGACTCTCTCCAATACAACCCAACATTGTAGAGTTATGTGCATCCTTTCAAGCGCACCCTTCTCATTAACCTGTGGTGAGTTATTCCAAATGAATTTTGATGAAACAAATAAAGTTTTAAGATGGCTAAATAAAGAGCAAAACTATTGATTATTGAATTTCAAATTATTGATTATTATATTATTATTTGTGCCTTAGTCCTATAAGAGCTCTTTGTCACTTCCCACGAGCCGGCTTGTGACAAAAACTCACACTCATTCTTATGTTCAATAAATGTATCGTATAGTGGGTGTGTGTGGCAGGCTTACAATGGTGGCAAAAAACAACATTTGAGAGTGCTCTGACCCCGGTGCTGGAGGGGGTACGCACCTGGAGGTTGATGGTTTGAAGGGGTATGGGACTATAAAAAGGTTTGGGAACCACTGCTCCAGAAGGTACCTTAGGGTGGTATTTTTCTGCATCGCAGAGTCCACCTGGGTATTTATATTAGACACTTGAGTATCGCACTTGCTCTGTTCGGCCTCATACTTATCTGTTATGGTTTGCAGGGAGAGGTCTCGAGTGCGGAGCGGGAGATTCAATGATGAGATGTCCTCCGCTTGCTTAGAGGTCACTTTTCCCAACGTTGTCACCTGGGTTTTCTCATCGTTCATTAGATCAGCGACTTCAATGAGTTCTGTTGTTTTGTCCTCCAACTTGATCATTGTGTTCATTAGCTGATCGTCTTTTGTCTGCAGCTTTTGGAATAGAGCATTATTGCTTTGAGGGGTCATTCAAAACTGCTTGAAGGGCATCAAGTTGCTCGCCATTTATTTTAGCTAGCTCGTCAGATTCATCAAGTTTTGTGTGGACTTTGTCGTATTTATTTTTGGCTAAATCGAGTTGTTCCTGTAGAATAAGGATTTGTTCAAGAGTTTGTGCAAGTTCTTAATCGTAAGTGCTTGCCAGAACTTTCAATTGTTCTGTTCTCAAATGCAGTTCCTCGGCTAGCAGTATCGTCTTTGTCGGCTTTAATCGATAACTTCCTGGTTCTCTCCACCTGTCCCTTCATCTCCACAGATTCCTGCTCGTGTCTCTGCTGGGCACTGAGGTATTGGAGCACTGTCCATCTCTGCTGGTGGGCATAGTTGAGGGCTAACCTGGAGAGAACCTTCACAAGGCCTGTGCCTGATGGTCTATCGCAATTTCTGCAGTTTTTTTTTGCTTATGTCATCCTAATCGAACATTTTCAGCCCTTCGACATAGTTAGGATTTGTGTTGCTGCAGAGGTCAGCGACAAATCTTTCCGTGGGTAAGGGTTCACTTTATTAGCGGGGCACCCCATCCGATAACTAATAATCATGATAATGTGTTAGGCTATTTGGGAATTCAACTTTAATTAACTTGAAAAGTGTTGCATCTATAGGTTAGTGTGGAAAAGTTTAAAGTGTTTCATTGGTTGGAACAAATCAGTTTGGATATTATCCAACTGATCAACCTGAAAAGGTAAGTTTGGCCATTTTTAATGGAATGAAACATGATATCCAATCAGTTGAGATTGATTGGATATCATACAGTTTACCCCATTGTAATAGGTGTGAGAAGTCAAGTGGTTTTACATGAATCCCCCCCCATAATTACTGGCGATATGTCACCACCAGGGGTCTCTTCTCCCTGAAAGCTGAAACCACACAGGATTCCAGTAAAGGTGGGACTTCCAACAATACTAGGTCAGTAATGTGGGAGTTGGCTCCAATGAGCTTGCAAAAGCAACTTGAATTGATTCATCAATTTTAATGATGAATCAAACCTGTGTAGGTTATTTGGGAATTACACTTAAATTTACCTGAAAGCACTGTATATCTAGGTCAATGTGGAAAAATGTCTCATTGGTTAGAACAAATCGATTTGGATATTATCTAAATGATTAACCTAAAAAGGTAAGTTTGTCCATTTGAACCCCTTTTGTTTAAATTGAATGAGACACCGATATCTAATCAGTTGTGATTGGCTGGATATCAGAAGAGTAACCACTTGTTCCAAATGTGAGACAACTGTTGGGCCTCAATGGAATGTATTTGTTGTACCGGAACACGCGGTAACATAAAAGAAAATACCTGCCGTTGGTCTACTCACACTACTGATGGAGAGATAATAAGTCAGTTTCAGTCAAACGACGATATCTACTAAAATTGATTAATTTATGACCGAATCTACTCACTCCTGAAACGCGAGAGACAGAAATAGTACTACGTTTGGCCCAACTAGTCTATTCCTCAGAATACCCCAACATCGGCTGGCCCATACTTCCTAGCTCGTAGCATTCATTAAATCCCCTACACACTGACTTTTCGTCAGATATACAACACCGGAGTCAATCTCTCCCTACTAGTATCTGGATGAAAAGGAACCATACACATGCCATCTCCTGCCTACAGCCATATTGGTGTAAAACGTATCGTGCTACACAATTCCTATAGACTGAATTCAACAGTAAAGCCTAGTTTTATCTTAGATCCCTCTCACGGGGCTCCAATATGTTGTGAAGTGACTATCAGTAATCTGATGACTTATTCATTTGATCAATTAAATATGTTTAATTGATACTCGAATAAATTAATAATGTAACAATTAACTCATTAGGAATTTGGGGGCACCATGGGAAAAGTTTTTTAATGAGCATCTCCCGAATTAATTCAAGAATATTTAGATATCATAACAGTCACTAATTAATCATTCCCTCATATCAGTCTCATTCTGAACGTCGTAGACTTTGTAAATCTGCACAAACCAGAGTCTCACTGATTCCATACCACACAAATTGATTTTATTATTTATTTACTATCAAGCTAAATGATAACATAAGATACACACACACACACACACACACACACACACACACACACACACACACACACACACACACACACACACACACACACACACACACACACACACACACACACACACACACACACGGTATAGGTTATTGATTGGAAACTTAATACGACAACAAGTCCGTAGCGGACTAGCACAATATGACACTTGTTACACAAGATGGAGATTTAAAGGGAGAGAGAGAGCGAGAGAGAAAGAGAAGCAACACTTGGATACATTTGAGAACTACACTCGCAATGACACTAATACCTTGCCCCGAACTGCTGCTCTTTTGGGTAAGAAGTAATGCATGTATTTACGTGTTGAATGTCTTCATCAGGTATCTCTGTTGGACCCAGACCTTCGTGGAAAGGGTTCCACTTATTTCGGATGGCCTTCTCCTTCATTCTATGGTGTAAGTCTCTGATTGTCCACAGGAGGTCACAATGTCCTTCTTAGTTGTCTGTTTACTTGCACTCGTTCTGGAAGAGTTGTCTCCTGAGGACGGCTAATCAGCCGTGTCGATGATCCCCAGAGTGGTGATGAGAGCACTGTAGGACATGATGATTTGAAGAGAATAACAGAATGGTCCTACTTAAATTCATCTCCTGAAACACAGTACTTAGAGCAGCTACTCAGCCGTAACATTGATTGTTAAAGAGGTTCCTTTGTCTTCTTCAACCTTGTGTTGCGTTCCGGCGTTGTGACTATCGTAGACCTCGCTGCAGCTGTGGTCCGTTTTAGTCCGAAATGTTAATTCTTAACTCAATCTTCTTATATCCTCGGGTAAAACAGGGGCAATTTTGTCATTCTCACACACTCTCTGGGCTCCCTGGGGTGTGGATAGTTTCAAGGCAAGGTATCAGAATTAATTAGTATGATCTCGTTAGAGAAATAAAGTCACAATCCTATCGTCACAAAAAACATTCTCTTTATCCTTGATATTTTCTACAAAACGTAAAGAATGTAAACCTGATATACACCGTGTAAAAGCTCTTGATGTTACAATATTTTCGTTTATAACGTCTTTGTAACAATTTTAATCACAAAATAGACATTCATTTTCCATATTCAATCTCTCATCATTCCTAAACATTCAGATGTGTAAATATATTGTCCCAGTGTCCATTATTTGATGTTAAAGTTTTGGGCAGAAAATGATTCTGTTAACACAAAGACTTTCCATTTGCCCAAATCTTCTGCTGCCTACAATTTAAGATCAACATGAGGTGTTACGGTATAATGCATGGCTCCATGTCACAAGGATATATACACAATTCCTGGAAGCTGAAGTTCTTCTATGCTTGCATACTCACCAGACATGTCACCCATCGAGCATGTTTGGGATGCTCTGGATCAACGTGTGCGACAGCACGTTTCAGTTCCCGTCAATATCCAGCAACTTCGCACAGCCATTGAACAGGAGTGGAACATCTAGCCACAATCAACAGCCTGATCAGCTCTATATGAAGGAGATGTGTCACGCTGCATGAGGCAAATGGTGGTCACATCTGTGTCTAACAGATGCATATCCATATTCCCAGTTGTGAAATCCATAGATTAGGGTCTACTGAATTAATTTCAGTTGACTGATTTCCTTATATTCCTGTAACTCAGCAAAATATTTTAAATTGCTGCATTTATATTTTATTTTACTAGGCAAGTCAGTTAAGAACAAATTCTTATTTTCAATAACGCCCTAGGAACAGTAGGTTAACTGCCTGTTCAGGGGAAGAACGACAGATTTTGTACCTTGTCAGCTCAGGGATTTGAACTTGCAACCTTTCGGTTACTAGTCCAATGCTCTAACCACTAGGCTACCCTGCCACCCCGTATAGTAATGGTGTGCTATGAATATGGGAACAAATACTTTTTTACTACTGTCATCGGGTGTATAAGAGGCGAAGTCGGATGCAGGAGAGTAGCGTGATGTAAACAGGCGCACTTTTATTTAAGTTCCAAAACGAGAGCACTAAATAAATCAAACGCGCTCAAAACCCGGAACATAACAAAAGTAAAGTTCATAATAAAACACCACAAATAATATGAAACAATTACACACAAAACATGATGGGAAACAGAGGGTTAAATACAAGTAGATTGATTGGGGAAATGAAAACCAGGTGTGTATGGAAACAAGACAAGACAAAATGGCCTTTTACAGAGGAGTGGCTTCAGTCTGGCTACTCTACCATAAAGGCCTGATTGGTGGAGCGCTGCAGTGATGGTTGTCCTTCTGGAAGGTTCTCCCAGCTCCACAGAGGAACTCTGGAGCTCTGTCAGAGAGACCATCGGGTTCATGGTCACATCCCTGACCACATGTGGATATCTGAAAGGATTGGACAGGTGTCCAAACAATTCCACTTGGTCTATCAGAGTGCAAGATGGAGCTACCATGCTCCACCTAGGTAGGGGCTAGGATAGGGATGGATGTGGAATCCCACATCAGCAGCACATGTCCATCCCCAGGCCTCCCCCAACACACACACACACACACACACACACACACACACACACACACACACACACACACACACACACACACACACACACACACACACACACACACACACACACACACACACACACACACACACATTCATGTACTGTATGCTTTCTACATAAGACTATCCACAGGGGCTCATGTCCACGAAAGCTTTGACGCAACCCAGAAGTGTTTTCCCTGTTCACAAGCAAGCGACGGGTACAGTGGGGGCAGGGTTGGATCAAGTCTACGCCTATAGGCTACATTGTATGTCTGTTTGAAGCAGAAACGGGATAACAATATCCTGGTCCAGCTCGGCATCATGTTGATATCTTGTCATGATAAATACATTATAACTAATCGATATATAGAAACCAGAACATATAATAATCATTATACTAAAAACTGGGACGTTTGGTTGAGTGTGTGCATTTTAGTACTGTGGCTTTAAGAATTGATCCTCCCCTCCTTCCTCGTCCGTCATCATTTCTCTGTCCTAGGTGCTAAACTGAAGCGACGCTCATCCCGTTGCAGTATCAGCAGCCATGGCCGAAATAAAGACGGGGATTTTCGCCAAAAACGTGCAGAAACGGCTAAGCAGGGCGCAGGAAAAGGTAAAGCGTTTAACACATTTCAAATCGACATCCTGTGTATCAAGTTGTTTTTGCTTTGTGCTAAACCGCGTTTGTGCCCAGAGGAGCGGTCCAAGGATTGTCCTCGGGTAGCTGGGAGGAGCAGGTGTATGGATGGATGTGTGTAGAAATTGTAGTCGGCGTAGGCTAATCGTGCACGGATAAGTGAATATGTCTCATGATTAAAATACCTTCCCTGATGTATTTTGCTTGACTATAACGGCATTTATGTTCTAGCCTCTGCATTTAGCCGAGATGCATGGCGACAATTGTTAATGTCGCGAATGCAATATTATCCCCTACTGCCATTTCACAGCGAGGCTTTGAAGGCTCCATTACAGTATCCACTTTAATATACGAACTAAATGAACGGAAGGCCCTTAGAACGGAGGTTGGGACTTTTTTTGAGGTTAGAGGCCAACACACTGCTTTTGTGAAGCCTGTCAAATGGGAATGAGCCTACATCAATCTAATAACGGATATCACGTCAACTAAATGTCATAGCGATGTCTGAAACATTTCATTCGGTGTTAAAGATCAGCCTCCTCCATTTCGAGGCATGCTTGTGTTGGTTTCATTTACATTTCGCTCATAGCCCAATTAAATACATCACCTTAATTCAAGTTGAGTGTCAAAACCGTGTTTTTCTGCAAGGTCAGGGGAAGGGGAGATGGTGAGATGGGGAATGCCCTGCTCACTGCAGCACGAACGATATAGCGGTGGTTCTCTTCCCTACTCGTGCTCAACGATGCGTTTTTTAGGCTGTGGCGTAGCCTATATGCATGCGTTTACAGTAGTAGAGATAATACTCAGCCAATCCTTTCTATTTAAGAACGGGTATTTTTAGGGCCTTGCTTGTATTTACAGACTCCAGGTAGACTAATAATGGAATTTTGGCCAAAAGCTTGAGAAGGGGAAACTGCCTAGGCGGCCTAGCAGTTAGAGAGGCGAGCCAACAACTGGGTTGCCAGTTTGAATCCCGGGTCCGATGGGAAAAATCCCTCGGAAATGAGGCAACTGTTATTGCTGTTATCAAATCCTAGATGCCATTGCCTGCCGTTGTGCCCTTGAGCAATGCACTTACCAAAACAACAGCTCCCTGGGCGCACAGTGTGAGCTCTGCTCCAAAAACATGTCTATATGTGTCTTTCAGAGGGTTTGGGTTCAAAGTGGAAGTCAAATTTTGGTTGGACCTTGTGTGCAATTGACCAATAAAGTCATCTTAATCTATTGTTTTACAGGCTTTGTCTTACCGAAAATGGGATCTATGTTTATTATGGCTTGTATCCTTAGGCAAGCTAGTCATTTTTACAGGGCAATATTGAAAGGTTTTAGCCAGTTGTTGTTTTTACAACCTGTTTTGGCCTGCCTCATTTAAATTGTACATGGAGAGCAAATTTGGTTTGATATGAAATGGGACGTTGACATGAACACAGATGCAATTCACAGATACAATTACAGACAGTCTATTAGACATAATACAATTGTATCTACAACCATGACAAAAGACTGCACACCGACCACCTATCACCCTTCTTTCAACTAGCTGATGGTCAGGTCGAAATAAAAATCAACGGCCTGTGAAGCTGGTAAAGAGAGTATTCCCTGGTTCTAGATCAGACACACGCACACACAGACACAAACCGCAGTAAGAGGATTGTCTTTCTTTTAATATCCCCTCGTGCTACTGTTCTCCTAATGGCAGACTCGAGGTGAAGAACGTGCGGAACAGTCTTAGTTAATATATACATTACAGCCAAAACGGCTTTTTAATTACACCTATTGCTTGGCCCAAGTGTATGCGGTAGTGTAGTTATTAAACCCACGGTATTCCCAAACAAATGTTTTCTGAACTCAAGTACAGGTGGAAACATTCGTTTAATACCTCTCCTCTAAATTCAATAGCGTTGACAGACACACATGGGCCTTTTGCCGGGGAAATTCACGATGACACGCGGTCATATGACAAAGCTGCATCAACATGTCTAAAATCTGTGGCGTGGCAGGCAAGATGTGTAGACCGTCTACCTCTGAGTGTGCTGTCCATGGTGCTGAAATCACCAATGTTCTGGTGTTAAGTTTTTTTTTAAGCCTAAGTAAGGGACGTGTAAGATTTATGAAAGGTTTTGGCTTGCAGTATACTACACTTACATTCGGAGTGCTTTTTCATTTGATATTCAATATGCTATTCTTATTCTATTCTAAGACGAACCTTCCATTTGAATGCATATTGAAGTTCATCATAAGTATTCAATAAAACTTTATTGAATGAATGCACCTTTTTGTCATCATCAGGCCTGCTCATATTCTATAATCAGCTTTACCCTAGATGTTACCACCACAAACCAATATTACTTTATACCAACAAATGTTTTACACCCACTTTTTGCCATATCTACTATCTAAGCCTACGAGAAAGTGTCTGCCATCAGGCCTGGGGGGAAGCAAAAGTAATTCCGCTACCCAAGAATGGTAAAGCCAACTTCACTGGATCTTCACTCGGAGCGAGGAAGAGCTCGGTTTTGTTTTGATCGGGAAGTTTGTTGTTTACAATATATTGGAAAGTTCTTGGTCGCTACCGAGCTTCTTATTTTGGGTCTGAGAAGCTATTTGGTATCGCAGCTAGCCTAAATGCTAGCCAGCTGGACGCCCAGTTAGCGAGGTGTTCTTGAACGCAGCCTGCGACGCAGTTAGCCATTGTGGCTGGGACCGCGGATTGTCCCGGGTTCGTGGCCGTCTAGATCCCTGCTGTTGATTTGTTTTCAATTTTCCCCGTGTCCTGCCCTGTCTGGAACTGCAAAGGGTAACAGCCTAACATACGTTGCTATAGCTACCATGACAAAGACCAAAGCAGGCGGGAGTACTGTTGGGGACAGTGTCACTGGTGTCTCTCTATCACACGTGAAGGATCTTTTTAATGAAACAAAAAGAGCAGCAGTTACAACAACAAGAAAATAGTTTCAAGTGTTTTGTCCAAATACTGGTGGGTTCTACGACCTGAGCAGAGAGGTCCAGGACCTGAAGAACAATTTGCAGTTCTCCCAGGGTCAACTCGATGAGTTGAAACAGGAGAACGGAAAGATGACAGCAATCTGTAAGTCATTGAGAGAGGACATCAGTTCTGTGTGTGAATCCTTGATAACAATGACAGATAAATCAGAGGGACAATCAAGGCGAAACAACATGGTTGTGGACAGAATTGCAGAATCTCCACATGAGACCTGGATGGAGTCTGAGTACGAAGTGAGGAAAATGATCTCTGAGAAATTGAAGATGGTCCACAGTAAGATTGAGGTAGAGCGCGCCCACTGGACTGGAAAATTCACCACAGGTGATAGGCCCAGGCCAAGTTCCTGAGGTTCTAGGACAAGGTAGCTGTTCTGGAAAGAGCCAAGGACTTGAGAGGAATGTATATCTTCCTCAACGAGGACTATCCTGAAGCTGTGTGCCAGAAGAGGAAAGAACTGATCCCAGCCATGATATCTGCATGAGGGCGTACATCCGCTACGACAGGCTCATTTTCCACCCTCCCTCCAAGAAGCCTGGAAGGGATGAGAGAGCCTAGCCTATGGGTTCGTAGCCTCAACCCCGCAGCACACACACACCAATTTATTAATGGACTGCTGAATATATATATTTACTCTTGCTTTGTATGCTCCTTTCAATATGATGTCCATCTCTGATAAGCTACACAGGAAAGGGCTGAAAATAGACCATATTAATACAGTTGAAGTCAGAAGTTTACATACACCTTAGCCAAATACATTTAAACTCAGTTTTTCACAATTCCTGAAATTTAATCCAAGTAAAAATTACCTGTCTTAGGTCAGTTAGGATCACCACTTTATTTTAAGAATGTGAAATGTCAGAATAATAGTAGAGAATGATTTATTTCAGTTTTTATTTCTTTCATCACATTCCCAGTGGGTCAGAAGTTTACATACACTCAATTAATATTTGATAGTATAGTCCCTCCTGCAGCAAAGCACCCCCACAACATGATGCTGCAACCCCCGGGCTTCACGGTTGGGATGGTGTTCTTCAGCTTGCAAGCATCCCCCTTTTTCCTCCAAACATAACGATGGTATTTATGGCCAACAGTTCTATTTTTGTTTCTACAAAATTTCTACAAAAAGTATGACCTTTGTCCCCATGTGCAGTTGCAAGCCGTAGTCTGGCTTTTTTATGGCGGTTTTGGAGCAGTGGCTTCATCCTTGCTGAGTGGCCTATCAGTTTATGTTGATATAGGATTTGTTTTAATGTGGATACAGATACTTTTGTACCTGTTTCCTCCAGCATCTTCACAAGGTCCTTTACTGTTGTTCTGGGATTGATTTGCACTTTTCGCAACAAAGTGCGTTCATCTCTAGGAGACAGAACGCTTCTCCTTCCTGAGCGGTATGACGACTGCGAGGTCCCATGGTGTTTATATTGCGTACTATTGTTTGTACAGATGAACATGGTACCTTAAGGCATTTGGAAATTGCTGGATGAAGCAGACTTGTGGAGGTCTACAATTTCTTTCTGTGGTCTTGGCTGATTTCTTTTGATTTTCCCATGATGTCAAGCAAAAAGGCACTGAGTTGAAGGTCAGCCTTGAAATACAGCCACAGGTATACCTCCAATTGACCCAAATGATGTCAATTAGCCTATCAGAAACTTCTAAAGCCATGACATAATTTTATGGAATTTTTCCAAGCTGTTTAAAGGCAGTCAACTTAGTGTATGTAAACTTCTGACCCACTGGAATTGTGATACAATGAATTATAAGTGAAATAATCTGTCTGTAAACAATTGTTGGAAAAATGTATTGCGTCATGCACAAAGTAGATGTCCTAACCGACTTGCCAAAACTATAGTTTGTTAACAAGACATTTGTGGAGTGGTTGAAAAATGAGTTTTAATGACTCCAACCTAAGTGTATGTAAACTTAAGACTTCAACTGTATATGTAGCCTTAGAAATAAGGTTAATGAAATCAATAACTTTGCTAACATCAGATAACATTCATATATTAGACTCACTTAGATAATTAATTTGTTGATACATCAGTAGCTATATATATATATATATACCATTTATAGAAGAGACAGAAATGCTGATGGGGGAGGAGCCATATCCCTGTAATGCTTAGAAAAGATCTTATGTCTTGTGTTATTGAAGTGTTGTGGTTGGAGGTTCACTTGGCACATCTAAAGCCTTTTCTTTTGGGGTGTTGCTATAGGCCACCAAGTGCTAACAGCCAGTATCTAAATAATATGTGTGAAATGCTTGATAATGTATGTGATGTAAACAGAGAGGTCTGCTTTCTTGGGGACCTGAATATTGACTGGTTTTCATCAAGCTGTCTGCTCAAGAGGAAGCTTCTTACTGTAACCAGTGCCTGTAATCTGGTTCAGGTTATTAATCAACCTACCAGGTTGTTTACAAACACTACAGGAACAAGATAATCCACATGTATTGATCCCATTTTTACTAATACTGTTCTAAAGCTGTATCTGTACCCATTTGATGCAGTGATCACAATATAGTGGCTATATACAGGAAAGCCAAAGTTTCAACAACTGGCCCTTAAATAGTGTATAAGATATCATACAAAATATTTTGCTGTGACTCTTATGTGGATGATGTTAAAAATATTTGTTGGTCTGATGTGATTATCTTCTTATGGGCAGGTGGGATGGCAGCGTCCCACCTGGCCAACATCCGGTGAAATTGCAGAGTGAGAAATTCAAACTACAGTATTATAAATATTTAACTTTCATAAAATCAGAAGTGTTATACATCAAAATAAAGCGTTACTTCCTGCTAATCCGGCCGCTGTGTCAGATTTCAAAAAGGCTTTACGGTGAAAGCAAACCATGCGATTATCTGAGGACAGCACCCCGCATACAAACACATGAAAAACATTTCAACCAGGCAGGTGCGACACAAAAGTCAGAAATAGCCATATAAAAAATGCCTTACCTTTGATCTTCTTCTGTTGGCACTCCAAAAGGTCCCAGTTACATCACAAATGGTCATTTTGTTCGATAATGTCCTTCTTTATATCCATACAAAACTCAGTTTAGCTGGCGTGCTTCAGTCAATAATCCACCCAGTTTCCCTCCATCAAAATGCATACAAATTGAATCCCAAACGTTACTAATAAACATTTCCAAATAAGTCAAACAACGTTTATAATCAAACATAAGGTGATTTTGATAAACAATCAAATTTAAGACGGAGAATCGTTGTTGTCTTTACCGGAGAAAAATACCAAAGTATGTGCTCTCTTCCACGCGCTTGGAAACACTACAGCCAAAATGTGAGCCACCTAGAAAAACTACAATTTCTGGCTCATTTTTCCAAAAACCAGCCTGAACCTCTTTCTAAAGACTGTTGACATCTAGTGGAAGCCCTAGGAACTGCAATCTGGGAGAATTTGGCCTTATAATAAAAGTGATAGCCATTGAAAATAGTGATAGGCCCCAAAAGAAATTCTGGGATGTTCGTCCTCTAGGTTTCGCCTGCCATATCAGTTCTATTATACTCACAGACATAATTTTAACAATTTTAGAAACTTTTAGAGTTTTCTATCCAAATCTACCAATTATATGCATATCGTTTCATATCTGGGCCTGAGTAACAGGCAGTTTACTTTGGGCACGCTTTACATTCGGACGTCAAAATACTGCCCCATACCCAAGAGAGGTTAATGAGGAGTATCCAGACGCTGCACTTGATTAATTTATGATATTGCTTCTTCCAATTATTCATAAACATGCACCTGAGAAGAAACTGACTGTTAGAACTGTTAAGGCTCCATGGATTGATGAGGAATTGAAAAACTGTATGAAGGAGATGGGGCGAAAGGAGTGGCTAATAAGTCTGGCTGTACATTTGACTGGCTTACTTACTGCATATTGAGAAATTATGTGATTAAACTCAACAAAAAAGAAGAAGAAACTTTAATATGAAGCCAAGATGAATGATATAAAGAATGATGGAAAAAATACTTTGGAGTACTTTAAGTGACATTATGGGCAGAAAGACTAATTCAACTCCATCTTTCATCGAATCAGATGGCTTATTCATCACAAAACCGTTTGATGTCGCCAATTATTTTTTGGGATTATTTCACTGGCAAAGTGGAAAAACTTAGGCAGGAAATGCCCACGACAAACTCATGTATTAAAAAAAAAAAGAATAATGAAAGAAAAGCAGTGCAAGTTTGAATTTTGTAAAGTTAGTGTGGGAGAGGTGGAAAAACGATTGTTAACGATCAATAATGACAAACCTCCTGGCATTGAGAATTTAGATGGAAAGCTACTGAGGATGGTGGCTGACTCTATAGTCACTCCTATCTGTCATATTTTTAATCTGAGTCTAGAGGGAAGTATTTGTCCTCCGGCCTGGAGGGAAGCCAAAGTAATTCCACTACCCAAGAGTGGTAAAGCGGCCTTTACTGGTTCTAACAGCAGACCTATCAGCTTGCTGCCAGCTCTTAGCAAACTGTTGGAAAATTTTTTGTTTGACCAAGCTATTTCTCTATAAACAAATTAACAACAGACTTTCAGCATGCTTATGCTTATGTACTGCACTGACACAAATTACTGATTGGTTGAAAGAAATTGATAATAAGAAGATTGTGGGAGCGGTAGTGTTAGATTTCAGTGCAGCCTTTGATATTATTGACCATAACCTGTTGTTGAAAAAACATAACCTTTCTAGTGCAGGCGTTCCGCTAGCAGAACCCCTCGACAACATTCTGCTGAAAAGGCGAAATTCAAAAATGTTTTTTAGAAATATGTAACTTTCACACATTAACAAGTCCAATACAGCAAATGAAAGATAAACATCTTGTTAATCTACCCATCGTGTCAAATTTTAAAAATACTTTACAGCGAAAGCACAACATATGATTGTTAGGTCAAAGCCAAGTCAAAAAAACACACTGCCATTTTTCCAGACAAATATAGGAGTCACAAATAGCAGAAATATAGATAAAATGAATCACTAACCTTTGATCTTTATCAGATGACACTCATAGGACATCATGTTACACAATACATGTATGTTTTGTTCGATAATGTGCATATTTATATCCACAAATCTCAGTTTACATTGGCACGTTACGTGCAGTAATATTTTGATTCCAAAACATCTGGTGATTTTTGCAGAAATACTCATAATAAACAATGATAAAAGATACAAGTGTTATTCACAGAATTAAAGATAGACTTCTCCTTAATGCAACCGCTGTGTCAGATTTTTTAAAAACTTTACGGAAAAAGCATAATCTGAGAACGGAGCTGAGAGCCCAATCCAACCAGAGAAATAGCCACCATTTTGGAGTCAACAGAAGTTAGAAATAACACTATAAATATTCACTTACCTTTTTGATGATCTTCATCAGAAGGCATTCACAGGAATCCCAGTTCGAACAATACATGAGTGATTTGTTCCATAAAGTCCCTCATTTATGTCCAAATAGACACTTGTTGTTAGCGTGTTCAGCCCAGTAATGCATCTTCATCTTCATCAAATTTGATTTGTCACATACAGCGAAATGCTTGTGCTTCTAGTTCTGACCATGTAGTAATATCTAACAAGTAATTTAACAATTTCACAACAACCACCTTATACACACAAGTGTAAAGGAATGAATAAGAATACAAATATATATGGATGAGCGATGGCCGAACGGCATAGGCAAGATGCAGTAGATGGTATAGAGTACAGTATATACATATGAGATGAGTAATGTAGGGTATGTAAACATTATATAAAGTGGCATAGTTTAAAGTAACTTGATACATTTATTACATCTAATTTTTTATCATAAAAGTGGCTAGAGATTGAGTCAGTGTGTTGGCAGCAGCCACTCACTGTTAGTGATGGCTGTTTAACAGTCTGATGGCCTTGAGAAAGAAGCTGTTTTTCAGTCTCGCTTTGATGCACCTGTACTGGCCTCGCCTTCTGGATGATAGCGGGGTGAAGAGGCAGTGGCTCGGGTGGTTGTTGTCCTTAATGATCTTTTTAGCCTTCCTGTGACAACGGGTGGTGTAGGTGTCCTGGAGAGCAGGTAGTTTGCCCCCGTTGATGCATTATGCAGACCTCACTACCCTCTGGAGAGCCTTACGGTTGTGGGCGGAGCAGTTGCCGTACCAGGCGGTGATACAGTCCGACAGGATGCTCTCGATTGTGCATCTGTAAAAGTTTGAGTATTTTTGGTGACAAGCCAAATTTCTTCAGCCTCCTGAGTTTAAAGAGGCGCTGTTGTTCCTTCACCACACTGTCTGTGTGGGTGGACCATTTCAGTTTGTCCATGCGGAACTTAAAACCTTCCACCTTCTCCACTACTGTCCCGTCGATGTGGATAGGGGGTGCTCCCTCTGCTGTTTCCTGAAGTCCACGATCATCTCCTTTGTTTTGTAGACGTTGAGTGTGAGGTTATTTTCCTGACACCACACTCCGAGGGCCCTCACCTCCTCCCTGTAGGCAGTCTCGTCGTTGTTGGTAATGCAAACTTGATGATTGAGTTGGAGGCGTGCATGGCCACTCAGTCATGGGTGAACAGGGAGTACAGGAGAGGGCTGAGAACGCACCCTTGTGGGGCCCCAGTTGGGTGCGGCCCGTCAGGAAGTCCAGGACCCAGTTGCACAGGACAGGGTCGAGACCCAGGGTCGGTCTCAAGCTTAATGACGAGTTTGGAGTTTACTATGGTGTTAAATGAACAGCATTCTTACGTAAGTATTCTTCTTGTCCAGATGGGTTAGGGCAGTGTGATTGCATCATCTGTGGACCTATTTTGGCGGTAAGCAAAATTGGAGTGGGGTCTAGGGTGTCAGGTAGAGAGGGAGGTGATATGATCCTTGACTAGACTCTCAAAGCACTTCATGATGATGGAGGTGAGTGCTACGGGGCGATAGTCATTTAGCTCAGTTACCTTAGCTTTCTTGGGAACTGGAACAATGGTGGCCCTCTTGAAGCATGTGGGAACAGCAGACTGGGATAAGGATTGATTGAATATGTGGACACACAAAGCATGTGTGTCCATGTATGCTGATGATTCAACGATATACGCATCAGCAACCACAGATAATGAAGTCACTGAAACCCTTAACACAGAGTTCCAGCCTGTTTTGGAATGGGTGGCCTGTAATAAATCTCTAAAACTAAGAGCATTGTATTTGGTACAAATCATTCCTTAATATTGGAACTACCCATCCCGGATCCGGGAGAATTGTCAGCAACTACACTAATTGGCATAGCGCAACGGTCAAATAATCTTACTAGAAAATATTCATATTCATGAAATCACAAGTGAAATATAGCGAAACACAGCTTAGCCTTTTGTTAATCACTCTGTCGTCTCAGATTTTGAAATTATGCTTTACAGCGATAGCAAGACAAGCATTTGTAAGTTTATCGATAGCCTAGCATAGCATTATGTCCAGCTAGCAGCAGGAAGCTTGGTCACGAAAATCAAAAAAGCAATCAAATTAACCGTTTACCTTTTGATCTTCGGACATTTTCACTGACGAGACTCCCAGTTAGACAGCAAAGGTTCCTTTTGTTCCATAAATATTATTTTTTATACCCAAAATACCTCCGTTTGTCAAGTTATTTTCAGAAATCCACCGGAAATAGCAGTCACGACAACGGCGAAAAAAATTCAAAATGATATCCATAATATCGACAGAAACATGGCAAACGTTTTTTAAAAATCAATCCTCAAGGTGTTTTTCAAATATCTATTCGATAATATATCAACCGGGACAGTTGGCTTTTCACTAGGACCGGGAGGAAAAATGGCTACCTCTCTGTTACGCGCAAAAATCACACTGAGAGCCAACAGCTGGCCACTTACGCAATGTGCTCGTTTACACTCATTCTTCAACAAAGGCGTGAAACTACGTCTAAAGGCTGTAGACATCTTAGGGAAGACGTAGAAAAAGGAATCTGGTTGATATCCCTTTAAATGGAGGATAGGCATTTCCTGATTGGATTTTCCTCAGGGTTTCGCCTTTTAATATCAGTTCTGTTATACGACAAGATGCAATATTTTTGACAGCATTTGAAAACACTTAGTGTTTTCAAAAGCTGTCAATTATATTGTCATATTGCTAGCATCTGATGTTAAGAAAACCCATCCAACCAGGAAGTGCCGCATTTTTAAAAACCGCCTCATGCCAATGACTCTTATATGGCTGTGAATGGCTACGAATGAGCTTACGTTCAGCTAAATCTGTAATGAATGGTGTCTGTTGACAGCATTGTGGGAGACGTCTTTTTAGGCATTTCCATTGAAAACTGCCATGGTCAAACAAACTGCCATGGTCAATGGTTGTAAAGATGCGGAGAGGTCTGTCCGTAAAAAGAGATGCTCTGCTTTTTTGACACTGTACTCCAAAAGCAAGTTCTGCAAGCTCTAGTTTAGTCTAATCTTGATTATTGTCCAGTTGTGTTTTCCGGTCCAGTGGGGGCAAGGAAAGACCAAAAATAATATTTTTTGAAAAAAGCAGCCCAGAACAGAGTGAAAGCATCTGAAGTTCTTCAAAGGTAAATAATTTAATTTGGTTGCTTTTCTTATTTTCATTGTAATCAGAGAGCCTGATATAATGCCATATAAACTGCAAAATGCTTGTCTCTCTTGGCTGAGAGCTCAGAGACTGATTGCATCACTTCTTCTTTTAAAAGAAACATTAATGTGTTGAAAATCCCAAATTGTTTGCATAGTCAACTTACACACAGCTCTGACACACACATTTACCCCACCAGACATGCCACCAAGGGTCTTTTCACAGTCCCCAAATCCAGAACAAATTCAAGAAAACGTACAGTATTAAATAGACCCCTTATTGCATGGAACTTCCTTCCATCTCATATTGATCAAATAAACAGCAAACCTGGATTAAATATTAATAATAAAAAATAAAAATAATAAAATATATAATAAAATAAAAAACAGATAAAGCAACACCTCGTGGCACAACGCCTCTCCCCTATTTGACCTAGATAGTTTGTGTATGTAGTGATATGTATGTAGTTCTGTCCTCGCTGTTCATGTCTATTGATGTTCTGTATTATGTCATTCTGTATTATGTTTCATGTTTTGTGTGGACCCCAGGGAGAGTAGCTGCTGCTTTTGCAACAGCTAATGGGGATCCTAATAAAATACCATTTACAACAGTGTGCCTCAGTGATCAGTAGGTCTGGCTACCTTCAAAATGGATACTGACTGTAAGTCGCTTTGGATAAAAGCGTCTGCTAAATGACATATATTATTATATTATTATACTAGAAATTGGTTTAAAAATAATGCAACATCTGCCGCAACAAGTGACGCTGAAACTCCACTCGTTGAAATCACTGCTACAATTGATGGCGATCATGGCAATGTGGCCTGCCCACAGATTTGGGCTAGCCTAGTCTCTGTCAATGGTGAAGCTAGCGGAGCCCCCCTCCCAGTCCCGCCACCTGCCTCCTTGCCCCCACCTAGCTCAGCAGCAGCTGATAGCCATGCTAAAGCACACAAGCCAGAGCCACCCACATCCAGAGAAGCAGCCCCAAATGACCTTGGGGTTGAGAAGTCCAATCGGGTGATATTAGATGTGTTTCCAGTAAGTTGTATTCAGGGAAGAAGCAGTCTTTTGCTAATACATGGTACCATAATCGATATTGGCTCGAATATTCAGTACAAGCTGACTGTCACGTTCTGACCTTAGTTCTTTTGTTATGTCTTTGTTTTAGTATGGTCAGGGTGTGATTTGGGTGGGTTGTCTATGTTCGTTTTTCTATGTTGTGTTTTGCGTTTGGCCTGGTATGGTTCTCAATCAGAGGCCGGTGTCGTTAGTTGTCTCTGACTGAGAATCATACTTAGGTAGCCTTTTCCCACCTGTGTTTCGTGGGTGATTGTTTTCTGTCTTTGTGTATGTCACCAGACCGAATGACACGAAACGAAACAGTCCTCTTTGTTATTTTTGTTTTAGAGTTCTGTGTTTAATAAATTCATCATGAACACGTACCACGCTGCGCATTGGTCCTCCGATCCTTGCTACTCCTCCTCAGAAGATGAGGAAGACGAGTGTTACACTGACTTCACCTTTACCACCTTTACCATTAAAGGGTTCTGTTATTGGAAGCATTAGAGACAGAAAAAGAACAAACCTGCCACCTCGAAAGAACACTTAACATGTAAAGGCTATGTAGAGGGAGAGAGAAATGCACCAAGAGACAACCAGTGTGGATACTTCCTGCGCTAACATGGATCAGCTTGATCTTCGTAGATATTACCTCGGCTCTGTTGTTGACATTATTGCATTTTTATCCGTTAATAAACTCCCTCTAAGAAGAGATCATGACGCATGACAGAGAAAGGCAGTGGGGTGTTGTCATTGTTTGAGTATACCCCCCCCCAAAATGACCCAGAAGTGGCCAAGATAGCACCAACCATTCCGCACAACGCAACCTACACGAGCCACGACGTCCAGAACGACTGAATAAAACAAATGAGCAACTTAGCGACGGAGCATATTGTCGGGGAAGTAATACGGGACTCGTTTTCTCCTATAAAGTGGACCGAACAAGAGACTCCACAGCTGCGAAAACATTTCAATCGTACTTCTGTTTGTTGATGGAAACTATGAAATAAATGAGCGCATTCTGACCATAGCCACTGCAGATGCAGGTGATGCCAAAACTCCCACAGAAACTGTTATCACAGAACAGACCAAGGCTGGACTGAGAACGGGCAAAATCCTGAGTAAAGTCTACAACGGAGCCTCTGTGATGTCAGGGAAGCATGGGTGAATGCAGAAACTTCTACCACCAGCTTCATCTGGTGGCGGGCCATGCCATTTCCTCCGAGGATGCCATCTGAGATTTCTTTCAACATTTGTAATCTTCTTTCCAAATTTGTAAGAAAGCCCACCATTAGAGTTCATTTACAAGGGGGAGACACTGAAACGCCTGCTCGACCACTGCTAGACTGGTCACCTGGCCACTGTACATGTCATCTTCAAGTTCCCCAAGGATATATCCAAGGCACAGATTGAAAACACACAAGCTTTTCCCGCAGATGTGGAAGTCGAGGCAGTGAGGTTGCCATATCAAAGCCCAGCTTCAGGTTGATCGTTCTCATGGTAAAAAAAAGATCCTGATACTTTTTGACCCACCAAACAATGTGTTCCAGTCACTGGTGAACGGTGTGTTGATGGTCTCCAAGTTTTTGGAGCTATGGAATCAGTGGAATCAGTGCGTTGACGCAACAGACCAAGGGCCAAACAAGAGGAGACACACAACCAACAAAAATGTGGTTGAAGAATCAACGGGAGTGGGACACAACCATGATGAAGAGGAGGCGAGCAACGGGAGTGGGACACGACCATGATGAAGAGGAGGCGAGCAACGGGAGTGGGACACGACCATGATGAAGAGGAGGCGAGCAACGGGAGTGGGACACGACCATGATGAAGAGGAGGCGAGCAACGGGAGTGGGACACAACCATGATGAAGAGGAGGCGAGCAACGGGAGTGGGACACAACCATGATGAAGAGGAGGCGAGCAACGGGAGTGGGACACAACCATGATGAAGAGGAGGCGAGCAACGGGAGTGGGACACAACCATGATGAAGAGGAGGCGAGCAACGGGAGTGGGACACAACCATGATGAAGAGGAGGCGAGCAACGGGAGTGGGACACAACCATGGTGAAGAGGAGGCGAGCAACGGGAGTGGCGTAGATGCACTACGTGGAGAGATGAACGGGCGCGGTTTGGGGAGTGCAACAGCATACTTATGCATACTCAGACTTGCTGTCTTCACTTGATGCAGCAGGGCACATGTTTCTGGATACAGCCAAAGTCAAGTCCCTCTTGGAGTATGCTGTTGCTGAGTATGCTGTTGCCCAACAGTTCCTCCACACACAGGTGAATGGGTCCACGCTTGCAGAGGATTGGAAATGGACACAAAACTCTTCTGACCACCTTCCACAAGACCATGGAGGCATTTCTAAGTGTCATGGTAGCAATGAAGTCTGCTTGAAAGTTTGGAACCTCCACTGCCGTGTGTGAGAACTCTTTTTCTACGTTGAATAATATTTTCAGTGATCCCCGAAGGAGCATGCTTCAGCCTCGCAGAGCCCACCTTATACAACTTTCCGTCGAGAATGACCTCGCAAGGAAATGCAGGAATGAGTGGAAGGAATATGTGCTGAGGAGATTCCATTCCGCAGAGAAATGCCATCTCCAGGTTTATTAGACCCAACAAGGAGAGGCAGAGAGTGTGAGTAGATTGTTTTGATGTTTTGCTTGTCTGCAATGTGCAGAGTGGTGCTGTCCATGGTCCTGTTTAAGGTTCGCTTGTTATTTGCACACTGTGGTGCTTTTGTGACTCTGTTTTGGCTATAGGCATAGGTAGGCCTATGTGTTGAGATGGGGTTTTGATACAGGTCAGGAGAAATCTGTTTTAATTTGTCTTATCCAGTTGTTCCTATCCGTTAATTAAATCAGACTTTATTATCTGGGCTTACCATTTAACCCCCCAAGGTTGATGTCTGTATTTGGGGAGTTTCTCCCATAATTCTCTGCAGATCGCCTCAAGCTCTGTTAGGTTGGATGGGGAGCGTTGCTGCACAGCTATTTTCAGGTCTCTCCAGAGATGTTCGATCGGGTTCAAGTCTGGGCTCTGGCTGGGCCACTCAAGGACATTGAGACTTTTCCTGAAGCCACTCCTACATTGTCTTGGCTGTGTGCTTCGGGTCTTTGTCCTGTTAGACTGGGGCGAAGGTTCACTTTCCGAGGTCCTGAGCACTCTGGAGCAGGTTTTCATCAAGGATCTCTCTGTACTTTGCTTCGTTAATCTTTCCCTTGATCCTGACCAATCTCCCAGTCCCTCTGAAAAACATCCCCACAGCATAATGTTGCCACCACCATGCTTCACTGTAGAGATTGTGCCAGGTTTCCCCAGACGTGACACTTGGCACTCAGGCCAAAGATTTAAATCTTGGTCTCACCAGACCAGAGAATCTTGTTTCTCATGGTCAGAGTCCTTTAGGTGCCTTTTGGCAAACTCCAAGTGGGCTGTCATGTGCCTTCCTTCTGGCCACTCAACCATAAAGGCCTGATTGGTGGAGTGCTGCAGAGATGGTTGTCCTTCTGGAAAGTTCTCCAATCTCCACAGAGGAACTCTGGAGCTCATTCAGAGTGACCATTGGGTTCTTGGTCACTTCCATGACCAATGCCCTTCTCCCCTGACTGCTCAGTTTGGTTGGGCGGTCAGGTCTAGGAAGAGACTTGGTGGTTCCAAACGTCTTCTGTTTGAGAATGATGGAGGCCACTGTGCTCTTGTGGACCTTCAACATTTTGGTACCCTTCCCCAGACCTGTGCTTCGATACAATCCTGTCTCGGAACGCTACGGACAATTCCTTCGACCTCATGGTTTGGTTTTTGCTCTGACATGCAATGTAAACTGTGGGACCTTATATACACAGGTGTGTGTGCCTTTCCAAATCATGTCCAATCAATGGAATTTCCCACAGGTGGACTCCAATCCAGTTGTAGAAACATCTCAAGAATGATCAATGGAAACAGGATGCACCTGAGCTCAATTTAGAGTCTCATTGCAAAGGGTCTGAATACTTATGTAAATAATGTTTTTGTTATTTTTAATACATTTGGAAGAATTTCCTAAAACCTGTTTTGGCTTTGGCATTATGGGGTATAGTGTAGATTGCTGAGGAATGTTTTATTTAATCCATTTTAGAATCAGGCTGTAACATAACAAAATGTGGAAAAAGTCAAGGGGTCTGAATACTTTCCCAATGCAGCGTATGGGTTGAAAATGGCAGATTTGGACACTGATAAGCTCTTAAATTGTAACGCAGTGGTTTTACAGTAACGTGCCGTCAGAGCTCAGGGTCTCCGCTTAACAGCTCTGTATAGGTTTAGCCGTTCTGAACTTCAGCACGGCGCAACAAGAAGTTGCCCCATCACTCAATTATTTTGAAAGATGAGGCGTTGAGGATTTTTTTTTTAAAATGCCGCTTCGATGTCAAACACCCGTGAGTCCAAATGTGCACTTCACATTTCCATATCATTAAAGTCATGTCATACACCGTGTCAATGTTTATGATCACTGTGTTTGATGTACAGTTACAAGATGATGATGGTGTTCTACCGTTGGTTGTCCTGAACAGAATGAGCCTGTTTGTTGTGTTGTGAAGACAATTTGTCACGGACCATACATCTGAATGCATATCTGAATGCAATCTGAATGCATATCTGAATGCATATCTGAATGCATATCTGAATGCATATCTGAATGCATATCTGAATGCATATCTGAATGCATATCTGAATGCATTCATGACTCCATTCTATACGCACAAAATGAAGATCTTCTCTGAATTGCCTTGTGAAAGCCTGACACTGTAAGATTGCATTTTTTAAAGTTAGCTAGGCATGTTGGCAATTAGAACAATCTTTTCAATTATGACCCAGATTCCGATTTTATTATGGACCGTTTTTGGATTGCGTGAATCACAACAGTAATTGTGTGAAGGCTTGGATGCAGGTCTTGTGTTCCAAACAACCTACAACTGTGCTTTTTCTAGTTCCGCAACGGCCCAGCTAGGACAGCTCAAAAAAAAAGCACCTTTTAAAGTTCAGGTCTCTTCTTTTGAGTCATAAAAGTGCATTTAAATGATTTGGGAACTGTGCACACTTTGGAGAGGTGTGTGGCCACTTTGAAACACCAGTTAGACCTCTCACTCAAACCCGTGTCATTTTGGAGAGGTGTGTGTGGCCACTTTGAAACACCAGTTAGACCTCTCACTCAAACCCGTGTCATTTTGGAGAGGTGTGTGGCCACTTTGAAACACCAGTTAGACCTCTCACTCAAACCCGTGTCATTTTGGAGAGGTGTGTGGCCACTTTGAAACACCAGTTAGACCTCTCACCCAAACCCGTGTCATTTTGGAGAGGTGTGTGGCCACTTTGAAACACCAGTTAGACCTCTCACTCAAACCCGTGTCATTTTGGAGAGGTGTGTGGCAGAAACACCAGTTATTCACTCAAACCCGTGTCATTTTGGATTATGGCCACTTTTTAGACCTTCACCCAAACCCGTGTCATTTTGGAGATCCACTTTGAAACACCAGTTAACCTTCACCCAAACCCGTGTCATTTTGAGAGGTGTTGGACTTTGCACCAGTTAGTCTTGTGTTTTTGGAGAGGTGTGGCCACGTGGTTAGTCCAAACAACACCAGTTAGTCCTCTCACTCAAACCCGTGTCATTTTGGAGAGGTGTGTGGCCACGTTGAAACACCAGTTAGTCCTCTCACTCAAACCCGTGTCATTTTGGAGAGGTGTGTGGCCACGTTGAAACACCAGTTAGTCCTCTCAGGTCATTTTGCTTGAAACACCAAAAAAACCCGTGTCATTTTGTAGAGCCACGTTGAAACACCAGTTAGACCTCTCAAAACCCGTTCATTTTGGAGAGGTCTTGAAACTTCTTTTGTCATTTTGAGTCATAAACACCAGTTAGACCTCTCACTCAAACCCGTGTCATTTTGGAGAGGTGTGTGGCCACTTTGAAACACCAGTTAGTCCTCTCACTCAAACCCGTGTCATTTTGGAGAGGTGTGTGGCCACTTTGAAACACCAGTTAGACCTCTCACCCAAACCCGTGTCATTTTGGAGAGGTGTGTGGCCACTTTGAAACACCAGTTAGACCTCTCACCCAAACCCGTGTCATTTTGGAGAGGTGTGTGGCCACTTTGAAACACCAGTTAGTCCTCTCACTCAAACCCGTGTGTCATTTATTTGGTGTCATGCTGCGCCGACCCCCAATTTTCCAAGAATAATCTTATCATGTTACCGAATGTAATCCTGAGTATCTCCGATTTTTATTGTCAACAAATGCAGAGAAAAGTGCAGTAAGTCAAATGAACATCAACAGTGTTCATGTTTGGATTCAGTCTTGTGTCAGTTTAGTGTTGAGTCCTCTCCTTTTAGGGTAACCATTTCCCCATAACTTACAAACTGTTCCCTTTTTAAATGCTACCTCTTCTGTAAGAAACATTTCAATTTTGCCCTATAGGTTCATTCCCATGAGTGTAAGGGGTTCATTTTAAGGTCAGGATTGGGTAGGAGAAGCTGATCCTAGATCTTCATCTCGGGGAAACTTCAACCTGGAGAAGGCCTGCAGGAAGAAGAGAAAGGACAAGGAGTGCTTTGTTATCATGGGGAAGGTATTGGATGTAGCCTGGCCCTGATATGAGATCCTAGGGCAGGATGGATCACATGAGGAAGAAGTAAAAGAAACAACCAATGTCGATCCCAAGTGACAAGACGCATCATGTCCCAATTATACACACCTATAATGGATTTTCAACTGCTACAAGGGTTTATTAAAACCTTGTCAAAAGCATGAATCTAACTTTACAATATTAAAGTCTATGCTTGGTTTCCAATCTGGCATTTTTCTTTTCTTTTAGAAGGACTCCTGTGTATTGTCAGTGTTCCTCCTGTTGACACAATCAATTCTGTTAGTGTTGTGCTGGTCCTGTATTCAGTGTTTTTTTCCCTTTATTATCTAATCTTTACTGTGGAACAGTCGGGTTGGTCAGGTTTGATTGTGATTCATGTGTGACTGGTAACAATATAACCTTGCAGATAAAATACACAACAGTAAGTGTATATCGCCACCTCATCTCCGCCCACTTCAACAGTGATTTGCCGTGAAGAGACATAAACATTTTGGCAGTGGCTGACCTGTTAAGACCACTATGCTGATGAGGTGTACTAGTCGGAGTGTTGAAATTCTGCACTGGAGCTCCATCCATAGTAATTTTTTAGCAAAGGGATATGCTCCGGTATCTTGGCTAAGAAACGTACTCCACTTTTTGTCTCTTTCACAATAATAATAACAATAATGGGGGGTATTCATTGTCAAAACTATTAACCCAAAAGTTTAACATGTAAACTCAGCAAAAAAAAAGAAACGATTATCTTTTAATACATTATTCCATTTCTGTTCGTCACGTGTCTGTGGAACTTGTTCAGTTTGTGTCTCAGTTGTTGAATCTTATGTTCATACAAATATTTACACATGTTAAGTTTGCTGAAAATAAATGCAGTTGACAGAGAGGACGTTTCTTTTATCTTTGAAAGACAGGGACCTGAAAAAGGGATGTTTCTTTTTTGTTGTTGCTGAGTTTATGATCTAGCTAGCAGAGCAGGTCGCTAATGGCTAGCATGGCTAGTGTGTGTTGAGGATAGCATTCCATTTAGCTAGCATTGCTGCGAATAGCATTCTTGTAATGTCTGGCTTTTGGTGACTTTGCTGTGCTGTGAGACTGAGACTCCTGGCTTAGCCGAGAGGTTAATATTTGATAGGCTAGCTGTCTCTGCTGGATTGCGTTTCCCCTCTAGGTTTTGTGCCCAGGGTGTAAACAGAGCTCAGGGACTAATACAGGTAGACCACATAGTAATGGGGTTTGGGTGCTTGTGTTGCCGACTGACTGACACCTTAGCTGGATGAAATAGCCTGGGGTGTTAAAATAATCACCAGCCTCCGTTGGTCAATTGAAATGAGCATTGTCAAGGCTTGCTTGAAATAATCACCAATTAATCACCAATTGCTAGTTAATCACCAATGTAGGCCTGTTGGTAGAATTGACTAGATAATGAATGCAATAATAATAATAATAATAATAATAATAATAATAATGAATACCTGACCATATAGTGGTGGCATATTCAATGATTATAACCTTTAAAAGAAAAAAGCTCATCAGCTTTTCTGTTTGATTCTTTCATGAAGATCTTCGTTGGAATTGACCCTTACTTTGTTTTTTTGTGATTTTTATTGAGCAAGGACAGCAGAGGTAGGACCAAGTCACAAACATGTTTTACGTCACAAGTTGTCTAAAAGAAAGCCACGTTTTTTTCTTCTTCTTCAAGTCAAATAAAAAAATAATCTTGTTTTGTCTACAACACATTTTGATTGGCCTATGTAGGCTAATTGTAAAATTGGGACCTTGTAGCAGTCTGTAAGGGCAGGAAATCAGCAGAAGGTAAGGCAGGTTGACATGCTCAGAGTGTACATTCATTTACAGATCTTGGTGATCCAATGGTGAAAGCACCATATAATACAAAATATACAAGTAGATTGACCAAATATACACAGGCAATAGCCCAAAAGAACTAGCCTCTGAACCAGGCTTCACCTGTGCTATCTGAATGGACACAGGTTTAGTGAAAGACTGCACAACCTCCCCTTGAGAAACCATACAATTACCGCAGTAATAATGAATTTTAACAACAAATTCAAAATGCAAGCTTCATAAGTAAATGAACAATTTCAAGCTATTATAAATACCAAAAGACCAGTAGGCCTATGCTAGTAATTGATGCCCCATTGCTGGTGAGCTTGCAAAGTAAACAGTTTGTATTCTTGATCACTGAAGTTACATATTTATCCATTATGGCAATCCTCTCTCCCTACAATTTGACATTTTGTGCTGCACCCGATCCTATAGCTCTACTGCCAATCAGCAATCTGTTCGCTAGCTCACCCGACCTGTGTTGATTGATAGTTTGCTGGTCCAATCAGAGGGCAGACTGAGTTTCACTAGCCAACCTGTTGCAGGTTTTTTTTTTTGCAGCTACTGTCTCTTGCTGCGTGAAAAGTAATCCATGTAGACTCTGTGCCAGAAAATTAGTGACAAAACATTACAAAATCTAGCCATATCATTTCGACATTCTAAAACCTGTCAAGTCATCACTCTCAAGTCAAAGTTGAGTCCAGAGTCTTGAGGCTCCAAGTCAAGTTATTTAGTTATTTAGTTAAGTCGAGTCTCTTGTAACTCGAGTCCAAGTCATGTGACTCGAGCGAACAACTCTGAACTAGGTGTACATATTTCAGATTTTACAGCCAAGGGAGAATTCATAAAGAGTTATCACAGAACAGGTCATGACTATAGAGTAAAGGCAGTGACTCAGAGCATTAGCCTAAACCTGGAGGTTGTGATGTTTTGTCTCATTCGGAAGGATCAGAGAACAACATTAGAGAAGAAGTAGACTACCCAACTCTGGCAACCCCTCTGTTAATAGATTCCTCACCCAAATTCAATATACATCTGTATGCGAGGGTAATTCAACTATTCCAGGGCTTAGGTACTGCTGGTTGCCTTTCCTACCTAGTTAATTGACCAATTGTCATTGGCAGAAAGCTTTTTGAGAGGTGAAGTGAAAAAAGGAGGTACCGTTGCAAAATGTTTATCTACTACGTCTTAATTAACACAGCCCAAGTGTCCATGTTTAGGAGCAAAGAATGGAACCAGATGTGTTTCTGCACTCCAGGACCGTAGTCGAATATGTCCACAGGATGTCGATGCTCGACTTGGTTATTTTCTCCATTTATGAGCATGTTCTATTGTTGAGAATGTGATTCTATTGGTGCGGTAGAGTGTTTCAGTGGAGGGACTGACCCGTGAAACAGCTGACGATGCTCGACTTGGTTATTTTCTCCATTTATGAGCATGTTCTATTGTTGAGAATGTGATTCTATTGGTGCGGTAGAGTGTTTCAGTGGAGTGACTGACCCGTGAAACAGCTGACGATGCTCGACTTGGTTATTTTCTCCATTATGAGCATGTTCTATTGTTGAGAATGTGATTCTATTGGTGCGGTAGAGTGTTTCAGTGGAGGGACAGACCCGTGAAACAGCTGACGATGCTCGACTTGGTTATTTTCTCCATTTATGAGCATGTTCTATTGTTGAGAATGTGATTCTATTGGTGCCGTAGAGTGTTTCAGTGGAGTGACTGACCCGTGAAACAGCTGACGATGCTCGACTTGGTTATTTTCTCCATTTATGAGCATGTTCTATTGTTGAGAATGTGATTCTATTGGTGCGGTAGAGTGTTTCAGTGGAGGGACTGACCCGTGAAACAGCTGACGATGCTCGACTTGGTTATTTTCTCCATTTATGAGCATGTTCTATTGTTGAGAATGTGATTCTATTGGTGCGGTAGAGTGTTTCAGTGGAGGGACTGACCCGTGAAACAGCTGACGATGCTCGACTTGGTTATTTTCTCCATTTATGAGCATGTTCTATTGTTGAGAATGTGATTCTATTGGTGCGGTAGAGTGTTTCAGTGGAGTGACTGACCCGTGAAACAGCTGACGATGCTCGACTTGGTTATTTTCTCCATTTATGAGCATGTTCTATTGTTGAGAATGTGATTCTATTGGTGCGGTAGAGTGTTTCAGTGGAGGGACAGACCCGTGAAACAGCTGACGATGCTCGACTTGGTTATTTTCTCCATTTATGAGCATGTTCTATTGTTGAGAATGTGATTCTATTGGTGCGGTAGAGTGTTTCAGTGGAGTGACTGACCCGTGAAACAGCTGACGATGCTCGACTTGGTTATTTTCTCCATTATGAGCATGTTCTATTGTTGAGAATGTGATTCTATTGGTGCGGTAGAGTGTTTCAGTGGAGTGACTGACCCGTGAAACAGCTGACGATGCTCGACTTGGTTATTTTCTCCATTTATGAGCATGTTCTATTGTTGAGAATGTGATTCTATTGGTGCGGTAGAGTGTTTCAGTGGAGGGACAGACCCGTGAAACAGCTGACGATGCTCGACTTGGTTATTTTCTCCATTTATGAGCATGTTCTATTGTTGAGAATGTGATTCTATTGGTGCGGTAGAGTGTTTCAGTGGAGGGACTGACCCGTGAAACAGCTGACGATGCTCGACTTGGTTATTTTCTCCATTATTAGCATGTTCTATTGTTGAGAATGTGATTCTATTGGTGCGGTAGAGTGTTTCAGTGGAGGGACTGACCCGTGAAACAGCTGACGATGCTCGACTTGGTTATTTTCTCCATTTATGAGCATGTTCTATTGTTGAGAATGTGATTCTATTGGTGCGGTAGAGTGTTTCAGTGGAGTGACTGACCCGTGAAACAGCTGACGATGCTCGACTTGGTTATTTTCTCCATTATGAGCATGTTCTATTGTTGAGAATGTGATTCTATTGGTGCAGCATTTGCTTAATGAACCAACAAAGAACCCTTGCAGTTGCCCCTGTATTTACAGTCTCCTTTTAATATAATATATATAATATATGCCATTTAGCAGACGGTTTTATCCCAAGCGACTTACAGTCATGTGTGCATACATTCTACGTATGGGTGGTCCCGGGAATCGAACCCACTACCCTGGCGTTACAAGCGCCATGCTCTACCAACTGAGCTACACCATTGGCACGCAAGTAAGAAAATGCAAGTGTATTTTCCATAATATCCATGCAATGTTTTCAATATTTTCTTCAGCTTCTCATGTCTTTTTTTTTCAGCCTTCGGGGAAGGCTGGTGGGTTGTGGTTAAACTACAGTTGGAGCAAAATGTGAGTTTAAGGTTAGAGGTTGACAAACCAAAAAACCTTGCTCAAACTGTACACACACCTTGTACGAATGAAAAATAATAACAGATAATGTGACCATTCTGAAACTAGTAGCTACGCCTGATTAAAAACCAAGGATGATTTAACTAGAGTCACATTCTATATTTTTATCTCCGGCTTGCTATAACCTTTTGAGATGGAGCATCTTGGCTATGTGGTCCTATATGGAATGTTGCTTATGATTTGATTATTGTTGGACAGGGTTACAGCCCACAGACATATGGTATATTACATGCTTGTCAAGTAAGCAGTACTGACTACTGAGTGCTTTATACACAGTAACGGGGGGAGAAAGGGTGCAATATTTGAAAAACCTGGTTAGACAATACCTAAAGGACTCTAAGGTCCATATAATCTATTTCTTACCATCCTAGGTTTGAGTCAATCAGTTGTGTTTTGATAGGGTAGGGGTGGTGTACAGAAGATTTATTTATTTGGTAAAATACCAATATCACAGTGCCATCTATTTTGTCACCAAAGCCACATATACTACCCTCCACTGCGACCTGTATGCTCTCATTCGCTGGGCCTCGCTTCATATTCGTTGCCAAAACCCACTGGCTCCAAGTCATCTATAAGTCATCTATAAGGCTTTGCTAGGTAAAGCCCCGCCATAACTAAGCTCAATGGTCACCATAGCAGCACCCACCCGTAGCACGCGCTCCAGCAGGTAAGTAGCTGGCTATCTATGGTGGCGAAACAGACAGCACTCTCCAAGTAGCCTACTATCTATGGTGGCGAAACAGACAGAACTCTCCAAGTAGCCGACTATCTATGGTGGTGAAACAGACAGCACTCTCCAAGTAGCTGACTATCTATGGTGGTGAAACGGAACTCTCCAAGTAGCTGACTATCTATGGTGGTGAAACGGACAGCACTCTCCAAGTAGCCGACTATCTATGGTGGCGAAACAGACAGAACTTTCCAAGTAGCCGACTATCTATGGTGGTGAAACAGACAGCACTCTCCAAGTAGCCTACCACTATCTATGGTGGTGAAACAAGACAGCACTCTCCAAGTATCCTACTATCTATGGTTTGAAACAGACAGAACTCTCAAGTAGCCGACTATCTATGGTGGTGAAACTGGACAGCACTCTCCAAGTAGCAACTATCTATGGTGGTTGAAACGGACAGCACTCTCCAAGTAGCCGACTATCTATGGTGGTGAAACAGACAGCACTCTCCCAAGTAGCCGACTATCTATGGTGGTGAAACAGACAGCACTCTCATGCTGACTGGTGGTGAAACGGACACCACTCTCCAAGACATATGGACTATCTATGGTGGTGAAGACAGCACTCATCTATAAGGACTTATGGTGGTGGTAAACGGACACCACTCTCCAAGTAATCTGACTATCTATGGTGGTGAAAGACACCACTCTCCAAGTATTTATTTGGTAACCCACTCTCCAAGTAGCTGACTATCTATGGTGGTGAAACAGCAGCACTCCCTCCAAGTAGCTGACTATCTATGGTGGTGAAACAGACAGAACTCTCCAAGTAGCCTACTATCTATGGTGGTGAAACAGACACCACTCTCCATGTAGCTGACTATCTATGGTGGTGAAACAGACAGCACTCTCCAAGTAGCCGACTATCTATGGTGGTGAAACAGACAGCACTCTCCAAGTAGCTGACTATCTATGGTGGTGAAACGGAACTCTCCAAGTAGCTGACTATCTATGGTGGTGAAACGGACAGCACTCTCCAAGTAGCCGACTATCTATGGTGGTGAAACAGACAGCACTCTCCAAGTAGCTGACTATCTATGGTGGTGAAACAGACAGCACTCTCCAAGTAGCCTACTATCTATGGTGGTGAAACAGACAGCACTCTCCAAGTAGCCGACTATCTATGGTGGTGAAACAGACAGCACTCTCCAAGTAGCCGACTATCTATGGTGGTGAAACAGACAGCACTCTCCAAGTAGCTGACTATCTATGGTGGTGAAACAGACAGCACTCTCCAAGTAGCTGACTATCTATGGTGGTGAAACAGACAGCACTCTCCAAGTAGCCGACTATCTATGGTGGTGAAACAGACAGCACTCTCCAAGTAGCCGACTATCTATGGTGGTGAAACAGACAGCACTCTCCAAGTAGCTGACTATCTATGGTGGTGAAACAGACAGCACTCTCCAAGTAGCTGACTATCTATGGTGGTGAAACAGACAGCACTCTCCAAGTAGCTGACTATCTATGGTGGTGAAACAGACAGCACTCTCCAAGTAGCCGACTATCTATGGTGGTGAAACAGACAGCACTCTCCAAGTAGCTGACTATCTATGGTGGTGAAACGGAACTCTCCAAGTAGCTGACTATCTATGGTGGTGAAACAGACAGCACTCTCCAAGTAGCCGACTATCTATGGTGGTGAAACAGACAGAACTCTCAAGTAGCCGACTATCTATGGTGGTGAAACGGTCAGCACTCTCCAAGTAGCCGACTATCTATGGTGGTGAAACGGAACTCTCCAAGTAGCTGACTATCTATGGTGGTGAAACAGACAGCACTCTCCAAGTAGCCTACTATCTATGGTGGTGAAACAGACAGAACTCTCCAAGTAGCTGACTATCTATGGTGGTGAAACAGACAGAACTCTCCAAGTAGCTGACTATCTATGGTGGCGAAACAGACAGAACTCTCCAAGTAGCTGACTATCTATGGTGGTGAAACAGACAGAACTCTCCAAGTAGCTGACTATCTATGGTGGTGAAACAGACAGCACTCTCCAAGTAGCCGACTATCTATGGTGGTGAAACGGTCAGCACTCTCCAAGTAGCTGACTATCTATGGTGCTGAAACGGACACCACTCTCCAAGGTGCTAATTACTTCAAAGCATTTTAGATGTAGTATGCAGTATGCCCACGTACTTGAGTATAGCTGCGGGCTGACACAAGTCCGGATTTCTTATAGCCTTATTATCTAGACATCAATGTACAGCAACATTTTTTAGACGACAGTGCAGAACAACCGCCATATGCACACATACTCAGCTGTGGGGCTCACGAGACCCCAATTTCATACACTTTTCAAGACATCAATGTACAGGAGAACAAATATCGCAATAGAACTTCAAATAAAATAAATCAATGTATTTCATGCGATAATATGAAGCACATATTCAGATTACAAACTTGTTCTGTGCTGTGAAACCTCCCACAATGACTCTTTCCCCCCCCCATGTCAAGTCCGTTTAACTCCTGAGAGTCAACTTGTTGCTGAAAGCCGTGAGCTGTGATGTTCAACATTCTAAGGCTGTTCTGAAGACTCTGGCATGGTGTCTATGTTTTTAGTTCATCTAGAGTGTTACCCTGGGTGTCTTCTTTAGCCTTGTCTACAAGGTTTGCTGCCACCAAATGCACCTTGGTTCAGTTTAAAAACCTTTTCTTTGAGGGCTCGTTGTTGTTGTTTTTTATTCATTTTTTACTTCTGATGCATAGGATGTTAATTTATTGTACGTTCCACCCACTCTTTTGCTAGTTTAATCCCTCCAGTTGTTTCCAGACTGAAGCTCACTACCCTTTGGCATGTTGTACAGCCCAACTTTAAATTCTTCATGTTAAGCCAGGGGTTACACGTTTGCTTGTTCTTGAACTGCAAATTGTACCTCCTCCGAGTACTTAGTCGGTGGATGCACTGCTCCCGGTCTCCCTCTGAGTCTGACTTGCTAGTAGCCTACTAGCTAGTGGAGGTGCTGGTGGTGATCGCTGAACTGTCAGGATTAGCATTGCCATCAATAACAGTTTGCACCTCACTCCTCTCCTCCGCCACGGACAGCTCGTCCTGGGTTTGATTCACCATCTTTCTCTGGATTTTTGAACTTGAAAAATGTCAAACTCGATTGCCTCTTCTTATACATTTTTTCATTTGGCTTTCCCACGATTCAAGTAGGGAGACCGATTTATGTAGGATCACCACGCAGGTCTGGAACCAGTGTGGCAGGATAGGATGATGACACAGAAGGATCACCACGCAGGTCTGGAACCAGTGTGGCAGGATAGGATGATGACACAGAAGGATCACCACACTTTTACATGATGGTCTTTCGGGGGGGATAATGAGCAGGCAACAATGAGCAGGCAACTTGATTTAATGCTGATGGCTTTCATTAGAATGTCTACAGTGTAAACAGTGAAATAATGAATAAATCATGCCACGAGGGGTACCGGATCTGGGCAAATAGGTGCCGGAACAAACAAAGTCAAATCTGAGAAGTCTTGTTCCGGCAGGATCTGCTGGAATAGTGGGGATGAGAGAGAGAAGAACAAAGTGAACTGTATGACTCACACATATACAACAGAGAGGAACTACAGTACCAGTCAAAAGTTAAAGACACAGCTACTCATTCAAGGGTTTTTCTTTATTTTTTACTATTTTCTACATTGTAGAATAATAAGGAAGACATCAACACTATGAAATAACACATATGGAATCATCTAGTAACCAAAAAAAGTGTTAAACAAATCAAAATATATTTAATATTTTAGATTCCTTTGACAGCTCATGAAGCTGGTTGAGAGAATGCCAAGCCAAGAGCGTGCAAGGCAAAGGGTGGCTACTTTGAAGAATCTCAAATATAAAATATTTTGATTTTAACACTTTTTTTGGTTACTAGAGAATTCCATATGTTAATTCATAGTTTTGATATCTTCACTATTATTCTACAATGTAGAACACAATACAAATCCATTACAAACCCTGGAATGAGTAGGTGTGTCCAAACCTTTGACTGGTACGGTATGGTTGGCAGTCTGTATTCCTCTGCCTTGTTACAGGACGGTAGCCTCGAGGTGAAGACCATTGACTGGTACTGTATGGTTGGCAGTCTGTATTCCTCTACCTTGTTACAGGACGGTAGCCTCGAAAGACCATTGACTGGTACTGTATGGTTGGCAGTCTGTATTCCTCTACCTTGTTACAGGACGGTAGCCTCGAGGTGAAGACCATTGACTGGTACTGTATGGTTGGCAGTCTGTATTCCTCTACCTTGTTACAGGACGGTAGCCTCGAGGTGAAGACCATTGACTGGTACTGTATGGTTGGCAGTCTGTATTCCTCTACCTTGTTACAGGACGGTAGCCTCGAGGTGAAGACCATTGACTGGTACTGTATGGTTGGCAGTCTGTATTCCTCTACCTTGTTACAGGACGGTAGCCTCGAGGTGAAGACCATTGACCATTTGACTGGTACTGTGACTGGTTGGGTTGGCAGTCTGTATTCCTCTACCTTGTTACAGGACGGTAGCCATTGACTGGTACTGGGTGAAGACAGGACATTGACTGACTGGTACTGTATGGTTGGCAGTCTGTATTCCTCTACCTTGTTACAGGACGGTAGCCTCGAGGTGAAGACCATTGACTGGTACTGTATGGTTGGCAGTCTGTATTCCTCTACCTTGTTACAGGACGGTAGCCTCGAGGTGAAGACCATTGACTGGTACTGTATGGTTGGCAGTCTGTATTCCTCTACCTTGTTACAGGACGGTAGCCTCGAGGTGAAGACCATTGACTGGTACTGTATGGTTGGCAGTCTGTATTCCTCTGCCTTGTTACAGGACGGTAGCCTCGAGGTGAAGACCATTGACTGGTACTGTATGGTTGGCAGTCTGTATTCCTCTACCTTGTTACAGGACGGTAGCCTCGAGGTGAAGACCATTGACTGGTACTGTATGGTTGGCAGTCTGTATTCCTCTACCTTGTTACAGGACGGTAGCCTCGAGGTGAAGACCATTGACAGTATGGTTGGCAGTCTGTATTCCTCTACCTTGTTAGGACGGTAGCCTCGAGTGAAGACCATTGACTGGTACTGTATGGTTGGCAGTCTGTATTCCTCTACCTTGTTACAGGACGGTAGCCTCGAGGTGAAGACCATTGACTGGTACTGTATGAAGACCATTGACTGGTTGGCAGTCTGTATTCCTCTACCTTGTTACAGGACGGTAGCCTCGAGGTGAAGACCATTGACTGGTACTGTATGGTTGGCAGTCTGTATTCCTCTACCTTGTTACAGGACGGTAGCCTCGAGGTGAAGACCATTGACTGGTACTGTATGGTTGGCAGTCTGTATTCCTCTACCTTGTTACAGGACGGTAGCCTCGAGGTGAAGACCATTGACTGATACTGTATGGTTGGCAGTCTGTATTCCTCTACCTTGTTACAGGACGGTAGCCTCGAGGTGAAGACCATTGGGCCAGTGACCAAATACAGCAGTGGTGTCTGCTTATGTCACATGACTATCTGTGTCATCTCCCTGGTTGTTTGGGAGAGGGGAACCTGATACACAGGGAGAGGAGGTCTCTGACAGTCACTCCCCAGGAGGGCGTTCCCTACCATTCGTGTTTCCCCTACACCCCCCCCTGTTGTGGACTCCTCCGTGTGTCATATGGTCCCTCTCATCAGCCCTGAATGCTGATTGGCTGACAGCCGTGGTATATCAGACCGTATACCACAGGTATGACAAAATAATTTATTTTTACCGCTCTAATTACGTTGATAACCAGTTTATAATCACAATAAGGCACCTCAGGGGTTTTGTGGTATATGGCCAATATACCACGGCTAAGGGCTGTATCCACAGGCACTCCAGGCACTCTGTGTTATCATTGGTTGTTTTTTCGGTGTTCATCAAAATAAAGATGTTTTACCACGCTCTAACAACGGACGTGACAGACAGTTTGTACATTCGGATTGAAATGATTATTAATTAACATCATCAGCTTATTTTTTTATTTCTTTGCCCGTGACAGAAGTACATTTCGCCACCCCAGTCATTTTCAACACAATTTCATCAATCAATACTTCTGTCACCACTTACTAATGAGATACAAGTTTCAAGTATACTGAATTACTTACATACAACGTTCGCACTCCCGACGCCCCTCAGCCGAAAACCTAAAGAGGCCTGAGGTGGGAGGTGGGAAGAGCGTCTACTCTATGGTCATTATAACCTAGATAGCTGATTTTAGTTCATAGGATTGGTCAATAGAGATGGCAAATAACTAGCAAGATATAACAAAACAAGAAATGATCAACTGTCTAGAAAAGAGACCAGCATTAACAGTTCTAAATACATTTGAAAAAGGATGAAAAAACACAGAGGCCAACAAATGCAATCAATATTACTAAACCTTTAGCTGACAGTAATACCCAGAATTGAGAATGCAAGAGGACAAATAATATAGTGTCACGGATCCCTCCGGAACTTTCATTACGCACACCTGTCCCCTCTTCCCACTGATTAGTACTTGTACCAGTGTGCCCTTTGGTTTCCATTGGGGTGTCCTTTATTGGTGCGTGTGAGTACCTGTGCTGTGTGTTTTGGCTTTCGTGCCGTTTGCGCAGATGATTACTGGTCTCGTCCCAACTCATTTATGCCAACGTGACAATATCGAGGATGGAATATATCATGTATCCTCTCCAGATGAACTCCTTCCCTCCATCTTAATTAATTCACTCGAGACAATCAATATCAATATCCCAATATTAACTACAATACCCCAAATGATGAATAACGCATTATAAATATAGAAAAGGATAGAAAAGACTTAAAGGTATCCCCTCTAAAAAGGTTTTCCCTTCAGATTAAATATACCATTAAATATATACAATCAATTTCAGCAGAACAATACCTGTGATATCCATCCAATAGGGAAACAAAACAACAACTGCAAAATGTAGAATATAACGGTATATTCTCTCAAAATGAAGTGCTTCCCTTCAGATTAATTAAACCAACGATGGTCAAATGGCCTAGGCCATGACCCTGACAAAAATGATAAATAATCAGTCCGATTTCATTCAGAATATGCACAAACAGAATGAGCAATTTGTTTAGCAGAAAGGTGGAAAATAAATAGTCCATCGCAGATAGCCAAATTCCGTTCGGATTGTCACATCACGTCAGTCATTTCAGATTATGTTGAATAGTCAGTCATTTCAGATTATGTCGAGTTGTCAAACATTTCAGATTATGTTGAATAGTCAAACATTTCAGATTATGTCGAGTTGTCAACCATTTCAGATTATGTTGAATAGTCAGTCATTTCAGATTATGTCGAGTTGTCAAACATTTCAGATTATGTTGAATAGTCAGTCATTTCAGATTATGTCGAGTTGTCAAACATTTCAGATTATGTCGAGTTGTCAAACATTTCAGATTATGTCGAGTTGTCAAACATTTCAGATTATGTTGAATAGTCAGTCATTTCAGATTATGTCAAACATTTCAGATTATGTCGAGTTGTCAAACATTTCAGATTATGTCGAGTTGTCAAACATTTCAGATTATGTTGAATAGTCAGTCATTTCAGATTATGTCGAGTTGTCAGTCATTTCAGATTATGTTGAGTTGTCAACCATTTCAGATTATGTCGAGTTGTCAATCATTTCTATTCTACTGTCATGAAAGCATGCACATTCTGTATTTGCACACAGGCCTACATTATACATTTGCGCAACCTATCAAACCCTATTTTCAGATTGTGTGAATTAAAACTGCTTTCACACTACACGATATTCTTCACAAATGTTACGATCATGCTCTGAAAGTTTGTACGAGCGCAGTGTACAGGCTCTCGAGGAACTAAATGAAAACAAACTTCATATTGATTATCTCCGATGCACATTCTAGAAATGTCTGACATCCTTGGTTCCAGTAAATGGTCAGTAAACATGAAAGCAAATTTGATCATAGAAATCAAGTGTAGTGTAGCGTGAAAGGTTATACGATTATAGGAATTATACAATTGTGTAGTGTGAACGGAGGTTTGGGAATGCCTGGGAACAGTTGAGGTCATTCAAGAGTGGAGAATCCTATTGAAAACGCTATTTATTTTTCCTTTATTCACACATGATTACATTTTTCTGAAGTATAACAAGGCAGCAGAAACACAATATATACAAAAATATGTGGACACCCCTTCAAATTAGTGGATTTGGATATTTTAACCACATCCGTTGCTGACCAGTGTATAAAATCGAGCACACTGCCATGCAATCTCCATAGACAAACATTGGCAGTAGAATGGCCTTAATGAAGAGCTCAGTCACTTTCAACGTGGCACCGTCATAGGATGCCACCTTTCCAACAAGTCAGTTCATCAAATTTCTGCCCATCAAGAGCTGCCACAATTAACTAAGTGCTGTTATTGTGAGGTGGAAACGTCTAGGAGCAACAGCGGTTCAGCCGCAAAGTGGTAGGCCACACGCTCACAGAACAGGACCGCGAAACACAGCACATAAAAATTGTCTGTCCTCGGGTGCAACACTCACTACCGAGTACCAAACTGCCTCCTAGAAGCAACGTCAGCGCAATAACTGTTCGGCGGAGCTTCATGGAATGGGTTTCTATGGCCGAGCAGCCCCACACAAGCCTACGATCACCATGCGCCATTGGACTCTGTAGCAGTGGAAACGCGTTCTCTGGAGTGATGAACCACGCTTCACAATCTGGCAGTCAGACCGATTAATCTGGGTTTGGCGGAAAACGCTACGTGTCCAAATGCATAGTGCCAACTGTAAAGTTTGGTGAAGGAGGAATAATGGTCTGGGGCTATTTTTCATGGTTCGTGCTAGGCCCCTTTAGTTCCAGCGAAGGGAAATCCTAACCTACACTATACAATGACATTTTAGACGAGTCGGTGCTTCAAACTTCGTGGTAACAGTTTGGGGAAGGTCCTTTGCTGTTTCAGCATGACAATGGTTCCATGCACACAATGTGGTCCATAAAGAAAAGGTTTGTCGAGATGGGTGTGGAAGAACTTGACTGGCCTGCACAGAGCCCTGACCTCAACCCCATCAAACACCTTTGGGATGAATTGGAATGCCAAGAGCCCGATCTCACTAATGCTCCTGTGGCTGAATGGAAGCAACTCCCTGCAGCAATGTTCCAACATCTAGTAGAACGCCTTCCCAGAAGAGTGGAGGCTGTTATAGCAGCAATGTTCCTACATCTAGTGGAAAGCCTTCCCAGAAGAGTGGAGGTTGTTATAGCAGCAATGTTCCTACATCTAGTGGAAAGCCTTCCCAGAAGAGTGGAGGTTGTTATAGCAGCAATGTTCCTACATCTAGTGGAAAGCCTTCCCAGAAGAGTGGAGGCTGCTATGGCAGCAAAGGGGGGAACCAACTCCATATTAATGTTCATGATTTTGGAATGAGATGTTCGACGAGCTGGTGTCCACATACTTTTGGTCATATAGTGTATCTTTTCAAAATGCTCTACTCATTAGCAACCAGTACTCAGTACCCAGTTCAACTAGAATACAGTTCAGTTGGCATTCAATCTAGTCTGTAATTTGCTGCCTTCTGTTGTTTTTTTATTGCCTTTATTTTATTGTTGTGCTATTGTTGTTGTTGTTGTTGTTGTTGCGATTTTAAATGCAACTTAAATGAAATGTGATTATAAATAGATGAGTGTGTACTAAACTCCGGGGTGGAGTTTCCCCTAATGCAGATCAAGGATCTCCCCCAATCCGAACATTTAAAATCCCAGTGCAGTCAGAAACAGGATTTTATAATAATAATATATGCCATTTAGCTGACGCTTTTATCCAAAGCGACTTACAGTCATGTGTGCATACATTCTACGTATGGGTGGTCCCGGGAATCGAACCCACTACCCTGGCGTTACAAGCGCCATGCTCTACCAACTGAGCTACAGAAGGACCATAATTTCCTATGTTTTACGTATATTTCCACACTGAGGTAGGAATATTATTTTGAAATTGTGAAAATAATGATAATGTCCTTTCAGTGTAACAGCTGTTTGAAACGACTGCCTGACATTTCAGCCTGTTTTGGTGGGATGTAGTTTTGGCCTACCTTGGTGACATCACCAGGCGGTATAAGTTAGTAGACCAATAACAGAGTTTCAAACCTCTCTGCCAATAACAGCTAGTTTTCGGGTTACATGTGCCTTGTCCAAATAAGTCCCTCGCTAAGTCCACTCCCAGACAGTCTTAGCAAAATTCTCTTTGCTAAGAAGCTATTTTTGTTCATTTTTGACCATTTGTATTTGAAAGTAATCACAGTAAGGTACTTAATTGTTACTCATAAATGATTTGATATTGAGGTATAAACAACTGCATTGGACCTTTAACTAATAATTGATGCTTATTTCACAGACTGTCTCTAAACATCTCGTGTTATTTTGGTTCCAGGTACTGCAGAAACTGGGAAAGGCGGATGAGACGAAAGATGACCATTTTGATCAAGCCGTCCAGAACTTCAAGCGACAGGAGGTGAGGAAGGCCAATGTCTTTGTTCGATCATATTATATTACATATTTTTTGTCAGTTACCATCTCAGCGGCCTTTTGTTTAGAGTGTCCACCCTGAGATTGGGAGTTTGATCCCCGGTCCAGTTCTCCCAGACTCTCAAAATGGGACCTGATGTTTCTCTGATTGCATACAAATTAAAAACAATATTATGATGTCTGGTGAACGGATTCCTTCTCCAGACATGTATTTGGAGATGGAGCCCTAAGGGTGCTGAAGCACCTACCATTTTGCCCTACTACATAAAAAGTGCCCTTTTGATTGATGTTTTAACTAATTACTTTATATTAAATGTGTTTCTCTTTTCTCTCTTGTAACTTTTTAAATATAACAAACTGCCCATCCCATCAAACTAGATCATTTCTCATAAACATAATTTGGCTACAGGATCACTGATTTGAGATCAAATGTTTTATATGAGGCAACAGTACAGAATTTCACCTTTTATTTGAAGGTATAGTACCAGTCAAAAGTTTGGACACACCTACTCATTCAAGGGTTTTTCTTTATTTTTTAAAACTATTTTCTACATTGTAGAATAATAGTGAAGACATCAACACTATGAAATAACACACATGGAATCATGTAGTAACCAAAAAAGTGTTCAACAAATCAAAATATATTTTATATTTGAGATTCTTCAAAGTACCTTCAAAGTTGCCTTGATGACAGCTTTGCACACTCTTGGCATTCTCTCAACCAGCTTCAGGAGGAATGCTTTTCCAACAGTCTTGAAGGAATTCCCACATATGCTGAGCACTTGTTGGCTGCTCCTGTAAAAATGATAAAGGAACCTACCAGTTACAACCCTAAATCCGTAAACATGGGCACCCTCATAGATATCATCCTGACCAACTTGCCCTCTAAATACACCTTTTCTGTCTTCAACCAGGATCTCAGCGATCACTGCCTCATTGCCTGCATCCGTAATGGGTCCGCGGTAAAACGACCACCCCTCATCACTATCAAACGCTCTCTAAAACACTTCAGCAAGCAGGCCTTTCTAATCGACCTGGCCCGGGTGTCCTGGAAGGATATTGACCTCATCCCGTCAGTAGAGAATGCCTGGTTGCTCTTTAAAATGGCTTTCCTCTCCATCTTAAATCACCATGCCCCATTCAAAAAATGTAGAACTAAGAACAGACATAGCCCTTGGTTCACCCCAGACTTGACTGCCCTTGACCAGCACAAAAACATCCTGTGGCGTACTGCATTAGCATCGAATAGCCCCAGCGATATGCAACTTTTCAGGGAAGTCAGGAATCAATATAAACAGTCAGTTTGAAAAAGTTAGCCTTAACTTTCCTAACAGACATTTGAATCCTGTAGCACTAATTCCAAAAAGTTTTGGGACACTACACTGTAAAGTCCGTGGAGAATAAGACCACCTCCTCCAAGCTGCCCACTGCACTGAGGCTAGGAAACACTGTAAAGTCTGTGGAGAATAAGACCACCTTCTCCCAGCTGCTCACTGCACTGAGGCTAGGAAACACTGTAAAGTCCGTGGAGAATAAGACCACCTTCTCCCAGCTGCTCACTGCACTGAGGCTAGGAAACACTGTAAAGTCCGTGGAGAATAAGACCACCTTCTCCCAGCTGCTCACTGCACTGAGGCTAGGAAACACTGTAAAGTCCGTGGAGAATAAGACCACCTTCTCCCAGCTGCTCACTGCACTGAGGCTAGGAAACACTGTAAAGTCCATGGAGAATAAGACCACCTTCTCCCAGCTGCCCACTGCACTGAGACTAGGAAACACTGTAAAGTCCGTGGAGAATAAGACCACCTCCTCCCAGCTGCCCACTGCACTGAGGCTAGGAAACACTGTAAAGTCCGTGGAGAATAAGACCACCTCCTCCCAGCTGCCCACTGCACTGAGGCTAGGAAACACTGTAAAGTCCGTGGAGAATAAGACCACCTTCTCCCAGCTGCTCACTGCACTGAGGCTAGGAAACACTGTAAAGTCCGTGGAGAATAAGACCACCTTCTCCCAGCTGCTCACTGCACTGACTAGGAAACACTGTAAAGTCCATGGAGAATAAGACCACCTTCTCCCAGCTGCTCACTGCACTGAGACTAGGAAACACTGTAAAGTCCGTGGAGAATAAGAGCACCTCCTCCCAGCTGCCCACTGCACTGAGGCTAGGAAACACTGTCACCACCAATAAATCTATGATGATCGATAAGGCATTTTACTACCGCTGGCCATGCTTTCCACCTGGCTACCGCTACCCCGACCAACAGATCTGCACCCCCCGCAGATACTTGCCCAAGTCCCCCCCGCTTCTCCTTCACCCACATGTTCTGAAAGAGCGCTAAAATCTTGATCCCTACAAAGCAGCAGGGCTAGACAATCTGGAACCTCTTTGTAAAATGATCCGCCGAATTTGTTGCAACCTCTGAGATCCCCCAAAGATTGGAAAGCTACCGTGGTCATCCCCCTCTTCAAAATGCGGAGACACACTAGACCCAAACTGTTAAAGATCTATATCCATCCTGCCTTGGCTTTTCTAAAATATTCGAAAGCCAAGTTAACAAACAGATCACCGACCATTTCGAAGCCAACTCTTTTCTCTGTTTACATCAATGATGTCGCTCTTGCTGCTGGTGATTCTCTAATCCACCTCTACGCAGATGACACCATTCTGTATACATCTGGCCCTTTGGACACTGCGTTAACAAACCTCCAAACAAGCTTCAATGCCATACAAAACTCCCTCCGTGGCCTCCAACTGCTCTTAAATGCTAGTAAAACTAAATGCATGCTCTTGAACCGATTGCTGCCCGCACCCAGTCGCCCGACTAGCATCACTACTCTGGACGGTTCTGACTTAGAATATGAGGACAACTACAAATACCTAGGTATCTGGTTAGACTGTAAACTCTCCTTCCAGACTCACATTAAGCATCTCCAATCCAAAATTAAATCTAGAATCAGCTTCCTATTTTACAACAAGGCATCCTTCACTCGTGCTGCCAAACATACCCTCGTAAAACTGACTATCCTACTGATGCTTGACTTCGGCGATGTCATTTACAAAATAGCCTCCAATACCCTACTCAACAAATTGGATGTAGTCTATCACAGTGCCATCCGCTTTGTCACCAAAGCCCCATAATACTACCCACCACTGCGACCTGTATGCTCTCGTTGGCTGGCCCTCGCTACATACTCGTTGCCAAACCCACTGGCCCCAAGTCATCTATAACTCTTTGCTAGGTCTTATCTCAGCTCACTGATCACCACAGTAACACCCACCCGTAGCACACGCTTCAGCTGGTATATTTCACTGGTCATCCCCAAAGCCAACACCTCTTTTAGCTGCCTTTCCTTCCAGTTCTCTGCAGCCAATGACTGGAACGAATTGCAAAAAATCACTGAAGCTGGAGACTTAGAGAAGGAGATATATCTTTAAGCATCAGCTGTCAGAGTATCTTACCGATCACTGTACCTGTACACAGCCCATCTGTAAATAGCACACCCAACTACCTCATCCCCATATTGTTATTTATTATTGCTCTTTTACACCCCAGTATCTCTACTTGCACATTCATCGTCTGCACATCGATCACTCCAGTGTTAATGCTAAATCGTAATCCACTGTGGCCTATTTATTTCCTTACTTCCCTAATCTTGCTACATTTGCGCACACTGTACATATATTTTTCTATTGTGTTATTGACTGTAAGTTTGTTTACCCCATGTGTAACTCTGTGTTGTTGTTTTTGTCACACTGCTTTGCTTTATATAAATGCCTTTATTAGTATGGCACGTTCAATATAAACAGTTTTTTTTAAACTGACGCGTTTCGGCTGCAGGGCCTTCGTCAAAAAAAAAGGAATACAATGTCCTCTTTTGAACAGCTTTTCCAATTAGCCCTAATTGGAAGAGGGAGTGGTCACAAAATTGATTGGACACACCTAGTAAGCAATACTACACTAGAACACAGCAAAGCATGAACAACAACAGTCTAAACATAGCTGAGGGCAATTGAGCAAAATGTCCACTAGGTGACAGCAAATGGACCCATCACGACCCTACAGGAAGTGTGAGAAATCCTTATCTTCATTTAAACCAGGGTATTTAGTGGCCTGTAGTTTGTAAATCCATATCTTCATTTAAACCAGGGTACTTAGTGGCCTGTAGTTTGTAAATCCATATCTTCATTTAAACCAGGGTACTTAGTGGCCTGTAGTTTGTAAATCCATATCTCCATTTAAACCAGTTTGTAAATCCATATCTTCATTTAAACCAGGGTACTTAGTGGCCTGTAGTTTGTAAATCCATATCTTCATTTAAACCAGGGTACTTAGTGGCCTGTAGTTTGTAAATCCATATCTTCATTTAAACCAGGGTACTTAGTGGCCTGTAGTTTGTAAATCCATATCCATTTAAACCAGGGTATTTAAATCCATATCTTCATTTAACCAGGGTACTTAGTGGCCTGTAGTTTGTAAATTATCTTCAAGTTTGTAAATCCATATCTTCATTTAAACCAGGGTATTTAGTGGCCTGTAGTTTGTAAATCCATATCTTCATTTAAACCAGGGTACTTAGTGGCCTGTAGTTTGTAAATCCATATCTTCATTTAAACCAGGGTACTTAGTGGCCTGTAGTTTGTAAATCCGTTTAGTGGCCTGTAGTTTGTAAATCCATTTATCTTTAAATCATTTAAACCAGGGTACTTAGTGGCCTGTAGTTTGTAAATCCATATCTAAACCAGGGTACTTAGTGGCCTGTAGTTTGTAAATCCATATCTTCATTTAAACCAGGGTACTTAGTGGCCTGTAGTTTGTAAATCCATATCTTCATTTAAACAGGGTACTTAGTGGCCTGTAGTTTGTAAATCCATATCTTCATTTAAACCAGGGTACTTAGTGGCCTGTAGTTTGTAAATCCATATCTTCATTTAAACCAGGGTACTTAGTGGCCTGTAGTTTGTAAATCCATATCTTCATTTAAACCAGGGTACTGTAGTTTGTAAATCCATATCTTCATTTAAACCAGGGTACTTAGTGGCCTGTAGTTTGTAAATCCATATCTAAAACCAGGGTACTGTAGTTTGTAAATCCATATCTTCATTTAAACCAGGGTACTTAGTGGCCTGTGTTTGTAAATCCATATCTTCATTTAAACCAGGGTACTTAGTGGCCTGTAGTTTGTAAATCCATACCTTCATTTAAACCAGGGTAGTTTGTAAATCCATATCTTTATTTAAACCAGGGTACTTAGTGGCCTGTAGTTTGTAAATCCATATCTTCATTTAAACCAGGGTATTTAGTGGCCTGTAGTTTGTAAATCCATATCTTCATTTAAACCAGGGTATTTAATACTTCATTTAAACCAGATCCTGTAGTTTGTAAATCCATATCTTCATTTAAACCAGGGTAAGTTTGTAAATCCATATCTTCATTTAAACCAGGGTATTTAGTGGCCTGTAGTTTGTAAATAGGGTATTTAGTGGCTTGTTTGCAGGGAAGCAGTTTGGTTGGTTTAACCATTTAAGGTGTAGTGCCTGGTGTAGTTGCTTGTCATGGGGTATCTTCATTGCCTAGACTGTTGTTTTGCTGTGTTCTAGTGTACTATGGAATATCATTCTTTTTTTATTCTTGACGCTTCTCCCAGTCATATTTAAGGATGGAACTACCTCTGTTACTTCTAGCTTGGAGTTTAATTTTTTTGATAACATAGCTACAGTATTTCACTTTTTAATGTGTATCGTATTGTTTACTAGGCGTGTCCAATCAATTTTGTAACCACTCCCTCTTCAAATTAGGGCTAATTGGAAAAGCTGTTAAAAAGAGGACATTGTACTCCCTGACGAAGGCCCTGCAGCCGAAACGAGTCGGTTTTTAAAAAAAACGTTGTTTCTATTGAACAAACTAATAAAGGCATTTTCACTAATTATATGAAGAGTGCCTTGGTCATCCTTTCTTTTTGATGATATATTTCATCTATTTTGAATGTGGAATAAGTTAAGGGGTATGAATACTTTCTGATGGGACTAAATGTCCTTTAAGGACATATAGATTTGGGGTAAGGCCTTGCGACAGACTAGTGTCCTCCTGTCCAGGACATAGCTGCCTCACGCTGCAGAAACAGGAGATAAACTCCTGCCCTATGGGCCATTTGGCTTGGACAGGGCTTACTTACTAATGCAACATTGTTAATCAAATTTGGGGGAATTTGTGTGTATTGTTTTGTACTGTTAGGTATTACTACACTGTTGGAGATAGAAACATAAGCATTTCTTTGCACCTGTGATAACATCTGCAAAATATGTGCACTTGACCATTAAAATGTGATTTGATTTGAATAGCAACGGAGTACATTTTAACTCTGTTGCTTTGGATTAGGTTCACGTAATCAATTTATCATATTACTATAATATCATTAAGGTATTGATATATTATTATAACACAATAACAATTATAACTTTATTTCTATAGCATATAACCGTTCAAATCGCTTTATGCCCAAGAAAACAGAGAAATATCACAATGTACAACAGACATTGCAAAGCCTGTACACAGTGAAACATGCAAGCAGATAAAACAGAAGAAGTATTGAGTCAATTAAAATCAATTAATATGGTCTAGATTACTGCTGCAATCCTATTGTGTGACATGAGTAGTGTGAAAGGCTTGCTCCCACATGCACACACTACTGCCAGCTCATTACAGACACACACACACACACACACACACACACACACACACACACACACACACACACACACACACACACACACACACACACACACACGTTCAAGACATGGCATGAATTTCTGTTGGTGAAATCACCAGACCTCATTTTGTGGCAGTGTGTGTGGCGGCCTTTATCAATAGCAATGCTATGCTTACTGAGTCTGTACATAGTCAAAGATTTCCTTCAATTTGGGTCAGTCACGATGGTCAGGTATTCTGCCACTGTGTACTCTCTGTTTAGGGACAAATAGCATTCTAGTTTGCTCTGCTTTTTTGTAAATTCTTTCCAATGTGTCAAGTAATTATCTTTTTGTTTTCTCATGATATGGTTGGGACTAATTATGTTGCTGGTCTGTTTGTGAATAGAGCCCCAGGACCAGCTTGCTTAGGGGACTATTTTCCAGGTTTATTTCTCTGTAGGTGATGGCTTTCTTGTGGAAGGTTTGGGAATCGCTTCCTTTTAGGTGGTTGTAGAATTTAACGGCTCTTTTCTGGATTTTGATAATTAGCGGATACTGGCCTAATTCTGCTCTGCATGCATTATTTGGTGTTTTACGTTGCACACAGAGGATATTTTTTCAGAATTCTGCAATCAGAGTCTCAATTTGGTGTTTGTCCCATTTTGTGAATTCTTGGTTGGTGAGCGGATGGGTTCTATAACTGATTCAAGTATTTTTAGCCAGATGTGGTATGTGGAATTCTATGTTCCCTTTAATGGCATAGAAGGCCCTTCTTACCTTGTCGCTCAGATTGTTCACAGCTTTGTGGAAGTTACCTGTGGCGCTGATGTTTTGGCCGAGGTATGTATCGTTTTTTTGTGTGCTCTAGGGCAACGGTGTCTAGATGGAATTTGTACTTTTGGTCCTGGCAACTGAACCTTTTTTGGAACACCATTATTTTTGTCATACTGAGATTTACTGTCAGGGCCCAGGTCTGACAGAATCTGTGAAGAAGATCTAGGTGCTGCTGTAGGCCCTCCTTGGGTGGTGACAGAAGCACCAGATCATCAGCAAACAGTAGACATTTGACTTCAGATTCAAGTAGGGTGAGACCGGGTGCAGACTGTTCTAGTGCCCTCGCCAATTCGTTCTTATACAGTTGATGTCGGAAGTTTACATACACTTAGGTTGGAGTCATTAAAACTAGTTTTTTAACCACTCCACAAATGCCTTGTTAACGAACTATAGTTTTGGCAAGTCGGTTAGGACTTGCCATTTTTCCAACAATTGTTTATAGACAGTGTAACGGCGTTCTTCGTTTGTCGAAAGAGAGTCGGACCGAAATGCAGCGTAGTGGTTACTCATGACTTTATTGGAAAAAGTGACACATGAAATAACTATACAAATACAAAAACAACAAACGGAACGTGAAACCTAATTACAGCCTATCTGGTGAAACTACACAGAGACAGGAACAATCACCCACGAAATACACAGTGAAACCCAGGCTACCTAAATACGGTTCCCAATCAGAGACAACAAGAATCACCTGACTCTGATTGAGAACCGCCTCAGGCAGCCAAGCCTATACTAGACACACCCCTAATCAACCACAATCCCAATGCCTACAAAAACCCCAATAAGACAATACAATAACCCCATGTCACACCCTGGCCTGAACAAATAATTAAAGAAAACACAAAATACTAAGACCAAGGCGTGACAGACAGATTATTTCACTGTATCATCATTCCAGTGGGTCAGAAGTTTACATACACTAAGTTGACTGTGCCTTTAAACAGCTTGGAAAATTCCAGAAAACGATATCATGGTTTTAGAAGCTTCTGATAGGCTAATTGATAGGCTAATAGAACAGCAGCAAAGGACCTTGTGAAGATGCTGGAGGAAACATGTACAAAGGTATCTATATCCACAGTAAAACGAGTCCTACAGTGGGGCAAAAAAAGTATTTAGTCAGCCACCAACTGTGCAAGTTCAAACATAGTCAAGATCCCACAAATCACAATGGGGAAATGGCTACCTAAATATGATCCCCAATAAGAGACAATGATATACAGCTGCCTCTGATTGGGAACCATACTAGGCCAACAATATAAATAGAATTCACCTAGACAACCCACCTTTAATCACACCCCGACCTAACCAACATAGAGCATAAATGCTCTCTATGGTCAGTGTGTGACAGAGGAGGGAATGGTGCACTTCACAAAATAGATGGCATCATGAGGGAGGGAAAATTATATGGATATATTGAAGCAACATCTCAAGACATTAGTCAGGAAGTGAAAGCTTGGTCGCAAATTGGTCTTCCAAATGGTCATACTTCCAAAGGTGTGGCAAAATGGCTTAAGGACAACAAAGTCAAGGCATTGGAGTGGCCATCACAAAGACCTGACCTCAATCCTATAGACAATTTGTGGGCAGAACTGAAAAAGTGCGTGTGTGCAAGGAGGCCTACAAACCTGACTCAGTTACAACAGCTCTGTCGGGAGGAATGGGCCAAAATTCACCAAACTTATTGTGGGAAGCTTTTGGAAGGCTACCCGAAATGTTTGACTCAAATTAAACAATTTAAAGGTAATGCTACCAAATACTAATTGAGGGTAGAAATAAAAGCTGAAATGAATCACTCTACTATTATTCTAACATGTCACATTCATAAGATAAAGTGGTGATTCTAACTGACCTAAGACAGAGAATTTTTACGAGGATTAAATGTCAGGAATTGTGAGAAACTGAGTTTAAATGTATTTGGCTAAGGTGTATGTAAACTTCCAACTTCAACTGTATGTGTTGAAGAAGGTGGGGCTTAAGCTGCATCCTTGTCTCACCCCACCAGCCCCGTGGAAAGAAATGTGTGTGTTTTTTTGCCAATTGTGTACATGGATTTTATAATGTCTTGTGTTTTTCCCCCCAACACCACTCTCCATCAATTTGTATAGCGGGCCCTCATACCGAGTCGAAAGCTTTTTTGAAATCACAAAGCTCACTCTCCGTCTCCCCACCTGTCCTATATAATCCCGATTAGAGTGCTTAAAACACCAGGGTGGTTTTACGTAGTAAACTGGCCTTCCTTACTCTTTCCCCCTTTCTCCTCCTCCCTTTTGCTCTTCCCTCTTTTCCTCTCCCTCATTGCTCTCTATTTCCGCTCTCTACATTTGCCTCTTTTAAATCTCTCCCTGTGAACATTTAATGTTAATCATTCGTTAGAGGGGTGTCCCTATCTATGCCTTAACTCTGTCCCATCCATCTGTCCACTCCCAGTCCCTCCTCTCCACTGTGATAAATTGTAGCGCTCGTTGCATTCTGATGCAATTCCGAATACTGATGACACTGGTAGACCTGAGCAGTAGATCAAAATGGCAGCTGGAGAATTTAGCTGTATCTCTCTGCTGATACAGCCATAGTCAAAAGTGACATTTAGTGGTTGATTTGTGTCAGTTTAGACCCGAATGGTAAATATCCATAGGTTGCTGTGATGGGTTTTTCAGAGAGAGACTGTGTGTGTGTGTGTGTGTGTGTGTGTGTGTGTGTGTGTGTGTGTGTGTGTGTGTGTGTGTGTGTGTGTGTGTGTGTGTGTGTGTGTGCGTACACACACACATGCATATATCACATCTTATTTATTATGCATGTGTAATGGAGTTAAGAATGTACCGTAAGCTCACTCCACAGCTAGCTAATGGAGTCATCCAAGAGGTACATTTTGTATGGCTCAATTGGTTTGCACATTGTTTTGTGAAGCAGAGGATCACTGGTTCGAGCCCAGTATGGGTCAGTTGAACAGTGGAGGAAGCTAAACTGTTAGCAGCACACTAACCCCCGTTACACGTGTGTCTGTGTGTGTCTGTCTGTGTTGGGGTGTGCATAGCAAGATTACCTACTTCTGCACTCTACTGTATCTGTGTGTGTATGCAAATTAAGCGGCAGCAGTCCAGAGGGGAGATACTAGGTGCTAAATTCCCAGCTCCCCCGCAGTAGCCTGAGATTGATTCACTCTGCTGTGCAAAAGCATCATGAATCAGCCCTGGCATTATGTGTCAGACGGGGAATACCATGCAAAGCTTGGAAAAGCTGTGAATTCAATACAGAACGGTTCATATGGTAAATACGAGGGTGAGCTACAACAAGGGAGGCTGATACCAGAGAACGGTTCATATGGTAAATACGAGGGTGAGCTACAACAAGGGAGGCTGATACCAGAGAACGGTTCAAAGCTAGGGAAAACAAATTCAATACAGAATGGTTCATATGGTAAATACGAGGGTGAGCTACAACAAGGGAGGCTGATACCAGAGAACGGTTCAAAGCTAGGGAAAAACAACTTCAATACAGAACGGTTCATATGGTAAATACGAGGGTGAGCTACAACAAGGGAGGCTGATACCAGAGAACGGTTCATATGGTAAATACGAGGGTGAGCTACAACAAGGGAGGCTGATACCAGAGAACGGTTCATATGGTAAATACGAGGGTGAGCTACAACAAGGGAGGCTGATACCAGAGAACGGTTCATATGGTAAATACGAGGGTGAGCTACAACAAGGGAGGCTGATACCAGAGAACGGTTCATATGGTAAATACGAGGGTGAGCTACAACAAGGGAGGCTGATACCAGAGAACGGTTCATATGGTACATACGAGGGTGAGCTACAACAAGGGAGGCTGATACCAGAGAACGGTTCATATGGTAAATACGAGGGTGAGCTACAACAAGGGAGGCTGATACCAGAGAACGGTTCAAAGCTAGGGGAAAACAAATTCAACGTGTCAAATGGGAACAAATGGCAAAGCAAGGAAGGCTGAAGTCTTAACCCCAAAGTGTATGGTTAATAGCACTCAAAGCTATGTAGAGCACACAAAATGTGTGATACAGTGACAGTATGCAAATATTTAAAGGATTGTAATAGCCAAACCTAAATGCCATGCAAAGCTAGGAAAAGCTATAACCTAGAAGTCATAATGGTAAGTCCCAGGCAAATCTAAGATGGCTTGAAAAGCACTGTACAACTAAATGACATGCATATTAAGTTATATTACTACACTACAAGGACTAGTGATTCAATATGTCTTACTGTATCTGAGTATACCCACAGGGTCCCGATCCCAACCTGTCAATATCCGACACATGTTCCAGCATAAGTTCAAAGTTTGTATAACATTACATTTGCAGAAAATGAGAGCAAGCTCTTTCTGAAATACATGCCATTTACAAGCCTCCAGTTCCACTGATGTAATCATGATGATATGCTATGCCACGCAAAGTCTGAATGAGAAAAAAGCTATGGGACCACTGTTGTCTTCATAAAATATAATTAACCCCCTTACTCCCATAGCACTGCATCAATTGTACAAGCAGTGCTGTCATTTCAGGACCATGGACAAAATGTTTGTGTGTAGGCATGAGCAGCCCTCAACTGGCCATCCCCTGTCCAAAATTACAGCAAAATTACTTACCTACCATGGCCATAATGGAATGTTTGCAATCAGTTCTTCCAAAATGTTCAGCGAGGTAAAATCATTATGCACCTCCTTTAAAATACATTTACAGAACTAAACATTAATAAACAACTAGAATGATGGCTTATTGTTTTCTGAGACAAATGGATTTTTAGCCTCAGCCCCTGACGCTAAATCAAACTGAAAGATTGCTTTTCTTTGCGACTGGTTTGAGATCAGTCTTGGGAGTAAATTTATGATGCCATTTGGTACAGCCTATTACTTCTGGAAGGATGTGTGACATTTTCCATGATGTTAACATTAGTTTCGTTACACAACTTGTGTGATGCATGTGCGTAGCTGTTCTTCCAGTAAAGTGTGTGTGTGTGTGTGTGTGTGTGTGTGTGTGTGTGTGTGTGTGTGTGTGTGTGTGTGTGTGTGTGTGTGTGTGTGTGTGTGACACTCAGCCCTCATGCATGTGTCTGCTGTTCTCTCTACAGACGGAGGGCTCCCGGCTGCAGAGGGAGATGAAGGCATATCTGGCGGCAGTGAAAGGTGAGGTACACACACACACACACACACACACACACACACGTACACACACGTACACACACGTACACACACACACGTACACACACACGTACACACACACGTACACACGCACACACACACGTACACACACACGTACACACACACACGTACACACGTACACACACACACACGTACACACACACGTACACACACACACGTACACACACACACGTACACACACACACACGCACACACACACGTACACACACACACGTACACACACACACGTACACACACACGTACACACACACGTACACACACACGTACACACACACGTACACACACGTACACACACGTACACACACACACACACACACACACACACGTACACACACACACGTACACACACACACATACACACACACACACGCACACACACACGTACACACACACACACGTACACACACACACGTACACACACACGCACACACACACGTACACACACACACGTACACACACACGTACACACACACGTACACACACACACGTACACACACACGTACACACACACGTACACACACACGTACACACACACACGTACACACACACACGTACACACACACACGCACACACACACGTACACACACACACACACACACACACACACGTACACACACACACACACGCACACACACACGTACACACACACACGTACACACACGTACACACACACGTACACACACACGTACACACACACGTACACACACGTACACACACACACGTACACACACACGTACACACACACGTACACACACACGTACACACACACACACGTACACACACACACACGTACACACACACGTACACACACACACGTACACACACACACGTACACACACACACGTACACACACGTACACACACACGTACACACACACACGTACACACACACACGTACACACACACACGTACACACACACACACACACACACACACGTACACACACACACACACACACGTACACACACACACACACACACACACACGTACACACACACGTACACACACACACGTACACACACACACACACACACACGTACACACACACACGTACACACACGTACACACACACGTACACACACGTACACACACACACACACACACGTACACACACACGTACACACACACACGTACACACACACGTACACGTACACACACGTACACACATGTACACACACACACACACACGTACACACACACACACACACACACACACGTACACACGTACACACACGTACACACACGTACACACATGTACACACACACACACACACGTACACACACACGTACACACACACACGTACACACATGTACACACACACACACACGTACACACACGTACACACACACACACACACACACACACACACGTACACACACGTACACACACACACGTACACACACGTACACACACGTACACACACGTACACACACGTACACACACACGTACACGTACACACACGTGTACACACACACACACGTACACACACGTACACACACACGTACACACACACGTACACACACGTACACACACATACCTGGCAGCTGTACAAGGTAAGCCTCAGCAGAGCAAATGTTTACGCAAGATACACATTCACTCGTAGGTCAAAACACACATATACAGGGCATTGGGAAAGTATTCAGACCCCTTGACTTTTTCCACATTTTGTTGCGTTACAGCCTTATTCTAAAATGGATGACATGTAATGTTTTTCTTCATTAATCTACACATAATACCCCATAATGACAAAGTGAAAACAAGTTTTTAGAATGTTTTGCAAATTTCTAACATTTAAAAGAGAAATACCTTATTTACATAAGTATTCAGACCCTTTGCTATGATACTTGAAATTGATCATCCTTGAGATGTTTCTACAACTTGGAGTCCACCTGCTGTAAATTCAATTGATTGGACATGATTTAGAAAGGCACACACCTGTATATATAAAGGTCCCACAGTTTACATTGCATGTCAGAGCAAAAACCAAACCATGAGGTTGAAGGAATTGTCTGTAGAGCTCCGAGACAGGATTGTGTCGAGACACAGAACTGGGGAAGGGTACAAAAAATAATAAATGTCTGCAGCATTGAAGGTCCCCAAGAACACAGTGGCCTCCCTCATTCTTAAATGGAAGAAGTTTGGAACAACCAAGACTCTTCCTAGAGCTGGCCGCCTGGCCAAACTGAGCAATTGGGGGAAGAAGGGCCTTGGTCAGGGAGATGACCAAGAACCCGATGGTCACTCTGACAGAGCTCCAGAATTCCTCTGTGGAGAATCTTCCAGAAGGACAACCATCTCTGCTGCACCACCAATCAGGCCTTTATGGTAGAGTGGCCAGACGGAAGCCACTCCTCAATAAATGGCACATGACAGCCCACTTGGAGTTTTCCAAAAGGCACCTAATGGACTCTCAGACCATGAGAAACAAGATTCTCTGGTCTGATGAAACCAAGATTGAACTCTTTGGCCTGACTGCCAAGCGTCACGTCTGGAGGAAACCTGGCACCATCCCTACATTGAAGCATGGTGGTGGCAGCATCATGCTGTGGTGATGTTTTTCAGCAGCAGGGACTGGGAGACTAGTCAGCATCGAGGGAAAGATGAATGGAGCAAAGTACAGAGAAGTCCTTGATGAAAACCTGCTCCAGAGCTCTCAGGACCTCAGACTGGGGCAAAGTTTCACCTTACAACAGGACAATAATCCAAACCACACAGCCAAGACAACGCAGGAATGGCTTCGAGACAAGTCTCTGAATGTCCTTGAGTGTCCCAGCCAGAGCCCGGACTTGAACCCGATCGAACATGTCCGGAGAGACCTGAAAGTAGCAGTGCAGCTATGCTCCCGATCCAACCTGACAGAGCTTGAGAAGATCTGTAGAGAAGAATGGGAGAAACTCCCCAAATACAAGTGTGCCAAGCTTGTAGCATCATACCCAAGAAGACATTTACTTATGTAAATGTGATATCATTTAAAAAAAAATTGAATAAGTTTGCTAAAATGTCTAAAAACCTTTCTTTGCTTTGTCGTTACGGAGTATTGTGTGTAGATCGATGAGGGGGAAAAAAACTATTTCCTCCATTTTAGAATAAGGCTGTAACGATTCAACATTTGGAAAAAGTCAAGGCGTCTGAATACTTTCCGAATGCACCATACATGTGCACACTCGCACACACAAACAAACACATACGCACACGCTAGTGCATGGCAGTCGTCTAGTCCTTTGAACATATGTGCCCTCCCACAAGACTTAGTATGTGAGCCTATATCTAAACACCTAGTGGAAAGTAAACATGAATAGACTTAGTATGTGAGCCTATATCTAAACACCTACAGTGGAACGTAAACATGAATAGACTTAGTATGTGAGCCTATATCTAAACACCTACAGTGGAAAGTAAACATGAATAGACTTAGTATGTGAGCCTATATCTAAACACCTACAGTGGAACGTAAACATGAATAGACTTAGTATGTGAGCCTATATCTAAACACCTACAGTGGAAAGTAAACATGAATAGACTTAGTATGTGAGCCTATATCTAAACACCTACAGTGGAAAGTAAACATGAATAGACTTAGTATGTGAGCCTATATCTAAACACCTACAGTGGAAAGTAAACATGAATAGACTTAGTATGTGAGCCTATATCTAAACACCTACAGTGGAAAGTAAACATGAATAGACTTAGTATGTGAGCCTATATCTAAACACCTACAGTGGAAAGTAAACATGAATAGACTTAGTATGTGAGCCTATATCTAAACACCTAGTGGAAAGTAAACATGAATAGACTTAGTATGTGAGCCTATATCTAAACACCTACAGTGGAAAGTAAACATGAATAGACTTAGTATGTGAGCCTATATCTAAACACCTACAGTGGAACGTAAACATAAATAGACTTAGTATGTGAGCCTATATCTAAACACCTAGTGGAAAGTAAACATGAATAGACTTAGTATGTGAGCCTATATCTAAACACCTAGTGGAAAGTAAACATGAATAGACTTAGTATGTGAGCCTATATCTAAACACCTAGTGGAAAGTAAACATGAATAGACTTAGTATGTGAGCCTATATCTAAACACCTACAGTGGAAAGTAAACATGAATAGACTTAGTATGTGAGCCTATATCTAAACACCTACAGTGGAAAGTAAACATGAATAGACTTAGTATGTGAGCCTATATCTAAACACCTACAGTGGAAAGTAAACATGAATAGACTTAGTATGTGAGCCTATATCTAAACACCTACAGTGGAAAGTAAACATGAATAGACTTAGTATGTGAGCCTATATCTAAACACCTACAGTGGAAAGTAAACATGAATAGACTTAGTATGTGAGCCTATATCTAAACACCTACAGTGGAAAGTAAACATGAATAGACTTAGTATGTGAGCCTATATCTAAACACCTACAGTGGAACGTAAACATGAATAGACTTAGTATGTGAGCCTATATCTAAACACCTAGTGGAAAGTAAACATGAATAGACTTAGTATGTGAGCCTATATCTAAACACCTAGAGTGGAAAGTAAACATGAATAGACTTAGTATGTGAGCCTATATCTAAACACCTACAGTGGAACGTAAACATGAATAGACTTAGTATGTGAGCCTATATCTAAACACCTACAGTGGAAAGTAAACATGAATAGACTTAGTATGTGAGCCTATATCTAAACACCTAGTGGAAAGTAAACATGAATAGACTTAGTATGTGAGCCTATATCTAAACACCTACAGTGGAAAGTAAACATGAATAGACTTAGTATGTGAGCCTATATCTAAACACCTACAGTGGAAAGTAAACATGAATAGACTTAGTATGTGAGCCTATATCTAAACATCTACAGTGGAAAGTAAACATGAATAGACTTAGTATGTGAGCCTATATCTAAACACCTACAGTGGAAAGTAAACATGAATAGACTTAGTATGTGAGCCTATATCTAAACACCTACAGTGGAAAGTAAACATGAATAGACTTAGTATGTGAGCCTATATCTAAACACCTACAGTGGAAAGTAAACATGAATAGACTTAGTATGTGAGCCTATATCTAAACACCTAGTGGAAAGTAAACATGAATAGACTTAGTATGTGAGCCTATATCTAAACACCTACAGTGGAAAGTAAACATGAATAGACTTAGTATGTGAGCCTATATCTAAACACCTACAGTGGAAAGTAAACATGAATAGACTTAGTATGTGAGCCTATATCTAAACATCTACAGTGGAAAGTAAACATGAATAGACTTAGTATGTGAGCCTATATCTAAACACCTACAGTGGAAAGTAAACATGAATAGACTTAGTATGTGAGCCTATATCTAAACACCTACAGTGGAAAGTAAACATGAATAGACTTAGTATGTGAGCCTATATCTAAACACCTACAGTGGAAAGTAAACATGAATAGACTTAGTATGTGAGCCTATATCTAAACACCTACAGTGGAAAGTAAACATGAATAGACTTAGTATGTGAGCCTATATCTAAACACCTACAGTGGAAAGTAAACATGAATAGACTTAGTATGTGAGCCTATATCTAAACACCTAGTGGAAAGTAAACATGAATAGACTTAGTATGTGAGCCTATATCTAAACACCTACAGTGGAAAGTAAACATGAATAGACTTAGTATGTGAGCCTATATCTAAACACCTAGTGGAAAGTAAACATGAATAGACTTAGTATGTGAGCCTATATCTAAACACCTACAGTGGAAAGTAAACATGAATAGACTTAGTATGTGAGCCTATATCTAAACACCTACAGTGGAAAGTAAACATGAATAGACTTAGTATGTGAGCCTATATCTAAACACCTAGTGGAAAGTAAACATGAATAGACTTAGTATGTGAGCCTATATCTAAACACCTAGTGGAAAGTAAACATGAATAGACTTAGTATGTGAGCCTATATCTAAACACCTAGTGGAAAGTAAACATGAATAGACTTAGTATGTGAGCCTATATCTAAACACCTACAGTGGAAAGTAAACATGAATAGACTTAGTATGTGAGCCTATATCTAAACACCTACAGTGGAAAGTAAACATGAATAGACTTAGTATGTGAGCCTATATCTAAACATCTACAGTGGAAAGTAAACATGAATAGACTTAGTATGTGAGCCTATATCTAAACACCTACAGTGGAAAGTAAACATGAATAGACTTAGTATGTGAGCCTATATCTAAACACCTAGTGGAAAGTAAACATGAATAGACTTAGTATGTGAGCCTATATCTAAACACCTACAGTGGAAAGTAAACATGAATAGACTTAGTATGTGAGCCTATATCTAAACACCTACAGTGGAAAGTAAACATGAATAGACTTAGTATGTGAGCCTATATCTAAACACCTACAGTGGAAAGTAAACATGAATAGACTTAGTATGTGAGCCTATATCTAAACACCTAGTGGAAAGTAAACATGAATAGACTTAGTATGTGAGCCTATATCTAAACACCTAGTGGAAAGTAAACATGAATAGACTTAGTATGTGAGCCTATATCTAAACACCTACAGTGGAAAGTAAACATGAATAGACTTAGTATGTGAGCCTATATCTAAACACCTAGTGGAAAGTAAACATGAATAGACTTAGTATGTGAGCCTATATCTAAACACCTAGTGGAAAGTAAACATGAATAGACTTAGTATGTGAGCCTATATCTAAACACCTACAGTGGAAAGTAAACATGAATAGACTTAGTATGTGAGCCTATATCTAAACACCTACAGTGGAAAGTAAACATGAATAGACTTAGTATGTGAGCCTATATCTAAACACCTACAGTGGAACGTAAACATAAATAGACTTAGTATGTGAGCCTATATCTAAACACCTAGTGGAAAGTAAACATGAATAGACTTAGTATGTGAGCCTATATCTAAACACCTACAGTGGAAAGTAAACATGAATAGACTTAGTATGTGAGCCTATATCTAAACACCTACAGTGGAAAGTAAACATGAATAGACTTAGTATGTGAGCCTATATCTAAACACCTAGTGGAAAGTAAACATAAATAGACTTAGTATGTGAGCCTATATCTAAACACCTAGTGGAAAGTAAACATGAATAGACTTAGTATGTGAGCCTATATCTAAACACCTACAGTGGAAAGTAAACATGAATAGACTTAGTATGTGAGCCTATATCTAAACACCTACAGTGGAAAGTAAACATGAATAGACTTAGTATGTGAGCCTATATCTAAACACCTACAGTGGAAAGTAAACATGAATAGACTTAGTATGTGAGCCTATATCTAAACACCTAGTGGAAAGTAAACATGAATAGACTTAGTATGTGAGCCTATATCTAAACACCTACAGTGGAAAGTAAACATGAATAGACTTAGTATGTGAGCCTATATCTAAACACCTACAGTGGAAAGTAAACATGAATAGACTTAGTATGTGAGCCTATATCTAAACACCTACAGTGGAAAGTAAACATGAATAGACTTAGTATGTGAGCCTATATCTAAACACCTAGTGGAAAGTAAACATGAATAGACTTAGTATGTGTGCCTATATCTAAACACCTAGTGGAAAGTAAACATGAATAGACTTAGTATGTGAGCCTATATCTAAACACCTACAGTGGAAAGTAAACATGAATAGCAACTGCTTTAATTTGGAAGATGGTTTTATTTTCACTTCTGAAAGATCTGTGATTTATATCCAGTTCTTGGAATTTGACATGTGATCAACAGAAAAACACAAAGTATTAAGACCGAAAGCCCTCACATTGCCATATTGTGTATGATGCTCACATGTACTTTCATGAACAGTAACCTATTTACCTACAGTGGGGCCCAAAATGATTGACACCTTTGATAAAGATGAGCAAAAATGGTATTATTACATAATTCAAAAACTGAGCTATATTGTCTGCTCCAATAAATGGGAAAATGATATTATTTTAGAGTAATACAATTGCTCGGAGAAAGAGATTTTGTTGAACATGTAATACCTTTTCTCTCTAAAAAGTAGGGGTCAACATGAGGACACCGACGTCCAGACCTTGGTATTCTTTTTCTAATTATAAAAAAAAATATTATATTTTTTTCCCCACACAATAAAGATAATAAATTACAGGGCAACATATTAATATAATAATATTGCTCCCAGCATTGATCAAAGTTCAGAACGCTTATATTCTTGATCTGACTGAGTTCTAATATTTACTAAGCTAATTAAACAAGTTAGCAACGGAAATATATATATATATATATGTTTCAATAGGAACATCCCCACATGACCAGCCTTCCCTATAGCCCTACATTAAAATGCTAACAACACAGTTCTAAAAATGTCAGTTTTTGTTTATATCGGTGGTTGTTCGTCTCAAGATTATTATTAGAAACTAAAACAACAACAAGCAACTATTTAGTAAACTGATATAAAATAATGTATATATACTGAAACTATTATATTTTTCTGGGGGGGAGATGTATTTACAACCAGAATAGAAAGAGGAGTGGGAGGCCCCGGTGCACAACTGCGCAAGAGGACAAGTACATTAGTGTCTAGTTTGAGAAACCGACGCCTCACCAGTTGTCAACTGGCAGCTTCATTAAATAGTACCCGCAAAACACCAGTCTCAACGTCAACAGTGAAGAGGTGACTCCGGGATGCTGGCCTTCTAGGCAGAGTTCCTCTGTCCAGTCTCAACGTCAAAGCGATTTGATCATTTTTTTCTTTGTTTGGTAGGACAGTAATGCGCTATTGGCTTTAAACCTAATCCTGGATTCCAAGAGCGTTCGAAATGGAAGTTCTCTTAAATCCAGAACTAGGCTTGATCTGTGTCTGGGAACCTGGTCCAATGGATTGTTTGAAGCTCTTATCATGTTGATGGTGTCTTCTAGCAATGCAACAGGCTTCCATGAACCTGACAGAGTCCCTACATGAAGTCTACGAGCCGGACTGGCACGGGAAGGACGATGTCTTGAGCATCGGGAAGGTGAGCGCTACTTTTCTTCTTCTTTCATTCTCATATCCCTCTGTTCTTTCAGTCTTTCGTTCATTGGTAATATGTGATTGGCTAGGAGGGCTCACTCCAGATACTCGGAGGCTCTGAGGGTTCACTCAAAAGTCATGATTCTCTCTGTGGTTTTCATGCCTGTATGTCAGTAATTTATATTGGGGGAGGCATGATCACTTATCAATATTTATGAGTCACTCTCCTTTTCATATTTTGTTATGCTTTATTGAGAAAAATATTAGAAACAGTGGAGACGCACTGAGAAGTAAGTACAAATGGAATGAACCCCAGTCTCAGGCAGAAAATTGCATATGTGTATGGAACCAGGAGTGTTACCATTGGACCACGGCTCCACACGCTGTAGTCCAAAATGATCTAAAATGGTAGATAATACATACTGTATGTGAGCATGTTTCTATCTCGGCCAAGCATACATAGAGAATACATAGACAGCATAAAAAAAGGGGAGACCAACTCCATATGAATGTCTTATGGATCAAAGGTCAATTGACACTCACCAGACGGCTTGCTTGTTTATTTACCGACCGACGGCCTGTGAGGTCCGGAATGAGACTGTTGAAGTCGGAAGTTTACATACACCTTAGCCAAATACATTTAAACTCAGTTTTTCACAATTCCTGACATTTAATCCTAGTAGAAATTCCCTGTCTTAGGTCAGTTAGGATCACCACTTTATTTTAAGAATGTGATATGTCAGAATAATAGTAGAAAGAGTGATTTATTTCAGATTTTATTTATTTCATCACATTCCCAGTGGGTCAGAAGTTTACATACACTAAATTAGTATTTGGTAGCATTGCTACCGGGTAGCCTTCCACAAGCTTCCCACAATAAGTTGGGTGAATTTTGGCCCATTCCTCTTGACAGAGCTGGTGTAACTGAGTCAGGTTTGTTGGCCTCCTTGCTCGCAGACGCTTTTTCAGTTCTGCCCACATATTGTCTATAGGATTGAGTTCAGGGCTTTGTGATGGCCACTCCAATACCTTGACTTTGTTGCCACAACTTTTGAAGTATGCTTGGGGTCATTGTCCATTTGGAAGAACCAGTTCCTGCCTCATGATGCATCTATTTTGTGAAGTGCACCAGTCCTTCCTGCAGCAAAGCACCCCTAAAACATGATGCTGCCACCCCCGTGCTTCACGGTTGGGATGGTGTTCTTGGGCTTGCAAGCCTCCCCCTTTTTCATCCAAACATGGCCAAACAGTTCTATTTCCCATGGTGTTTATACTTGCGTACAATTGTTTGTACAGATGAACGTGGTACCTTCAGCTTCTAAAGCCATGACAACATTTTCTGGAATTTTCCAAGCTGTTTAAAGGCACAGTCAACATAGTGTATGTAAACTTTTGACCCACTGGAATTGTGATACAGTGAGTTAGAAGTGAAATAATCTGTCTGTAAACAATTGTTGGAAAAATGACATGCACAAAGTAGATGTCCTATCCGACTTGCCAAAACTATAGTTTGTTAACAAGAAATTTGTGGAGTGGTTGTAAAACGAGTTTTAATGACTCCAACCTAAGTGTATGTAAACTTCCGACTTCAACTGTACATCTAGTTAATCTGTCTTGTCAAATATGGGTTCTTCCCCAATGCTTGGAAGTCTGCTGCAGTGATACCTGTTTTAAATCTGGTGACCCAACACTGGTGGAAATGTACTGACATATAAGCATTCTTACAGTGCTATCAAAAGTAGCTGAAAGTGGCTGATCATCTGACTGATCACCACATTCAGGGCAACTCCATACATAAAATGTCATTTGGATTCAGATCTAACCATTGGTGAAGTCAGTGCAGTCTTTTTGGATCTTAAAAAGGTCTTTGATACTGTGAATCATAAGGTTCAACTATCCAAACTATCCTCCCTTAATGTGTCCACTGAAGTCATTAGTTGGATGTTTTCCTTTATGACAAACATAAGTCAGTGTTTGTTTGGGGAACACTCAGTCAGACTCTCTTTACTATAAAATTGGGGTCCCACAAGGGTCAATATTAGGCCCTCTTCTGTTTACCATCTATATAAATTATCTCCCACTTGCTTGCCCACAAGTTAACATGCAGTATGCAGACGATGCGGTTCTGTATGTACACAAAAAAAGACAATTGGTTGTTAACAAGTTAACTGATGCTATGGTACATGTTTCTAAATGGATGACTAATTCTTGCCTGCAACTAAATATCGACAAGACTGTTTGTATGTACTTCTGTAAGAAATCCGTTGATTCTTCCCAACCAGCTGTTCATGTTATTAATGGGGGATAATCTGAAAGTTGTGTCTAACTTCAGGTATCTTGGTGTCATTTTGGACTCGAACTTGACATTTAAGAAACATCTGAAGAAGGTTATTAAAGTTTGGATTATCCAAAGTTAGGTTTAAATTTGAATTGAAAGCATGGCTAAAATCTATCCAAACCTGTACACATGAGTTATCTGTGGTTCCTCTATTTAAAACGACAGTTGATGATAGTGTCGTTGTTTTTGTTTGAATGATATATTATATATTATTGGTATGTTGTATTGTTTTAGTGAGTATTTGTATTGTGGCTGTGTAATTGTCCTTAGATGCCTTTGGGACTACGGGTGCAAAGTGATCTTTTGGCTAAACCCCGGCACATTTACATGGTTGTTGCATTATTGTAATATTGATGTTGAGTCATATGAATAAATACACAGAACATACACTCCCGTTCAAATGTTTGGGGTCACTTAGAAATGTTTTTGAAAGAAAAGGACCTTTTTTTGTCCATTTAAAATAACATAAAATTGATCAGAAATACAGTGTAGACATGGTTAATGTCGAAATTGACTATTGTAGCTGGAAATGGCTGATTTTTATATGAAATATCTACGTAGGCGTACAGAGGCCCATTATCAGCAACCATCACTCCTGTGTTCCAACGGCACGTTGTGTTAGCTAATCCAAGTTTATCATTTTTAAAAGCTAATTGATCACTAGAAAACCTTTTTTGCAATTATGTTAGCACAGCAGAAATCGGTTGTCCTGATTAAATAATCAATAAAACTGGCCTTCTTTAGACTAGTTGAGTATCTGGAGCGTCAGCATTTGTGGGTTCGATTACAGGCTCCAAATGGCCAGAAACAAAGGACTTTCTTCTGAAACTCGTCAGTCTATTCTTGTTCTGAGAAATGAAAGCTATTCCATGCGAGAAATTGCCAAGAAACTGAAGATCTCGTACAACGCTGTGTTGTACACCCGTCACAGAACAGCGCAAATTGGCTCTAACCAGAATAGAAATAGGAGTGGCAGGCCCCGGTGCACAACTGAGCAAGAGGACAAGTACATTAGTGTCGTCAACTGGCAGCTTCATTAAGTAGTGCCCGCAAAACATCAGTCTCAACGTCAACAGTGAAGAGGCTCCGGGATGCCGGCCTTCTAGGCCTTCTAGGCAGAGTTGCAAAAAAAAAAGCCATATCTCAGCCTGGCCAATAAAAATAAAAGATTAAGATGGACAAAAGAACAGACACTGGACAGAGGAAGAATGTAAAAAAGTGTTATGGACAATACAAGTTTGAGGTGTTCGGATCACAAAGAAGATCTTTCGTGAGATGCAGAAAAAATGCTGTAGGAGTGCTTGATGCCATCTGTCAAGCATGGGGGAGGCAATGTGATGGTCTGGGGGTGCTAAAAGTGGGAGATTTGTACAGGGTAAAAGGGATCTTGAAGAAGGAAGGCAACATCATGCCATACCCTGTGGTAGTTGGATCCAATTTCCTCCTACAACAGGACAATGACCCAAAGCACAGCTCCAGACTATGCAGGAACTATTTAGGGAAGAAGCAGTCAGCTGGTATTCTGTCTATAATGGAGTGGCCGGCAGAGTCACCAGATCTCAACCCTATTGAGCTGTTGTGGGAGCAGCTTGACCCTATGCCCATCAAGCCAATCCAACTTGTAGGAGGTGCTTCAGGAAGCATGGGGTGAAATCTCTTCAGATTACCTCAACAAATTGTCAACCAAAGGTCTCAAAGGCTGTAATTGCTGCAAATGGGGGATTCTTTGACGAAAGCAAAGTTTGAGGGACACAATAATTATTTCCATTAAAAATCATTATTTATAACCTTGTCAACGTCTTGAATATATTTCGTATTCATTTTGCAACTCATTTCATGTATGTTTTCATGGAAAACAAGGACATTTCTAAGTGACCCCAAACTTACATACATAGAGCATACTAGACACTGACCCATTTCCTGAACTGAGTCATGGTAGTGTACATAACAGCATACATAGAGCATACTAGACACTGACCCATTTCCTGAACTGAGTCATGGTAGTGTACATAACAGCATACATAGAGCATACTAGACACTGACCCATTTCCTGAACTGAGTCAAGTCAAGAGGACAATAGCACCCTGACAATATCCATCAATATTGATCATGGGAGGAATAAATGATCGTTTTGGAATCAAATAAAACCAGCAGTTTTAAAGACATTTTGCTTTATTGAAAGCAGTAAAGAGATATGATGTCAACTGAATGAATTTCTGCAATATTTAAAGTGGAACTGACAGTGTTTTATCAACATGAAATTGTATTAAAGTCATATACACCCACAGGAAGAACGAGCACTTACATATGGTCGTTTTCGTAGAATGTTTGTGAATGTGAACATTCTATGGCAGTATACAGTGGGAAAACGGCCATGCGTTTGGATAATAAATAGACACTGCAAGAAATGATAAAAACATCTGTCTTGTCCAGGACCGGAGTCTGCCCAGACCAGTGCACCATAGCGACAGTAGGCCTGTATGCAAATAAGCCATTTGCCATCATTCACTTTGAGCTGGACTGGGTGTTTACAGGCAATAGCAATAGCGCGACTTTAGATCATTGGAAAGCATTTTACAAAAGCCACTTGAATGTATTTCTGCTCAAATGTAAACACCACGGGAGTCCTCTTACATTTGGCAACTTCAGTCCTATTGATCAAACAACCATGAAAAGGTAGGCTCTCTCTCCCTCTATTGCCTATGCAAATCGACAACAACAAGATCAACTAGAGCGTGTGATAAGCTAAACTCTTAACGAGGGAACATTAGATAAACCCTTTCAAACATTAAGCCTGTTGGCCATCAGACTTGCACTGAAACGATAGGGAATAGTAAGTAGCCTGCCCGTGCTTCTGCAGCTTGCCTGCCAATGCATGCTTGTCCCAACCTATGTTTTGACAACCGAATAGGAACGTGCCTGCCTACCCGCCCATTTGATCAGTGCCAAATACATTTGATTGGCAACTGAGAGATATGCTAACTGTGGATAACAGTCTTTCAGGTTCAGCATAGCTAGCTTGCAAAGCGATTCACATGTCTTGAGAGATATGCTAACTGTGGATAACAGTCTTTCAGGTTCAGCATAGCTAGCTTGCAAAGCGATTCACATGTCTTGCTACCTGATGACACCTGCATCTCTAACTACTGTGGCCACTGAAAAACGATACGGGGAAAAAGACAAGTCACTTACCCACTCCTCCAATGGCATCACATCCTCGCAGCAGCTAGTTAGCTAGCTAGATAACGACCCAAACTGCCAATTGTTTTTTTTTTAGAAAAATGAATGGCCCTTTTTAATGCCCACTTTTGTACATAGGATGCTGTATGTAGCATTTTTAACATATTTAAACAAAGCAGAGATGCATAATATTTGTTAGAACTTTCATGCTATGCATGCAGATGTACATAATACACAACACAGTATATACACAAGTATGGATACCCCTTCAAATGAATGGATTTGGTTATTTCAGCCACAGCCGTTGCTGACCGGTGTATGAAATTCAGCACACAGCCATGCAATCTCCATAGACAAACATTGGCAGTAAAATGGCCTTACTGAAGGGCTCAGTGACTTTCAACGAGGCACCGTCATAGGATGCCACCTTTCCAACAAGTCAGTTCGTCAGATTTCTGCCCATCAAGAGCTGCCACAATTAACTAAGTGCTGTTATTGGTGGAAACGTCTAGGAGCAACAGCGGTTCAGCCGCAAAGTGGTAGGCCACACGCTCACAGAATGGGACCGCCGAGTGCTGAAGCGAGTAGCTCGTTAAAATTGTCTGTCCTCGGTTGCAACTCTCACTACCGAGTTCCAAACTGCCTCTGGAAGCATCGTTGGCACAAGAACTGTTCGTTGGGAGCTTCATTAAATGGGTTTCCATAGCTGAACTGCCACACGCAAGCCTATGATCACTATGTGCAATGCCAAGCATCAGCTGGAGTGGTGTAAAGCTTGCTGCCACTCTGTAGCAGTGGAAACGCGTTGTCAGAAGTGATGAATCACACTTCACCATTTTAAAAAACAGATACAAATACAACTTATAGAACAGCAGGGACTGTGGGGAGACACACACACACACAGGCACAGACACAGACACACAGGCACAGACACACACACACAGGCACAGACACACACAGGCACATAACACACGCACTTTACACACACACACACACACACACACACACACACACACACACACACACACACACACACACACACACACACACACACACACACACACACATACACATAACACACGCACTTTACACACACACACACACAGGCACAGACACACACATACACATAACACACGCACTTTACACACACACACACACAGGCACAGACACACACATACACATAACACACGCACTTTACACACACACATACACAGGCACAGACACACACATACACATAACACACGCACTCTACACAGACAATCACATGGATTTTGTATTGTAGATATGCCTTGGCAGCAGCTAATGGGAATCCTTAATAAATATGAAATACAAAGACCAGTCCTGCCATTATTTACAACCAAGAAATGTATTGGTGAATTATATGAATCATGCATTGAACTGCATCCATCTACTCTACCAACAATGGCTTAGTGTACATCATGGAACGTTGAGTCAAATATAACCTATTTTTAAAACCTCTTGTGAAGATGGTTTTGCAGCATAAACTGGGAATCTGATATGTTTTACTGATGTTATGATTGTCTGTTTTGTTTTATATCTGCAAAGTAGTTTAAAAGCTGTCAGTTCCACTTTTTAATATACTAATGTTCTCTGAGATGTGGAGAGTTATGAGCTAGTCATTGAAAGTAGTGATTGTTTAACTAAAAGACCAGAGTGCCCCTTAATTTTTTTTTTTATATAACTAGGCAACTTAAGAACAACTTCTTATTTACAATGACGGCCTAGGAACAGTGGGTTAACTGTCTCGTTCAGGGGCAGAACGACAGATTTGTACCTTTTCAGCTCGGGGATGTGATCTAGCAACCTTTCGGTTACTGGCCCAACGCTCTAACCACTAGTCTACCTGCCACCCTTAAAGGTATAGTTCAACCAGAATTTATGTTTCGGTCAAATTCTTCTTAGCCATCAAGTCACCAGTGAATTTGTTCACAGCTGATGATCGATCCACGTCTGAGGGCCCGATGGAATACAATATAATTCAATACAACTTTATTGTTCATATTACAGCAATCAACAGAAACAGATGTGGCTGTGAGACTACATGAGGAAACGGTTACAGTTTTGAGTAACACACTTCCAGTGACTATTTCACAAATATGCAGGTTTTAAAAAATCCCTGCAAACTCCACCAATTGTCGAACATGGACGAGTGTTTAAAAAATAATTTTATGAATGAAGCTTTGTAAACATCGGTACCATGGATTACATTCATTTTTTTTTGTACAATGCTAATCATGCTAACTCCTGGCTGTGGAAAAAGTAAACAATGGATTACTGTGGATGCTGCCACTACTGGCCTTGAGGCAACTCAAGGTAAGAGGAATTTGACCCAAACCAAGTTTGGCTAAACTATCCCTTTAAACAGAGAACATAGGCCACAGTCAAATGAAGTACAGAGCATAATGCATTGTGTTGCTGATAAAAGCTCTGAAAACGAAGGGTGACTTGAACAAAAAACAAGATTGATGAAGGTGTCAACCAAGGCTCATGTTCAAAGCATCTGTCTCTATCATTGAGTTGAAATGAATGTGTATTTGTCACATGCGCTATATACAAGGGGGTACCGGTACAGAGTCAATGTGCGGGGGTACAGGCTAGTCGAGTTTGCATATCAAATGCCTCTTGCATTTGTGTTTTTTGAAAAGGCAAGGCTGGCTTTGGATTGGATTCTACGGTTCGATCGCACTGTCAAGTTGGTTATTGATCATTGCTAGGAAGTCATTTTCAAGTCTTGCCATAGATTTTCAAGCCAATTTAAGTCGAAACTGTAACTAGGCCACTCAGAAACATTCAATGTGGTCTTGGTAAGCAACTCTAGTGTGTACTTTAGGTTATTGTCCTGCTAACAGGTGAATTTGTCTTCCAGTGTCTGTTGGAAAGCAGGCTGAACCAGGTTTTCCTCTAGGATTTTGCAAGTGCTTAGCTCTATTCAATTTCTTTTTATCCCCAAAAACTCCCTAGTCTTTGCCGATGACAAGCATATCCATAACATTATGCAGCCGCCACCATGCTTGAAAATATTTTGTGATGTGTTGGATTTCCCCCAAACATAACACTTTTTATTCAGGACATAAAGTACATTTCTTTGCCACATTTTTTTGCAGTTTTACTTCAGTACCGTACTGCAAACAGGGTGCTGGCTTCCTTCTCTCTACTCTGTAATTTAGTTTCGTATTGTGGAGTAACTACAATGTTGATCCAGCCTCAGTTTTCGTCATTCAACTCTGTAACTGTTTTAAAATCACTGTCACCTCATGGTGAAATCCCTGAGCGGTTTTCTTCCTCTCCGGCAACTGAGTTAGGAAGGACGCCTGTATCTTTGTAGTGACTGGGTGTATTGATACACCATCCAAAGTGTAGTTAATAACTTCACCATGCTCAAAGGGATATTCATTGTCTACTTGTTTTTAACCATCTACCAGTAGGTGCCCGTCTTTGCGAGGCATTGAAAAATCTCCCTGGTCTTTGTGGTTAAATCTGTGTTTGAAATTCACTGCTCGACTGAGGGACATTTCATATAATTGTATGTTTGGGTTACAGAGATGAGGTAGTCATGAAAAAACTGGTGTTATTGAACACTATTATTGCACACAGGGTGAGTCCATGCTACTGATTATGTGACTTGTTAAGCTAATGTTCTCTTCTGAACACAATTAGGTGTGCAATAACAATACTTATTGACTCAAGACATTTCAGCTTTTCATTTGTCATTTATTTATAAACATTTCTAAAAACATAATTCCACTTTGACGTTATGGGCTACTGTGTGCAGGCCAGTGACACACAATCTCAATTTAATAAATGTTTAATTCAGGCTGAAACACGACAATATGGAAAAAGACAAGGGGTGTGAATAGAGTTGTTGGCGGTCACGAAGTTTCGTCAGCCAGTGATTGTCAAGCAAATAACTGTCAGTCTCACGGTAATTGACCATTAATTAACATAAACACATTTAGCATCTCCTCCATCTCCTACGCCTTCCCAATAAAGCCATTCTTTATTTTAGACAGGTCTAAAGGAGCATGATATGACGAAAATGTTGTCTATTTCAGAATAACAGAATATCATACTCTGAGTTGTCCTTAGTTAGTTCCTGATGTGGCTGTGCCAAATGGCTCTGGGCTACACTAGTTCATTTAGCAGACGAGATTTGCTTAGAATATCATGGAATTATTTTATATTCTTTTATATTATGAAGAATACAATTGAACAAAGCTGAATTAAATAGAAAGGACATTTTCTCCAAATGAGGGAGTGAGCACATGTGGTTATTCTGTGTTGAGCAGTTAACAAAGAAACAGGTACTCCTTTATCCTTCATTTAGAGTTTAGAGTAATGTAACTTTAGTTGTTCTACAAACATTGGGCTATATGTTTTGATTTTTAATACATTCTAAGGCAGTATGATGTGACTAAAGATGATTTGAAAAAAGTTGCATGAAAGGGTTGAGCTCTGCTTTGTTTTTTTTTGCACAGGTTGTACACACTTCATCAGTCTCTCATTCAGAATTTGACTTGCGCATGCTAATGCCTCAAATTTTCCGGCGGCATCCCCTTTCCCAGTGGCATCCCCAATTGCGAGGTGCATATTGAAGATATTGCAAGAACTCTTCACATTGACTTTTAATCATCCGAGGAGTAGAAATAACGAAAAGCAAAAGCTCTATCCCATGTCAATCTAGTATGCCTCGTAGTCCAAAAGTTGCCCTATTCTGTGCGAGAAATATACATTCCAAACATAAGCTGTGTTCAAATACTCATACAAATAAGGTCACAGTTATGAAAACTTAGGACACTAAAGAGGCCTTTCTACTGACTCTGAAAAACAGCAAAAGACCGATGCCCAGGGTCCCTGTTCATCTGCGTGAACGTGCCTTAGACTGTCCGCAATAGGCTGAGAGAGGCTGGACTGAGGGCTTGTAGGCCTGTTGTAAGGCAGGTCCTCACCGGAAACGTCATCGGGGCACAAACCCACCGTCGCTGGACCAGACAGGACTGGCAAAAAGTGCTCTTAAGTGACAAGTCGCGGTTTTGTCTCACCAGGGGTGATGGTCGGATTCACGTTTATTGTCGAAGGAATGAGCATTACGCCGAGGCCTGTACACTGGAGTGGGATCGATTTGGAGATGGCGGGTTCGTCATGGTCTGTGGCAGTGTGTCACAGCATCATTGAACTGAGCTTGTTGTCATTGCAGGCAATCTCAAACTCCAGAATGACAATGCCATACTGCTTGTACTGTCTGTGATATCCTGGAAGACAGGAATGTCAGTGTTCTGCCATGGTCAGCGAAGAGCCCAGATCTCAATCCCATTGAGCAGTTCTGGGACCTGTTGGATCGGAGGGTGATGGCTAGGGCCATTTCCCCCCGAAATGTCCAGGAACTTGCTGTTGCCTTTGTGGAAGAGTGGGGTAACATCTCATAGCAAGAACTGGCAAATATGGTGCAGTTCCTGAGGAGGAGATGCACTGCAGTACTTAATGCAGCTGGTGGCCACACCAGATACTGACTTACTTTTGATTTTGACCCCCCCACCTTGTTCAGGGACACATTATTTCATTTCTGTTAGTCACATGTCTGTGTAACTTGTTCAGTTTATGTCTCAGTTGTTGAATCTTGGTATGTTCATGTAACAGTATATTTTCCGTCCCTCGCCCCGACCTGGGCTCGAACCAGGGACCCTCTGCACACATCAACAACTGACACCCATGAAGCATCGTTACCCATCGCGCCACAAAAGCCGCGGCTACTACTACAACTACTTTAAGGTCTCAGAGTGAGTGACGTCACCGATTGAAACGCTATTAGCGCACACCACCGCTAACTAGCTGGCCATTTCACATCGGTTACACTCATACACATATTTAAATATGTTAAGGTTGCTGAAAATAAACGCAGTTGACAGTGGGAGGACGTTTCTTTTTTTTGCTGAGTTTAGTATGCCAAAAGTCCTCGGATGTCATCCTACATTCGCCAAAATACGAAGCAGTAGACACCATTTCCGTGCTCTTTCAATTTGGTGTCCTTGCTGTAGAGACACATCTCCACAAGATGAGAGCAGAGTAGAGGAAGAAGCGTATGTGCAGGCTGAAGCGTAAAAGGCGAAAGATGAGGTCCAAGTAGACTGGCCCATTCCCCTACTGCTGTGATTGTTTTTCTCCACCCATTCCAAGCCCTCCGTTTGAAGCCAGCGGTCCATGATTTGCAAAGAGCTGAAGCCGGTTTCATTGGTGTGAAGGACAGATCCTGCCTACCCAGCCCACTACTCTGCCAATGACGCCTGGCCGTTGACTACTGCTAGAATCTCTCCTGTCGTTGAACTCTGGCCTTTTACCACCTGCACAGCTGATTTGTTGTAAAGACCATTATAAATATTTGGTGTACTAACATACTAACAACAACAACAAAAAAACTAGTTCCGTGCTAGGGCCCATAATGCAATTCTTCAGAAAATGGGCGTGATTTCACATCGTTTTCAGATTTGAGGAAAATGGCGGACAATATGCAGCCGACATCCAACGAGAGCGGAAACAAATTGATTGCTTTAACTAATTATGACAACTATTAAGAAAATGTTGAGCAATGTAATGACTTTTCAAATAAGTTACTTTACACGTTATATTGGCTGACAATTTGTTAGCTACTATTACAACAAACTTGCCAGTATATTAACTATGTGCTATCTAACTAACTACCCAACATTTATTGACTTGATAATTCCCGTCATTCTTATCTTAGCTAAGTGGTAAAGTCGTCTTGCGTTCCCAAGTCTGAGTATACCAGAGCGCAGCATAACTGATGACTTTATGAGCGCTCAACACCCGTTGAATAGGGCCAGTGTCAGTAAACTTTGGCAAAACGGCGTAATTAAATTTTTGCCAGCAGCACAGTTAGTCACCAACCCTCTGGAATACATGAAAACTGCCTAGCCAGCTCTGCTAGGGCAAGTAAAATGGTCAGATAAGGTGTTCTCTCATTTGTGTCTTGAAGTAGCTAGCAAGTTAGCTTGGGTGCTTGACTGCAGTTGTACTGTCAGAACTCTTGGATCTCACCTCCTCGGCCCGAGCGTCCAGTGTGCGCTCCGAGTGCAAAACAATCTGACAACGCTCTGAATTGACGAACGGACAACCTGACAACGCTCTGAATTGACGAACGGACAACCTGACAACGCTCTGAATTGACGAACGGACAACCTGACAACGCTCTGAATTGACGAACGGACAACCTGACAACGCTCTGAATTGACAATTGTTTATCTAGTCATAGTTGGTTTCATTGCAATCCTCTAGATGTTTGCAACACAGCCAAACGTGATTGTTTTTTTTGCGGGGAGTTTTGACCGAAGTGAACTGATTTGAAGACAAAGAGCAATGACTTCATTGCGCACCAATAATATTAGCGAAGCTTCGTTGATTGACTGTATTTCTGCCCAATGACCACTGATCTTCTTGAAATCTAGCTGGGTAGATAGCCAATGAGCTTGAGGTAAACGCCAGTATGTGATGGTTATGGGTTGGACCACCATCCCTTGTTTGTAAACACACGCGTAACGAACTTCATTCTCGCCATTGACCATCAGAGCAGTTGCAGACACGCTTGTTACGCACAGCAGTGTTTTGGAAAGTAGTATTTTGTAATGTGTTTTTTCAACGATTTCATTGAAGACATGGAGAATAAATCAGGAAAAGCAAAGTCCAAGTCTAAGTATACAGATTTGCACCAGATTATAGAAGAGGTTGATGGTGAAAGTGAGACAGATTTTTTTGTTTGAGGAATCTTTGAGTGCTATGATTCAAACATTGAGGAGCTGTTTCTGCAAAGACAGGACGTACTTCTGGACGGGTAAGTGCTAATGCCGTTTTATTAAATAGATATATATATATATTTTTTTTTTGCAAATGATGATAAAAGGCTCATACAATACAAATATTTTTTTATGTTTTCTTTCACAGTGATAGCGACTCCGACTGGGAGCCCTTGGTGCCAAGCTGCCCGCTCTACCTCTGCCCCCTCTACTCCTGCCTCCAGTGGTGTTCATATGCCACAGTTCATTACTGCAGGCATGACTGTGCCTCAGGGCCAAAAGGGCACAGCATGGAGGCTTCGTTGTGTTCTGTGTCGCATGAAGTCCCCCATCACCTGTACAACTTGTTCAGTTTGCCTCTGCTTTACATCAGAAAGAGACTGCTATGGGACATGGCACAGGCAGCAAAATATTGTGTAGAGGACTTCTATTCCTGTTTTTTTCTTCTTTTTTTCTCTAATATTTTTTAAAACATTATGTATATTTTTTGTGTGTTTAGAATTTTTTTAATTTTCTTTTTGATATGTTGTATGTAGTTATTTGCACTGTTGTATATAGTTATAGGTCATTTCACCAATTCGGCCACTTGGGTACATTTGGGCAACTTGTGTGGGACACCTGGGTGACTTCATGCTAAATGTCATGTAGCTCACCCATTCCTGAAGTTATCAGTCTGAAACTTTGCACATCTACAGTTTCCCTCTTGTGTTATCCATCAACATTATCTCCAGCATCCCATCTGACTGTGTGGCTATTGTAGTACATGTGAAAGATGATGCAATAAAAAACAGAAAACGTATGCTTGTTCTTTCTCTTTTCTTCCACCAGATCTACTGTGTTATATACTCCTACATTCAATTAACATTTCCACAAACTTCAGAATGTTTCCATTCAAATGATACCACGAATATGCATATCCTTGCCTCTGGGGCTGAGCTACAGGCAGTTAGATTAGGGTATGTCTTCAGGAGGAAATTGAGAACAAGGGGATGCAGCCATAACAAGTTAAGTATGTAGCATACAGTATGTTAGTTTGGGTATTCGAACACAGCCATAGTCTGGGACAGTTGTGGGATGCGATAGATCTCAAATCATACAACCACTAGCATAAGCAAAATATGTTTTTACGCAATGTGGCTGACGCAACAGATCAGAACGTTTATCTTAAAATGTTGATTAACTATTAGGTTATTTCTTCACATTATAAGTGCATCAATGTGCACATGGCAGTAGGCTATAAGCATATGTTCCATTTGCAGGAAAACACCATTATCAAAAGTGACCGTAAATGTGTTTATGTATGTAATGCTTTTATTATAACAGTGCATTTTTATGGTGAAATTATTTTCCCCAAGCTTGACTCTCACGTACTGCTCATGTATCCCAGTTAGGCTTTACACCCCAAGCTTGACTCTCACGTACTGCTCATGTATCCCAGTTAGGCTTTACACCCCAAGCTTGACTCTCACGTACTGCTCATGTATCCCAGTTAGGCTTTACACCCCAAGCTTGACTCTCACGTACTGCTCATGTATCCCAGTTAGGCTTTACACCCCAAGCTTGACTCTCACGTACTGCTCATGTATCCCAGTTAGGCTTTACACCCCAAGCTTGACTCTCACGTACTGCTCATGTATCCCAGTTAGGCTTTACACCCCAAGCTTGACTCTCACGTACTGCTCATGTATCCCAGTTAGGCTTTACACCCCAAGCTTGACTCTCACGTACTGCTCATGTATCCCAGTTAGGCTTTACACCCCAAGCTTGACTCTCACGTACTGCTCATGTATCCCAGTTAGGCTTTACACCCCAAGCTTGACTCTCACGTACTGCTCATGTATCCCAGTTAGGCTTTACACCCCAAGCTTGACTCTCACGTACTGCTCATGTATCCCAGTTAGGCTTTACACCCCAAGCTTGACTCTCACGTACTGCTTATGTATCCCAGTTAGGCTTTACACCCCAAGCGGATCAATGTGCTTAATTTTAAGAAGTTATTTGGCCACTTTTAGTTGTGATACAAACCTTATCAAAACATATAGGCCTATGGGCTAGGCTAAATGAGGTGTGCGACTATGATTCAAAAAAGTTTTTTTTATTTTAATGCCATTGTTTCTTGCCTTACACTGGGCGTCATTCACAAGTGATAATATAAAATTCACAAGTCATAGTCTAATATCAGACTATTCTCGATTTAATCTAGTCTTTACATATACTAAATAATATATGTGTGAAATTTGTTTTGATTTAGAATGGACCATTATCATGCACCTGTCTTGAAACGGGGCCAGGGGGAAAATACATGTCATCTATGCACTTAAATAGCGAATCAAGTACTCTTTTCCTGTGGTTCATTTCCATGCAGGCCAGGTAGGCTATACTCCTGTTGTATAGATAAGCAATGTGCTTAATATAAGGAAAGTTGAGAAATAAATATAGTCGGCCTAGCCTATAGAAAGCTGATGGGATCCTCCTATTTTTAATAGAGGCCATCACTGTTTTCTCGCTCAATTGCATAGCCTGTAGAAATGTTGCACAACATGAGCTCATGGGCTCTCATGAAGTGTTTGATTAGATTTTCGATGACATTTGCATTGATATCAGACTGATTAAAGGGACATTAGAGTGCTGAGTACTAGGCAGTTAGCACGTTTGGTAGGCTACTATTGATCACCAGAGCTTGGAGAAACCTAATTATCGTGAAGTTTGACTGTCTTCATGACTCGTGACCACCGGGGTGGCGGTAATATGGTCACCGCAACAGCCCTAGGTGTGAAGACTTTCTGAAGGCACTGTATGTTAATCTCACTCACAACTGTTGCAGGAAGAACATCATGTATTTAGCATCCACCTTTTAATTTACCCCCTTCATCACTGTAAACAAAAACCAAATGAAAATGTAATTCTCTCCCGAGTCCTCTGTGCCGATGGTTTTCTCTATCATAGGGATACAGTCACTGTGATGGGATACAATCACTGTGATGGAGTTGAATCTATTGGCACTGATATCACCCCATAAAGCGGCTCGACAACATACATGAAGACAAACCCTTTGGGAGTCTGTGGAAACAGGGACACTGAGTGTGTGATGCTGAACACGAGACAAAAATAGAAACGTTATTTGAACATGTATGTACACTATTGCAAGCTAAATGCACTACTGAACCTTGGCATAATACAGATACTGCTTTTGAGGGACATTTCACTCTTGAAATTAAAGTTTGTCAGATGCATTCCAAACTATCTGTTGACCCAGCAACTGTATATGTATATACAACTGTATATGCCTCAATCCCAAATGAATGGAAAAGATTGGCGCCGTCTTAACTTCCTGCTTTATTTATATTTTCTATTTATTTGTGGTGGAGGCATATGGCTGGATCTACATAACCGATGTTATGGGATGTGGTTTCATCTGGACATTAGACTACTTTAGTGTTCTAATAATGTCTAAAACTTTCCCTTTTCAAATGTCCCTTTAACTGTAGGTAGACTGTATATTACACCATATGCCTGTTCTCATCTTGTTCAGCATCTGGCGAACTGAAATGTTTCTCTGTGTCTCTCTTTTAGAACTGTGATGTCTTATGGGAGGACTTCCATCAGAAGCTGGTTGATTCATCACTTATCACACTGGACACGTACCTGCAACAGTTCCCCGACCTCAAGGTACAGTGTACTGCATAAAAACAGCTTAGCCTTGGCTCTGTCGTCATAGAAACTAATAGCAGTCCTTGGCTACACGAGTTGACTCTTGCCTTTGACCAACTCAATCAAATTGATAAATGTTGAAACACTAGCTATGTATTTGTCATTTATTTATCCAATATTGTTTATAGTACAGCACTATTTGTAATAAATTAGCTATTAGCTATTCCGGCATATTCGTAATATGCTCACGGTCTCAAAGACTTCGAGAGATTTCAGGCTTTTGTCCCTGTGGCTCAGAGTGCGTCCCAAATGGCACCCTATTCCCTATTTAGCGCACTACTTTTGACCAGGGCCCAATGGGCCTTGGTCAGAAGTAGTGCCCTATAAAGGGAATAGGGTTCCATTTGGGACGCAGCCTCAGAACGGTTGACGCCTTTATGCTTGGAACTTTTGCTTAGGGGAAGGACTTTGTGTACCTACTGTATTGTATTAAAGAGCGGTCCGTGTGGTAATTACTCACCGTCAGATCCGTGTGGCGAAAAGAAGCAGAAAGCTAATTGACTACGATAGTGCACGGCACCATCTGGAGACCATTCAGGCGGTGGTCAATAGAAGTGATCGGAAGGTCTCCAAGGTAAGTCTTGTGCACTAATGCAACAATGTGCTATTCTGTCCGCCTTTACCATTGTAGTGAAGAATGATTGAGAAACACAACTCTTTTACGAAAACGAAAATACCTCATACGCTATAATAGTTCACCTTTCCAATAGTTTTGTGATGTAAACCCAACAGACTAGAGCCGTTTAACCAACAGCCTAGTCTCCAACCATAATTGAAAGTGGGTGTTCATTAACATACTGTACGTCAGGTTATGTCATTCTTATGGCAGTCTTCTAAGAGCATCACGACAGTAAACTACGGGTAAAGTACTGTGTCTCAAGTGTAAAAGGGGATCCTTGTGCAAAGCAGTCTTCAAGGTGCTGGTTATGGCAGGAAAGAGATGTTAGTATTTCCCCCCTCGTTATGTATTTGTCTCTTCAGGCAGAGGACGAGTTGAAAAAAGCCCAGAAGGTGTTTGATGAGCTCAATGTTGATCTGCAGGACGAGCTACCAACTCTCTGGGACAGGTAAACTAAAATCAGCACCTGGGTCACATTCACTAGGCACCAAATGGAAAGAAATGGGCCAACATGGAGAGGGGCTTAACATGATTTGTCCAATAAGAAGCGCTGTTTTTGTTTTCCGTTGCAAAACGTTTTGGTACGATGTGCACTAATTAATGCAACCCTAATTCAACCGTATAGATAAACCAACGTTGTGGTCTTTATGCTGTAGCTCCTCTTCCCATGGTCAATTACAAATCAAAACTAATGGTTTCGGGTACTGTTAAAAAAAATATTTATATATATATATACTACAGTACTATTATGCAGTGTTATTTTTTTATTGTTCTATTCTAGGTGCTTTAACATATAAATCCTTTAGAGTCGTGAATGAAAATGTGTTAATCATTTTACATCCATCCCAAATGGAACCCTATTCAGTGCATAGTGCACTACATGTGGGCCCTGGTCAAAGTAGTGCACTAAATAGGGAGTATGCTGCTTTTTGGGACGCCACCCAAGATTTCTTCTATAGTTCTTAGGTGACTGTCAGTCGAGATGTGACTCTAGATACTTTTATTTCTCTCTCTGTCAGTCTCTTGTGATGAAGTCCATGTATATCCATGGGTCAACAAGTCTCCATAGATATGCCTAGACCAGAAGATTATTCCCAGAAAAAAGCACTAGTTTAAAACGATTATGATATGATCATTATTGTAGCCAAGGTATTAGCTTGTGTCTGTGGTTTTTATCTTGTCTATCGTACGTTTGTTTAAACTAGTATATTATACTGATTTACTTTTCCTATATGTGTGAATGACAGTCATGATGTACGGAATAATGTACATTTAATAATGAAATGTGAATGGAAACAGTGAATTGTGGCTTTACAGCTATAGAACGCCCTAAATGTGAGTATTTCCTAGATTGAGAGATTCAATCTAAGCACCACCATGAGGATGAAAAATAGAATTCAACACAGCATAATAATATCATGGTGCATTCAGACTTAGGGGAAAATGGGCTGAAAATGGGCTGACAGAATCACAATAATAAAATCAGATTTCCCTTTCAGTCGATCTCTGTTTCTGTCAGATAGAGGGACATGCAGTTAAACTAGCGGTGAGATAAGGTGTTAGGGAATTTGATCTGTTCTGGGGGAGAGATATTGTCCATTTTGTTGTGTGTGTGTGTGTGTGCAGGTGTCCTCGGTGTTCACATATCATGTTGTTTTTCCTCCTCATCAATGAGGTAGCCAGTCTCACACAGAAGGCTAAGCAGAATTGCCTGGTGACTAGAGAAACGCCTAACCAGATGGTGACTAGCTAGGTTGCCAACTGGAGCCAACTGCTATAGTGCAATGAATTGGACTGTTAATATAGCTGTCTATTTAACAGAAGAGACCTGTCTTCCAAAATCTCTCTAGAAGTGAAGAGGTGTTCACCATATCCAAATTGAAGACTGGCCAATAAAAATAACTGCATGTGTAGTGGATCCGGTGTAGCGGTCTAAGCTCCCGATACCGGACCACATATGCTCCCTGTAGACAGAGGTCCCAGCCCCATCTCGGCCACCCTCTCTACATCTCCCGCTGTACTGACAAAAATCCTTGGAAAAATATACACAAGGAGGACCATATTGTAAATATACGAAAGCTGTGGGATTGGATTTCCTTAAGCGAAAATCTTTGGGGAAACTTTCATTCTCAATCTTTTTGAACGTTGAATGCCTGGAGATTGGAGTAGTGATTAACATCGAGCATTCTGATTTAATTTAGGCAATGACTGTACAACTGGTTACTATAATCTGTTTTTGCCATTAGGATGGTCACATGCTGCCTCTTATGTAATTGTCAGGTTCACATCGTTCGGTGTGACTGTCTAGCATTATAAAAGCACATACAGTATACTGTGCTTTTAGTTGATTCTGATTGTTCTTAAGTTAAAGATGTTTGCGTATCTGGACTCTAGATCACGGATCTCAATGGTTAACAATAAGTTGAAGACCTTAATTGAAATGCAATTACTGTACTGAAGATTACTCATTATTCATGAATGAACTTCATTAAAGTTTCAATCAATTATTTTCCCTCATCAATCTACACAGAATGCCCCATATTGACAAAGCGAAAACAGTTTTTCTCCAACTTGATTTGAGTCCAACTATTGATTGGACATGATTTGGAAAGGCACACACCTGTGGTCCCAGGTTTGACAGTGCATGTCAGAGCAAAAACCAAGCCACGAGGTCGAAGGAATTGTCTGTAGAGCTCCGAGACAGGATTGTGACGAGGCACAGATCTGGGGAAGGGTACCAACACATTTCTGCAGCATTGAAGGTCCCCAAGAATACAGTGGCCTCCATCGTTCTTAAATAGAGGACGTTTGGAACCACCAAGACTCTTCCTAGAGCCCGCCGCCTCTGCCAAACTGAGCCATCCAACCTGACAGAGCTTGAGAGGATCTGCAGAGAAGAATGAGAGAAACTCCCCAAATAGAGATGTGCCAAGCTTAGAGCTATAATCGCTGCCAAAGGTGCTAGGTAGTAAAGGGTCTGAATACTGTGATTTTTCATTTCTTTTTTAGAAATTGGCAAAAATTCTACAATCCTATTTTTGCTTTGTCATTATGGGGTATTGTATGTAGAGATGAGGGGAAAAGATATTTAATCAATTTTAGAATAAGGCTGAAACGTAACAGAATGTGGAATAGGGGAAGGGTTCTGAATACTTTCCGAATGCACTGTATGTGCTGTGGGCGTCGCAGCGGCAGACGTACCATTGGGCAACTCAGACAATTTCCTAGGGCTTCACATCATCAGGGGGCCTCGTGAACTTGGCATAATTTCATTGAATAATATGTACAGTAATAGAAGAGCTAAGACTCTTTCTGTTTCCCTCTACAACGCTTACAAGCTGCGCAGGACACGTTAGAAGGGAGTGTGACAAAACCGCAATTGAAAATAATGCATTTATTTTATTCTACACACACAATTATTACCTGGCAGTCTTTCCAATACCTTTTCTGATGCATTTCACACACTTTTGGAAGCAATTAAAAAATGGTTACACTTTTCCCATATTCAAGTAATTTGACATATTTTCTTATTAGCCTTATGAACATAGAAACTTGGTTGCAGTTTGTATCTGTGCTAGAATGGTTAAAAATATAGGTACTGGTTGATATACAAAATCAAAAATCAAATCACTTTAAATTAGTCAATGTATACAGAAATGCTTACTTACAAGCCCCTAACCAACAATGCAGTTTAAAAATATGAATAAGAAATAAACCAGACCATTATCATTTCTAAATACATTCTATCATATTCAAAAAATAACTGCCTTTCTTCTGGCCCACAAATTGCTTTCAATAACAAAAAAATAGGTTTGTCCCTCCGTTGAAATGATGTGGTGATGTAAAGACCTTTACTATTTTCAGGAAGCCTTTTCATTCTGCTTCGTTCAACTAAAAAAGCCCAGTTCCAAACAGCTCTTCTCTCAGTAGCCATGCTTTTGTTGAACAGTCATGGGGGCCTACAAATCCCAAAGTCCGCCCCTGTGTGTGTTTGTGTGTGTACACTGTATGCGTGTTGCCATCTTGAGCACACTGGCTGCTCACTGGAGAAGAATGCTTGCAGCCGTGGTTACCTAATCTGTCCAATGAGAAGGCATCCTCTCCGCAATGCCCTCTAGCACTGCTCTACTCATGGATGGGAATTGCAGTGCTTTTATTTTTAGCCCTGTGATTATAATGACAGTCATCCTTTTGTTAAAACATCTGCTTCAACTGCTGAGCTACAGTATGTGTGTTCAGCATATGTGTCAGAATCAATTCAACCCCTGTTTGTGCTTGTGTGTGAATGAATGACCACAGGTCTCCTCGTCGCTTCATTGCAAAATGACAAGAGTTGAGTAGTGCTAGAGGGCATTGCGGAGAGAGGATCCTCACAAGGTCAACACAATGTTTGCTGTACACTTTGGTTGACCTTTTTCTGAAAGGAACATGTGCTAGGAGTTCACATAAATAGCAGCGACAGATCGCAATTTAAAATACACATCTAACAAGTAGTTGTTAAACGATGTATCAATCAATCAAATGTATTTTTTAAAAGCCCTTTTTACATCAGCAGTTGCCACAAAGTGCTTTACAGAAACGCAGCCTCAAATCCCAAAGAGCACAGTGGCCAGGAAACTCCCTAGAAGGCAATAACCATGTATAGGGGACTGTAGTTAAACAGCGTTTTGTATCTCTGACCACCAGTTTGATATGGTTTTATTTATTTAAAAAAGTATATCGTTATGGTAACTGTTCATTGGAATGTATGGAATTCTTCATTCTGACAGCATTCGCCTTACAGCTGAGGCTGTCCATTTAAGAGCTCTTTTAGGGCTTTAATGAAGATGTTTGTTGGTGACAAAACATCACCATGGTAACATATGTTTCCCCCCCCTTCTAGCCGAGTTGGTTTTTACGTGAACACATTCAAGAACGTGACGAACCTGGAGGCCAAATTCCACCGGGAAATCTCTGTGGTAAGTAACAAAATAAAAATATAAATTCTCAAGGCGATTTGCTTTATGCGGTGGGAGGTGCTTTCGAAGTTTGAGTCTCTTTCTTCTGACATTGCATCAACACAAGGGATAAAGTACCATACAGGGTGATGATGTACCATGAGGTTTACCACGGGTGTCTCTGAATGTTCATCTACACTATGCTTAGCGTGTCCAAACATATATACAGCGGCAAGAAAAAGTATATGAACCCTTTTTTATTACCTGGATTTCTGCACACATTTGACATACAATGTGATCTGATCTTCATCTAAGCCACAACAATAGACTTAACACAGTGTGCTTCAACTAATAACACACAAATTGTTGCATTTTTCTTGTCTATATTGAATACATCATTTAAATGTTCACAGTGTAGGTTGGGGAAAGTATGTGAACCCCCCGAGGCTAATGACCTCTCCAAAAGCTCATTGGAGTCAGGAGTCAGCTCACCTGGAGTCCAATCAATGAGACCAGATTGGAGATGTTGGTTAGAGCTGTCTTGCCCTAAAAAAAAAATGTTGATTTAGCTATTCACAAGAAGCATTGCCTGATGTGAACCATGTCTCGAACAAAATAAATCTCAGAAGACCTAAGATGAAGAATTGTTGACTTGCATAAAGCTGGAAAAGGGTTACAAAAGTATTTCTAAAGGCCTTGATGTTCATCCATCCACGATAAGACAAATTGTCTATAAATGGAGAAAGTTCAGCACTGTTGCTACTCTCCCTAGGAGTGGCCGTCCTGCAAAGATGACCGCAAGAGCACAGTGCAGAACGCTCAATGATATTTAAGAAGAATCCTAGAGTGTCAGCTAAAGACTTACAGAAATCTCTGGAACATGCTAACATCTCTGTTAACGAGTCTACGATACGTAAAACACTAAACAAGAATGGTGTTCAAGGGAGGACACCACGGAAGAAGCCACTGCTGTCCAAAAAAAACATTGCTGCACGTCTGATGTTCGCAAAAGATTCTGTGGACAGATGAAACTAAAGTTCAGTTGTTTGGAAGGAACACACAAACACTATGTGTGGAGAAAAAAAGGCACAGCACACCAACATCAGAACCTCATCCCAACTGTAAAGTCTGGTGGAGGGAGCATCATGGTTTGGGGCTGCTTTGCTGCCTCAGGGCCTGGACAGCTTGCTATCATCGACGGAAAAATGAATTCCCACGTTTATCAAGATTTTGCAGGAGAATGTTAGGCTGTCTGTCCGCCAATTGAAGCTCAACAGAAGTTGGGTGATGCAACAGGACAACGACCTATTTGACAGATGTAAATCAACAACAGAATGGCTTGAAGAGAAGAAAATACGCCTTCTGGAGTGGCCCAGTCAGAACCATACTCGGCCGAAATATAGAAATACCCAAAACCTAGAAAAACAAACAGACTGCCCACCCAACTCACGCCCTGACCATACTAAATAAATACAAAACAAAGGAAATAAAGGTCAGAACGTGACAATTCACTAAGACATACACCAAATTACTAATTCAACAATTTATTCAAATGGAAATGGCCAAATTGCTGATTCAAGGAGCATGTAAATTACAGCTCATGATGACTTAATGTGGAATTGAAAACGTCAACAAGACGTTTACATGTGTCTCCTTGAGCAGAATACATTTTTTGTCAAATGTAGAATTATTTACCTAGAGGGTTTATATTAAGGTTTTGCTGCACTTAACACTTGTAATTAGAACATTAAAATCCTTTCACTTCAAATATGAGCTGAAAACCTAGCATTATAGCTTCACATTTGCTCCTGCAGTTTCTGTAATAACACCTCTCTTCCTGTCAGTGATCAAGAGTGAAACATTATAATTTAGGCCTTCCTCTTTCCTTCAGAAATGCTAGTCAATCATAATTTGTTTGTGTGTGGGAAATCTCAGAGGTAAGGCAAGCCTGTGAACCAGAACTCAGCTCTCTTTGTCTCTGGTTTGCCGTTGAAATATTGAATTCTGAACATAGTCATAGAGCTTCAGAATAACAACGTGAACATGTTACTAAGGCAAGACAGGAGTGACAGAAACTGCTAACGCCATTTTCGTTAACCTGAAATAAACATGCCAGTACTGTGTTGGATTGAATTTACAACTCTGTGTCCTCTGAGGAATACTGGTTCAGGGGTATCAAATCAAATCAAAGTCTATTTGTCACGTGCGCCGAATACAGCAGTGAAATACTTACTTACAGGCTCTAACCAATAGTGAAAAAAGGTATTAGGTGAACAATAGGTAAGTAAAGACATAAAACAACAGCAAAAAGACAGTGAAAAATAACAGTAGAGAGGCTATAACAGTAGAGAGGCTGTATACAGTAGAGAGGCTGTATACAGTAGAGAGGCTATAATAGTAGAGAGGCTATATACAGTAGAGAGGCTGTATACAGTAGAGAGGCTATATACAGTAGAGATACTATATACAGTAGAGAGGTTATATACAGTAGAGGTTATATACAGTAGAGGCTATATACAGTAGAGAGGTTATATACAGTAGAGGGGCTGTATACAGTAGAGAGGCTGTATACAGTAGAGGGGCTATATACAGTAGAGATACTATATACAGTAGAGAGGTTATATACAGTAGAGAGGTTATATACAGTAGAGAGGCTATATACAGTAGAGAGGTTATATACAGTAGAGGGGCTGTATACAGTAGAGAGGCTGTATACAGTAGAGAGGCTATATACAGTAGAGAGGCTATATACAGTAGAGAGGCTATATACAGTAGAGAGGCTTTATACAGTAGAGGGCTATATACAGTAGAGAGGCTATATACAGTAGAGAGGCTATATACAGTAGAGGGGCTATATACAGTAGAGAGGCTTTATACAGTAGAGAGGTTATATACAGTAGAGAGGCTATATACAGTAGAGAGGCTATATACAGTAGAGAGGCTTTATACAGTAGAGAGGCTATATACAGTAGAGAGGCTATATACAGTAGAGAGGCTATATACAGTAGAGAGGCTTTATACAGTAGAGAGGCTGTATACAGTAGAGAGGCTGTATACAGTAGAGAGGCTATATACAGTAGAGAGCTATATACAGTAGAGAGGCTTTATACAGTAGAGAGGCTGTATACAGTAGAGAGGCTATATACAGTAGAGAGGCTATATACAGTAGAGAGGCTATATACAGTAGAGAGGTTATATACAGTAGAGAGGCTATATACAGTAGAGAGGCTATATACAGTAGAGGCTATATACAGTAGAGAGGCTATATACAGTAGAGAGGCTATATACAGTAGAGAGGTTATATACAGTAGAGAGGCTATATACAGTAGAGAGGCTTTATACAGTAGAGAGGCTATATACAGTAGAGAGGCTATATACAGTAGAGAGGCTATATACAGTAGAGAGGTTATATACAGTAGAGAGGCTATATACAGTAGAGAGGCTTTATACAGTAGAGAGGCTATATACAGTAGAGAGGCTATATACAGTAGAGAGGCTTTATACAGTAGAGAGGCTTTATACAGTAGAGAGGCTATATACAGTAGCGAGGCTATATACAGCAGAGGGGCTATATACAGTAGAGAGGCTATAACAGTAGAGAGGCTTTATACAGTAGCGAGGCTATATACAGTAGCGAGGCTATATACAGTAGCGAGGCTTTATACAGTAGTGAGGCTACATACAGTAGCGAGGCTTTATACAGTAGCGAGGCTATATACAGTAGCGAGGCTATATACAGTAGCGAGGCTTTATACAGTAGCGAGGCTATAACAGTAGCGAGGCTTTATACAGTAGCGAGGCTATAACAGTAGCGAGGCTATATACAGTAGTGAGGCTACATACAGTAGCGAGGCTACATACAGTAGCGAGGCTTTATACAGTAGCGAGGCTAAATACAGTAGCGAGGCTATATACAGTAGCGAGGCTTTATACAGTAGCGAGGCTATATACAGTAGCGAGGCTTTATACAGTAGCGAGGCTACATACAGTAGCGAGGCTGTATACAGTAGCGAGGCTACATACAGTAGCGAGGCTTTATACAGTAGCGAGGCTACATACAGTAGCGAGGCTTTATACAGTAGCGAGGCTACATACAGTAGCGAGGCTATATACAGTAGCGAGGCTATATACAGTAGAGAGGCTATAACAGTAGCGAGGCTTTATACAGTAGCGAGGCTATAACAGTAGCGAGGCTATAACAGTAGCGAGGCTGTATACAGTAGCGAGGCTTTATACAGTAGAGAGGCTATAACAGTAGCGAGGCTATAACAGTAGCGAGGCTGTATACAGTAGCGAGGCTATAACAGTACCGAGGCTGTAACAGTAGCGAGGCTGTATACAGTAGCGAGGCTATAACAGTAGCGAGGCTTTATACAGTAGCGAGGCTATAACAGTAGAGAGGCTTTATACAGTAGCTATATACAGGCTATATACAGTAGAGAGGCTTTATACAGTAGAGAGGTTATATACAGTAGAGGCTATATACAGTAGAGGGGCTATATACAGTAGAGAGGCTTTATACAGTAGAGAGGTTATATACAGTAGAGAGGTATATACAGTAGAGGTTATATACAGTAGAGAGGCTATATACAGTAGAGAGGCTTTATACAGTAGAGAGTTATATACAGTAGAGAGGCTATATACAGTAGAGGGCTATACAGTAGAGAGGCTTTATACAGTAGAGAGGTTATATACAGTAGAGAGGCTATATACAGTAGAGAGGCTATAACAGTAGAGAGGCTATATACAGTAGAGAGGCTATATACAGTAGTAGAGGCTATATAGAGTAGAGAGGGCTATAACAGTAGAGAGGCTATATACAGTAGAGAGGCTATATACAGTAGAGGCTATATACTAGTAGAGAGGCTATATACAGTAGAGAGGCTATATACAGTAGCAGGCTATATACAGTAGAGAGGCTATAAACAGTAGCGAGGCTATATACAGCAGAGAGGCTATATACAGTAGAGAGGCTATAACAGTAGCGAGGCTATAACAGTAGCGAGGCTATAACAGTAGCGAGGCTATAACAGTAGCGAGGCTATATACAGCAGAGGGGCTATATACAGTAGAGAGGCTATATACAGTAGAGAGGCTGTATACAGTAGCGAGGCTATAACAGTAGCGAGGCTATATACAGTAGAGGGCTATATACAGTAGAGAGGCTATAACAGTAGCGAGGCTATAACAGTAGCGAGGCTATAACAGTAGCGAGGCTATAACAGTAGCGAGGCTATATACAGTAGAGGGGCTATATACAGTAGAGAGGCTGTATACAGTAGAGAGGCTATATACAGTAGAGAGGCTATATACAGTAGAGAGGCTATATACAGTAGAGAGGCTTTATACAGTAGAGAGGTTATATACAGTAGAGGCTATATACAGTAGAGGGCTATATACAGTAGAGAGGCTATATACAGTAGAGAGGCTTTATACAGTAGAGAGGTTATATACAGTAGAGAGGCTATATACAGTAGAGGGGCTATATACAGTAGAGAGGCTATATACAGTAGAGAGGCTGTATACAGTAGCGAGGCTATAACAGTAGCGAGGCTATATACAGTAGAGAGGCTATATACAGTAGAGAGGCTATATACAGTAGAGAGGCTATAACAGTAGCGAGGCTACATACAGTAGAGAGGCTATATACAGTAGAGAGGCTATATACAGTAGAGAGGCTATATACAGTAGAGAGGCTATAAACAGTAGCGAGGCTATATACAGCAGAGAGGCTATATACAGTAGAGAGGCTATAACAGTAGCGAGGCTATAACAGTAGCGAGGCTATAACAGTAGCGAGGCTATATACAGCAGAGGGCTATATACAGTAGAGAGGCTATATACAGTAGAGAGGCTGTATACAGTAGCGAGGCTATAACAGTAGCGAGGCTATATACAGTAGAGGGGCTATATACAGTAGAGAGGCTATAACAGTAGCGAGGCTGTAACAGTAGCGAGGCTATAACAGTAGCGAGGCTATATACAGTAGAGAGGCTATATACAGTAGCGAGGCTGTATACAGTAGCGAGGCTATATACAGTAGCGAGGCTATAACAGTAGCGAGGCTATAACAGTAGCGAGGCTATATACAGTAGCGAGGCTATAACAGACACCGGTTAGTCAGGCTGATTTGAAGGAGTATGTACATGTAGATATGGTTAAAGTGACTATGCATATATGATGAACAGAGAGTAGCAGCAGCGTAAAAGAGGGGTTGGGGGGGAACACAATGCAAATAGCCCGGGTAGCCATTTGATTACCTGTTAAGGAGTCTTATGGCTTGGGGGTAAAACCTGTTGAGAAGCCTTTTTGTCCTAGACTTGGCACTCCGGTAACGCTTGCCATGCAGTAGTAGAGAGAACAGTCTATGACTGGGGTGGCTGGTGTCTTTGACGATTTCCAGGGCCTTCCTCTGACACCGCCTGGTGTAGAGGTCCTGGATGGCAGGCAGCTTAGCCCCAGTGATGTTCTGGGCCGTATGCATTACCCTCTGTAGTGCCTTGCGGTCGAAGGCCGAGCAATTGCTGTACCAGGCAGTGATGCAACCAGTGCTCTGGATGTTGCTGCTGTAGAACCGTTTGAGGATCTCAGGACCCATGACAAATCTTTTTAGTTTCCTGTGGGGGATAAGGCTTTGTCGTGCCCTCTTCACGACTGTCTAGGTGTGTTTGGACCATTCTAGTTTGTTGTTGATGTGGACACCAAGGAACTTGAAGTTCTCAACCTGCTCCACTACAGCCCTGTCGATGAGAATGGGGGCGTGCTTGGTCCTCCTTTTCCTTTAGTCCACAATCATCTCCTTAGTCTTGGTTACATTGAGGGATAGGTTGTTATTCTGGCACCACCCGGCCAGGTCTCTGACCTCCTCCCTATAGGCTGTCTCGTCGTTGTCTGTGATCACTGTTGTGTCGTCTGCAAACTTAATGATGGTGTTGGCTTTGTGCCTGGCCATGCAGTCGTGGTTGAACAGGGAGTACAGGAGGGGATTGAGCACGCAACCCTGGGGAGCTCCAGTGTTGAGGATCAGCATGGCAGATGTGTTGCTACCTACCCTCACCACCTGGGGGCGGCCCGGCAGGAAGTCCAGGATCCAGTTGCAGAGGGAGGCGTTTAGTCCCAGGATCCTTAGCTTAGTACCATAGGGTACTATGGTGTTGAATGCTGAGCTGTAGTCAATGAATAGCATTCTCACATAAGTGTTCCTTTTGTCCAGGTGGGAAAGGGATGTGTGGAGTGCGATAGAGATCGCATCATCTGTGGATCTGTTGAGGCAGTATGCAAATTGGAGTGGGTCTAGGGTTTCTGGGATAATGGTGTTGATGTGAGCCATCACCAGCCTTTCAAAGCACTTCATGACTACGGACGTGAGTGCTACGGGTCAGTAGTCAGTTAGGCAAGTTACCTTCATGTTCTTAGGCACAGGGACTATGTTGGTCTGCTTGAAACATTAAGGTATTACAGACTCAATGCTCAATGCTATTTCAACTCCATTAATGAAGTGCACTGAGGAAAATACTCATCAATGATGATGTTTTTATTTGACTTCCTGAAATAACTTTAGGCCAGCACATGATTCGCTCACAATTACCCACTTAAACCTTATTATCCTGTGTTCAAAGGTACTGCATTTCCAACTAGCAGGGACAGCACTGTTATGTAAGATTGTAATTGTCTTTACTGAGGTCTAGGGAAAAGGACTACAGTAACTGCCACAGATTAGGACTATCATATTGTATTGGCTGTCAGCAGTATTACTGGTGAATATAAAGGTCATTGTGTTACTAAGGTGTGTCAAAGTATTAATCTTACACTACTCATTTGAGCTGTTGTTTTTGGCGTTATTCTTTGTAGGCAATGGAAATATAATGAGTTCTGTTATGTCCCAAATGGTACCCTATTCCCTAAACTATAGCCTCTTGCAATTCCTATCCTCACTACCCATCCACATCGTGTGTGTGTGTGTGTGTGTGTGTGTGTGTGTGTGTGTGTGTGTGTGTGTGTGTGTGTGTGTGTGTGTGTGTGTGTGTGTGTGTGTGTGTGTGTGTGTGTGTGTGTGTGTGTGTGTGTGTGTGTGTGTGTGTGTGTGTCCTGACATTTTTTTATCTCGAAGTTCAACATTTGCGGTGACAGACATCCATTTGAGCTTCTGGTTCTAGACTGCCCTCTGCAGGGAAAAGTATAAATTGTGCCTCATTAATTCATGTTACATTTACTTCAGAGTTTGAGTCAATTTAACCTAAAGTTTAACCTAAAGTTTAACCTAAAGTTAAATGTAAATAAACGCTTCTGATGGCCTTTTTCTTTCTAATCCTTCTGCACCGTTCAACCAATCCAGTAAATGTGAGGTTAAGATAGAGTGTCGCCTTGTAAGAATACATTTGGTTCGCACTGACCCACTGAGGGTGGGGTCAATCCAATTGAAAGGCAGTTAATTCAGGAAGAGAACTGAAACTACAATTCAATATCATTTTTTTATGGCATCTGAATAAACTGAAAAGTAAAAGTTATTTATTTCAAGAGTTTTTCCATTTGTGAATTTTACATTTAAATCACTTCCTGAATTGACTACCTTCAATTGGAATTGAATTTTCCATTTAAATCACTTCCTGAATTGACTACCTTCAATTGGAATTGACCACAACCCTGATTTATTTATATTTAATTGATCCTTTATTTTTGAGTACTCTCGGTCACCCAGCAAGCACCTGCGAAATCGTGATTTGTCCAAATGATCAGTGAATAAAAATGTGCGTACTGGAACGAAGTTCCTCATTAGTCGTGTCATCCCACAGTCTGTCGACAGATCCTACTACCAATAATGTTAGGCCTTTGATTGAGAATGGTGCCGAAGGGGATGGCTGCCGTTTTACAGACTCCTAACCAATTGTGTTTTTTTTCGTGTTGTTTGTAACTTATTTTGTACGTAATATTTCTGCCACCGTCTATTATGAACGATAAGAGCTCCTGGATATCAGAACAGCGATAACTCTCTTCGAACTGGACAAAGCTTTTTCTTTAACAAGTTGGACGTGAAGGATTTACTTCTGCTCCCAGACCAGGCCCAAATCCCCATCATTAACATGAAGAGGAGACGCCGATACATGAGACGCAGATCCAGCTGCCTCGTGAGAATTCGTTGGAATGTTAGTAACCCGCCTCTACCATCCATCCTATTGGCCAACATGCAATCATTGGAGCATAAACTGGATGAGCTCCATTCGAGATGATCCTACCACCGGGACATTAAAAACTGTAATTTCTTATGTTTCACAGAGTTGTGGCTGAACGACGACATGGATAATAGAGTATACAGTTGCCTGGGTCTTCCATACATTGGCAAGACAGAACAGCTACCTCCGGTAAGACGAGGGGTGGGGGTCTGTGTCTATTTGTCAATAACAGCTGGTGCGCAAAATCTAATATTAAAGAAGTCTTGAGGTTTTGCTCGCCTGAGGTAGAGTATCACATGATAAGCTGTAGACCACACAATTTACCAAGAATTTTCATCTGTATTTTTCGGAGCTGTCTATTTACCACCACAAACCGATGCTGGCACTAAGACCGCACTCAGCGAGCTGTATTAGGCCATAAGCGAACTGGAAAATGCTCATCCAGAGGCGGTGCTTCTAGTGGCCGGGGACTTTAATGCAGGAAAACTTTAATCCATTTTACCTCATTTCTACCAGCATGTAACATGTGCAACCAGAAGAAAAAAACTCTAGACCACCTTTAATCCAGACACAGAGACGAGTAAAAAGCTCTCCCTCCCCCTCCATTTAGCAAATCTGACCATAATTCTATCCTCCAGATTCCTGCTTACAACAAAAAAAACTGAAGAAGGAAGTACTAGCAACTCACTCAATGCGGAAGTGGTCAGATGACGGAGATGCTAAGCTACAGGACTGTTTTGCTAGCACAGAATGAAATATGTTCTGGGATTCATCCAATGGCATTGAGGAGTATACCACATCAGTCACTGGTTTCATTAATAAGTGCATTGATGACATCATCCCCATAGTGACTGTACATACATATAACAACCAGAAGCCATGGATTACAGGCAACAGCTGCACTGAGCTGCCGCTTTCAAGGAGCGGGACTCTTACCCAGATGCTTATAAGAAATCCCGCTATGCCCTCCAGACGAACCATCAAACAGGCAAAGCGTCAATACAGGACTAAGATTGAAACCTACTACACCGGCTCTGGTGCTCGTCGGATGTGGCAGGGCTTGCAAACTATTACGGACTACAAAGAGAAGCCCAGCCGTGAGCTGCCCAGTGACGCGAGCCTAACAGACGAGCTAAATTACTTCTATTTGCGCTTTGAGGCAAGCAACATTGAAGCATGCATGAGAGCACCAGCTGTTCCAGATGACTGTGTGATCATGCTCTCCATAGCCGATGTGAGTAAGACCTTTAATAACACTCCTGCTGTGTTCCGGTCGAATTGGACCGATTTGACAAGTTTTCTCTTTGAAAAATGTAGTTAATTTAATCTGATTGTCATAAGGTTCCATGACTTTGTCCACACAGGGCATCTGAACACACAGAATACCTTTTGGTGTTTTATTGAACTTTTGTACATCTGTGGTGTTCCCGGTAAAAAATGACCGGTCATTAGAAATGAGTGGGTGTGACTACAATTACTGTGTACAAAATTGAGTTCAGTCACATGCCCATTCATTCGATGGACTTCCTCTCCGAGACCCCCACATGCATGTGTGTTTGAACACACACACTTACACCTCACTCCCCTTCTTGGCTTCCATGGCAACCCCCAAGGGAACCTTTCCCCAATAGAATCTTTCCCCCACGAGAACCACACCTGTTGGCATTCTCAAAAACAATCGCAAGATTGTTTCAAGAATATATAGAATTTTTCTCACAGCTTTGGTATATAAAGCTTTTTTGAGGCCTTGCTCACAATTCATTATGTGGCAGCACAATGACCAAACGATATACTGTATGTGAGGCTCTTGATCATATCTTTGATCATGACACTGGTGAGGAAGAGAGAGTTCTTGTTCAACTTTGTCACAAAGTAGTCTGTGATAAATAGCACAATATGTTTCATTTAAGTATTTGTTATAGTCCAAATAATCCATACATTATGCATTTTTTAAAACCAAAAAACTAGTTGAATGAGCTCAGGTCAATGAGGCATACAGGTTAGCTTAGTGGTTAGAGCGTTGGACTAGTAACCGGAAGGTTGCAAGTTCAAATCCTGGAGCTGACAAGGTGCAAATCTGTTGTTCTGCCCCTGAACAGGCAGTTAACCCACTGTTCCTAGACCGTCATTCAAAATAAGAATTTGTTCTTAACTGACTTGCCTAGTTAAATAAAGGTAAAAATAAAAAAAGATCTAACACAACATTAGGTGATAATATATGTATTATTATGTATTTATAATCAGCTATATTGGGGTGGTCATTTTGGACCGGGAACACAGAATGAATTAACATGGAACGAACACAATCTGTAGACAGATCAACATTCACAAGGCCGCAGGGCCAGACGGATTACCAGGACATGTACTCAGAGCATGCGCTGACCAACTGGCAAGTGTACTCACTGATATTTTCAGCCTGTCCCAGCCTGTAGCTCAGTTGGTAGAGCATGGCGCTTGTAACGCCAGGGTAGTGGGTTCGATCCCCGGGACCACCCATACGTAGAATGTATGCACACATGACTGTAAGTCGCTTTGGATAAAAGCGTCTGCTAAATGGCATATATTATTATAAGTCTGTAATACCTACATGTTTTAAGCAGACCACCATAGTCCCTGTGCCCAAGAACGCCAAGGCAGAGGAAGGCCCTGAACATTGTCAAAGACAGTCATAGACTGTTCTCTCTGCTATCGCATGGCAAGCGGTACCGGAGCGCAAGTCTAGGTCCAAAAGGCTCCAAGCCATAAGACTGCTGAACAGTTAATAAAATGTCTATCCGGACTATTTGCATTGACCCCTGCTGCTACTGGCTGTTTATTGTCTGTGCATAGTCACTTTACCCCTACCTACATGTACATATTACCGTAATTACCTTGACTTACCTGTACCCCTTCACATTGACTCGGTACCGGTACCCCTGTATATAGCCTCATTATAGTTTTAATTTTCTTTTGTAAATATTTTCTTAACTCTTAATTTTCTTAACTGCATTGTTGGTTAAGGACTTTTAAGTAAGCATTTCACTGTACATTTTGTGTTCAGTGCATGTGACAAATAAAATGTGATTTGGCATGCGTCTGTCCACAAGAGATGAATTTTAAAGATACTTGTATCTCAAGATGAAATCCATGTTTTTGATACTGACTTTAGATATTTCATATATTCCATGTTGTTGTGCACTGGGATGTAAAAGATGCACAGGTGTACTGTTGGAAGGACGTAGCATTTGCCGATTCTGAGTATGGAGTGGCAGGGTAGCCTAGTGGTTAGAGCGTTCAAACCCCCAAGCTGCAAGTTCAAACCCCCAAGCTGACAAGGTACAAATCTGTCGTTCTGACCCTGAATAGGCAGTTAACCCACTTTTCCTAGGCCATCATTGCAATAAGAAATAAGAATTTGTTCTTAACTGACTTGCCTCGTTAAATAAAGATAAAAAATGAGTCAGAGTCTTGCTTATACTGTATTATAGGAGTGGTCACTGGGGTCAAGATTTCTGAAGAGATGTAGTCGGGTGGTTTAGCCGCTGCTGCAAGAACACATACTGTGTCGGCGTGGGATGGGATACGTCCCACAGCCTTCGTTTTTAATACATATGTTTAGCTACACGGATCCGCGAGATCAGAGACTTAGTCACTGTATGATGTCTCTAGAAATGTAGAAGAAAAAGAATTGTAGAGTGGTGTAGTCCAACATTTTTCATCTTATTGAATGGAGACAGTGAGAGAGAGAGAGAGAGAGAGAGGAAAGTTGGAAGAGGGTTTGTGTCAGAAGGGAGTGGGCAGGTGGCCTAAGGTGGTCGAGCGGTCTGTGCCACATGTGTTTGAATCCGGAACACTGCCCTTTGACCTCTATCTTTCCCCACTGTCATCCTCTCTCTCTGTTCAATAAAGTCAGAAAATACCTACAAATATTTATAACAGCTCCCAAGATCAGGGTGTTGATTTTGTCAATCCCGACCAGACGAGATCCTGACATGCAGGTTAAAATACCGAAACCAACTATGAACCAACTATATTAATTTGGGGACAGGTGGAAACGCACATAAAACATGAATGGACATTAAAAGCTAGATAGCTGTTGCTAGCAGTTTGTTCTGAGGGATGAACATTGGGTTGTTGTTTTACCTGATCATGCATTGTCCCCTGAGCTGTTTTCTTGTAGAATTTTGACTTGGCTCATACAAAAATCTCGTATTTCTTTACTCAGACGATTAATCCGCAGATAAAAAGGAAAACCTAGTTAGTTTTTAGTTTGTAGTTTCAAATTAGTATCTCGTTTGTCTTTCAAGCAACCACGTGTGGCTGTATCTTTGTGAAAACCAATAAGGAGATGGGATTTTTTTTTAAACCTTTGATTTCAACAGGGATGTCATATTGAGACTAAAAGTCTCTTTTGCAAATGAGCCCCGCACAACACAAAAACATAAAAAAACTAACTTTCTTCATTATAAAAATTCTCTGTCAATTTGCCCTAGTAACACCAAAGCATTTAGGAGATTATTCCAAACATAGGGTGCAAGGAAGTTAAAGGCTGGTTTACCTAACTCTGGACACACCAAAAGGAGTCTCCAGAGTTAACCAACCCTGTGAAGTTAGGTAAGTTGGAAGCTTGTGGTAGAGGCGGGACATCTATTTTAGCGTTTTGCATCGTAGATGTTGACCCGCACAAGCAGTTTGGATGAAATGATTGAATAACATGTATTTGTTCATTTATTTTGTAAACGTTCACGTACACAACTTGACCATCGAGTAACAGCATGTGACGGCATTGTGCTGCCTTACTTATAGACCATTCCAAGGCCTTTGACACTGTTGATCCATCACACTTTCATTCAAAGGATGACTGAAATAGGCCTGGATCAGACTTCGTGCAAGTGGTTTGAGAATGATCTGTCAGATGGGATGGGATGGGATGCGTGATTTCTGATGGTGTCAAGTCTAGTTTCCTGGATAGTACAAAAGGTGTACCGCAGGGGTTGGTATTGGGACCTGTTCTCTTTACTATTTATATAAATAATATTGGTCTATCTGTTGAAACTTGTAATATTCATCTGTACGCAGATGACACTGTTATGTCTGCAATTGCCCCAAATGTTAACCAGTCTTTGTGACTTTGTTGCCCTGGTTGGTTTAACAGTTGTTCTTAATGCGGCAAGACTAAATATACATTGTTCTCTAGTTCTCGCAAATATGTTTCAGATGAATGACATATTTATTCATTGGATGGTTCTCCCATTGATTGGGTTTCCACCTATAAATATCTGGCCATCTGGATTGACAAAGATTTAATGTTTAAAGAACATGGATGAGCTAGTTAAAAAGCAAAGCTTGTTTTTTTGAAAAATATCTTGCCTCTCCCTAAGTAGCAGGAAGCAGATGGTCAAGAGTCAACTTTCCTGATAGTTCGTGACTATGGTGACACCATTTACCAGATTGCAGCAGCCACTACTCTTAAACCTTTGGATGCCGTCTACCATGGCGCCCTTTGCTTTATCACTTCATCCTGTATCAAAAGGTTGATCCTCATTAAAGTCCCGTAGATCACTTCACTATTCCCTTTTAGTTTACAAAGCTCTAATACACAAGCTTCCAACTTTCCTAACTTAATTGCTAACGTATAAAAGAATGAGCTACCGAACCCACTCGCAGAATTGGTTAACTCTTGAGGTCCCTCTGGTTTCGACAAATTTAGGTAAATCCTCCTTTAGTTTTTGTGCCCCCCATTGTTGGAATAACCTACTAAATTCCTTGCCTGGTGCCGCTAGGGCGTTTTAGGACTCTGGTGGTGAATGAATTCATTGAGGATGGCTGTTGTTTTGATTGATTGTAGTGGTTTATTTGCTACAATGGGGCGGCAGCGTAGCCTAGTGGTTAGAGCGTTGGACTAGTAACCGGAAGGTTGTGAGTTCAAACCCCCGAGCTGACAAGGTACAAATCTGTCGTTCTGCCCCTGAACAGGCAGTTAACCCACTGTTCCTTGGCCGTCATTGAAAATAAGAATCTGTTCTTAACTGACTTGCCTAGTTAAATAAAGGTAAAATAAAAAAATTAAATAAAAGAAAAAACTCTCCCCTGTTTCTGAGAAAATGTTTGTACCCTGGGCACTATTGGGAATGAGACCTTGGTCTCAATTGGGCTGAATAAATAAAAGTTCATAAAAATAACAGTGACTACTTCATGCTGATATTTAGTGGTTACAGACTTTCTTTTGCTGGCTGTTGTTTATGATTGAACTGAATGGGACAGGGAAGGAACGAGGCAACATGGCGGAATTGGTGCACTATGACAAAAGTAGTATTTCACTATTGGTAACTGGCGCCCCTCATATAAACGATATTGATATGGTATTGCGATACGTGCGAGGCCCATGCTAACATGTAAAGAAAGGAGTTGGGTGTTCTACCTTTAACACTTTTATCACATCAACATTTGTCTCTCTCTTTCCTCTCTCTCTCTCTTCTGGCTGTTGTAGCTCTGTAAGCAGCTGTATGAAGTGATGACCAAGCTGGGAGAGCAACACTCTGACAAAATGTTCACCATACAGGGAGCGCCCAGGTGAGCAGTTTCCATATGTCAGCTTTAATATTGCAGATAGATTATGCGTTCTATCAATGTAATTGTCTGCATCATTTTCCAAACTCCCACATATTTATTAATTTCCCCTAACCTTACCATCCCTCCCTTAATTGATGTAGACTAATGGACAACAACACTTAGGTTTCTACTTCCAGCTTATACATATTAGAGGGCTGTTGTAATGCATGTGGGATCAAATGATATCAAAAAGGGTCAATCGGAGAAACAGGTTTTTATTGAGCTGTTCAACACCCTAAAAGGCCCTGAAAAGCAGCCGATTATCCCATGCCGTCGCTGGGTCACGGCTGTGAACGTTTCAGCTCTTAACACTTCATATCTCGCTTAAAGACTACTCTGTTGGCATAACTTTTATTGACAATTTGAACACTTTTTGGAAACAAAAGATGCTCTACACCAGGTACTCCCAAACTGGAGAACGGGGTACGCGCAATGCCGTCGGGGGAATGCCAAATACAAATGTGATTCACATTAAAAATATATATATTTACGTTTCCGTTCAAAGGTTTGCGCTCACTTAGAGAAATGTCCTCGATCAGAACTACAATGTAGACATTGTTAATGTTTTAAATGACTATTATAGCTGGAAACGGCTGATTTTTTATATGAAATATCTACGTAGGCGTACAGAGGCCCGTTATCAGCAACCATCACTCCTGTGTTCCAATGGCACGTTGTGTTAGCTAATCCAAGTTTATCATTTTAAAAGGCTAATTGATCATTAGAAAACCCTTTTGCAATTATATTAGCACAGCTGAAAACTGTTGTCCTGATTAAATAATCAATAAAACTGACCTTCTTTAGACTAGTTGAGGTATCTGGGGCATCAGCATTTGTGGGTTCGATTACAGGCTCAAAATGGCCAGAAACAAAGACCTTTCTTATGAAACTCGCCAGTCTATTCTTGTTCTGAGAAATGAAGGCTCGTCCATGCGAGAAATTGCCAAGAAACTGAAGATCTCGTACAACGCTGTGTACTACTCCATTCACAGAACAGCGCAAACTGGCTCTAACCAGAATAGAAAGAGGAGTGGGAGGCCCCAGTGCACAACTGAGCAAGAGGACAAGTACATTAGTGTCTAGTTTGAGAAACAGACGCCTCACCAGTTGTCAACTGGCAGCTTCATTAAATAGTACCCCCAAAACACCTCAACGTCTCAACGTCAACAGTGAATAGTTGACTCCGGGATGCTGGCCTTCTTGACATTGTTCCTCTGTCCAGTGTCTGTGTTCTTTTGCCCATCTTCATTTCTTCTTTTAATTAGGCAAGTCAGTATTTACAATGACGGCCTACACCGCCCAAACCCGGACGACTCTGGGCCAATTGTGTGCCGCCCTATGGGACTCCCAAATATGTCCGGTTGTGATAGAGCCTGGGGCGGCAGGGTAGCCTAGTTGTTTGAGCGTTGGAATAGTAACCGTAAGGTTGCAAGTTCAAATCCCCGAGCTGACAAGGTACAAATCTGTCGTTCTGCCCCTGAACAGGCAGTTAACCCACTGTTCCTAGGCCATCATTTAAAATAAGAATTTGTTCTTAACTGACTTGCCTGGTTAAATAAAGGTTTAAAAAAAATCAAACCAGGGTGTCTGTAGTGATGCCTCTAGCACTGAAAGGCAATGCCTTAGCACTAAAGCAAAGCCTTAGACCACTGCACTAATTTAATCCATTTTAGAATAAGGCTGTAACGTAACAAAGTCAAGGGATCTGAATACTTTCCCAATGCATTGTAGATGAGCTGGTTAAGAAGCTAATATTTAAAGTAGGCTTGTTCTACAGAAACAGATTGTGCCTTTCTCAAAGCAGTAGGAAGCAGAAAGGGTTGTCTGGACTAAAGACCCATAGATCTCTACATTACTCTACATTACTCCCTATTCCCTACTTCATGAACTTCCATCTAACTGTGCTGTTGAGGTATAGACACCCGAGTTGCCTGATCCATTTACACGATTCAATAAAATGTTTCAATCAAATTTTATTTATATAGCCCTTCGTACATCAGCTGATATCTCAAAGTGCTGTACAGAAACCCAGCCTAAAACCCTAAACAGCAAGCAATGCAGGTGTAGAAGCACAGTGGCTAGGAAAAACTCCCTAGAAAGGCCAAAACCTAGGAAGAAACCTAGAGAGGAACCAGGCTATGTGGGGTGGCCCGTCCTCTTCTGGCTGTGCCGGGTGGAGATTATAACAGAACATGGCCAAGATGTTCAAACGATTGGTTCCTAGGGTCTGCACCGAGCTAGGGAAATCCGCATTTAGTTTTAATGCACTGTATTGCTGGAACAAAATGTTAAATGCATTTAATCTTGATGACCTGGTGCCGTTCTGGCTATTTTAAAGTATTGACTGGGAACTTATTTATTTGTGGATGAATGTTTTCTGGGTGATTTGTGATGTTTTATTTGTGGTTTTGTATTTTAATGTGTAGATATATTTATTTTGTAATGTAAATTTTTATATTGTATTATACAGAGCACATTTGGAAAAGAGACCGAGGTCTCAATAATAATGTTTTCCCTGTCAAAATAAAGGTACAATTTTAAAAAAAATATATATATATATATAAGGCAATCAGTCAATTGAAATAAATAAATTAGGCCCAAATCTATGGATTTCACATGACTGGGAGTACAGATATCATGACTGGGAGTACAGATATATCCATCTGTTGGTCACAGATACTTTCAAAAACACTTAAGGGCGTGGATCAGAGTATCTGCTGTGACCACCATTTGCTTCATGCAGCGCGACACATCTCCTTCGCATAGATTTGATCAGGCTGTTAATTGTGACCCGTGGAATGTTGTCCCACTCCTTTTCAATGGCTGTGCGAAGTTGATCAATATTGGCGGGAACTGGAACACGCTGTCGTACACGTCAATCCAGAGCATCCCAAACATGCCCTGGATCAGATGTGCCCTTGAGCAAGGAACTTAACCCTAATTTGCTCTCGGAATATAAACATCTTTATTTGCTATTCTGTCCAGGTCTCTCTTAAAAAAAATAGATCTTTAATCTCAATGAGACTAACCTGGTAATATGAAGCTAAAATATTTATTTATTTTAAACCTCTTTGACAAACCTATTAGCATTAGCTCATTTGTTAACATTGATCTTGTGTTGATTTCCAGGGGTCTCAATTAGAAGGTCCACACCCAATTCCAGTCGTCTATGTAATAATAATTAATGTATTTAACCTCATTCCATTATGTTAATTTATTTAAAAATACAAAATTGCAACCCAACATCCAAAGGATTATGTGCACAGGGAATGTTTCTCACATATGCAACGTTTAAATGTATTTTAATTTAAACTTTGCAAATTAACTAAATAGCTGCTTTCTATGTGTCTATCTGTGGACAGCAAGTTAGAGTATATTTACACAAATAGCATATCATATCCCAGCAATTTGCACCCTCACCATTGTGCACTTTTCACGTTTTTAATTTAAATGACAATAACAGTTTTTACCCGCTCACACCACAAATATAGACAAGCCATATTCCTTGAGTTAGCTTTTCTCCTGTTGGCGCATGTGTTAATTAATGAGTTAAAAAAATAAATATATCTTCATTGTTTTTATCCTCTTTAGTGATTCAGGACCTTTGCGACTCTCTCGGGCCCCTTCGCCACCGGACAGCGACAGTGACGAGAGCCCAGTGGACACTCCTAACCACATGCTGGCGCCAGCCTCTCCCGGCCCGCCCCGGCCCAAATCTCCTTCAGGCCAGGTATGCCTTACCCCGTAACACTCCTATTGGCAGCCACAGGAATCTCCTACTTCAGTCCTGAATGCAGGTATTTGTTCCACCCTAGCACTAGCACACCTGGTTCAACTAATCAAAACCTTTATGGTCGGCTGATTAGTTGAATCGTGTGTTTTCCATTGGCTAGATCAACAATCCACCCCAGTCCACCCCTGTTGGTAACATGCTCTAACCAAACGCATGTAGCGCCAGACCACAGTATTTCAGTATACTGTGTGACGCTCTAGTCTACTCAGTTGTACACTATCCATGTACAATTACACCACCGCGAGTCTTCCTTTGACGTATGCCAACCAAACACCTGTTCAGTAGTCTATATTCATTTCCAGCTAATTCTGGCTCAACAACAGAGATAATTACATTTGAAGTCAAACAAATCAATGACAGCCTGTTTATTTGAGAATCAGATTTGTTTAACCCACTGTAGCTGTAGTTGTAGAGGCAGTTTCAGATTTGTTTAACCCACTGTAGCTGTAGCTGTAGAGGCAGTTTCAGATTTGTTTAACCCACTGTAGCTGTAGCTGTAGAGGCAGTTTCAGATTTGTTTAACCCACTGTAGCTGTAGCTGTAGAGGCAGTTTCAGATTTGTTTAACCCACTGTAGCTGTAGCTGTAGAGGCAGTTTCAGATTTGTTTAACCCACTGTAGCTGTAGCTGTAGAGGCAGTTTCAGATTTGTTTAACCCACTGTAGCTGTAGCTGTAGAGGCAGTTTCAGATTTGTTTAACCCACTGTAGCTGTAGCTGTAGCTGTAGAGGCAGTTTCAGATCATATTGACGTGTTACGGCTCTATTTCTTTCCCGCTTTTTAACTTTGTGTGTTAAAATGGTGAGTAATAATCTCTCATGTGGTGTCACATTCATTTTTAAACACCATGGTTTAACCATACTAAGAGTAGTGTTATATTTAGGTTTGTGATGTGTTGATAGTTATGAAGGTACTGTTTGTTTGTGTGTGTGTGTGTGTGTGTGTGTGTGTGTGTGTGTGTGTGTGTGTGTGTGTGTGTGTGTGTGTGTGTGTGTGTGTGTGTGTGTGTGTGTGTGTGTGTGTGTGTGTGTGTGTAGAGGAGTGTCTTAACAATCCAAAACACACTACCCCATGCAAATCTCCCTATAGGAACCCAAAACCCAGATGATTTTTGTTTCCCAAATGCCAGACTTAAATGCACTTGTTGTCTTGGATGCCAACAATATTGTTGTTCTTGGATGCCAACATGGAGAACAGTGCCTTCGAAAAGTGTTCAGACCCCTTGTCCTTTTCCACGTTTTTTTACATTACAACCTTATTCTAAAATGGATTTGTTTGAAATAATCCTGAGCAATCTACACACAATACCCCATAATGGCAGAAACAGAAATAACTTATTTACATAAGTATTCAGACTCTTTGATATGAGACTCGAAATTGATCTCAGGTGCATCCTGTTTCCATTGATCATCCTTGAGATGTTTCTACAACTTGATTGGAGTCCACCTCCGGTACATTCAATTGATTGGACATGACTTGAAAAGGCACACACCTGTCTATATAAGGTCCCACAGTTGACAGTGCATGTCAGAGCAAAAACAAAGCCATGAGGTCGAAGGAATTGTCCATAGAGCTCCAAGAGAGGCTTATGTCGAGACACATATCTGGGGAAGGATACCAAAAAATGTCTGCAACATTGAAAATTCCCAAGAACACAGTCACCCCCATTCTTAAATGGAAGAAGTTTGGAATCACCAAGACCTTTCCTAGAGCTGGCCGCCCTGCCAAACTGAGCAATCGGGGGAGAAGGGCCTTGGCCAAGGAGGTGGCCAAGAACCCGATAGTCACTCTGTCAGAGCTCCAGAATTATTCTGTGGAGATGAGAGAATCTTCCAGAAGGACAACCTTCTCTGCAGCCCTCCACCAATCAGGCATTAATGGTAGAGTGGCCAGACGGAAGCCACTCCTCAGTAAAAGGCACATGACCACCCGCTTTGAGTTTGTCAAAAGGTATCTAAAGACTTTTAGACCATGAGAAACAAGATTCTCTGATCGGATGAAACCGATATTGAACTCTTTGGCCTGAATGCCAATAATCACGTCTGGGGGAAACCTGGCACCATCCTTACAGTGAAGCATGGTGGTGGCAGCATCATGCTGTGGGGATGTTTTTCAGTGGCAGGGATTGGGAGACTAGTCAGGATCGAGGCAAAGATGAGCGGAGCAAAGTACAGAGAGATCCTTGATGAAAATCTGCTCCAGAGCGCTCAGGACGTTCACCTTCCAACAGGACACCGACCTTAAGCACACAACCAAGACAACACAGAAGTGGCTTCGGGACAAGTCTCTGAATGACCTTGAGTGGCCCAGCCAGAGCCCAGACTTAAACCCGATCGAACATCTCTGGAGAGACCTGAAAGTAGCTGTGCAGTAATTCACCCCATCCAACCTGACAGAGCATGAGAGGCTCTGCAGTGAAGAATGAGAAGAACTCCCCAAATACAGATGTGCCAAGCTTGTGGCGTCATACCCATGAAGGAGCGATGCTGTAATCTGTCGTGGAAATTCATGTATACTGAGAGAGACTTGGACAATTATTCAAGCAATCAATCTTTATTTAACATCGATTAAATATTGCAATAATGAAACTATCGACACTTTGAAGTGTGTGTTGCCGAGAGCTTAACCTTTACAGACACGCAGAGTTCTTTATATATCTGACACTAACAATGCTTAGTCATGGCTGGTCCCACACCTCCCATGCAGATTGGGGAATCATAAGTCACTCTGGGTTTATCCTGTCTTTATCTGCACCAGGCGGAGTTGTCTTATCCTCACCCTGGCTTAGTTTCTCAGATGCAAGGATGATTTTGAGACAATGATGGATTTTTCACTCTAGTTCCCTGCAGCTAATCTGGGCGTATGGTCACTAGAGACGGCTTGAGCTGACAAATGAGTTAAAGACTGCATTACAATGACAAGAATGTGTTTTACTGGAGATGGCTTAGGAGTAGGAGACCATAAAAACACAGCATTATCAGGACAAAAATGTCTTCCTATTTGTTAAGTATTAATTGCTAACTATTAATATCAAACAAACCAGGTAAATACATAACTTTTCTGTCACAAATCGCTGCCAAAGATCCTTCAAGAAAGTACTGAATAAAGGGTCTGAATACTTATGTAAATGTGATATTTCCAGTATTTTTTATTTTATAAATTAGCTCACATTTCTAAAAACCTGTTTTCGCTTTGTCATTATGGGGTATTGTTTGTAGATTGATGAGGATATTTTTTTTAATCAGTTTTAGAATAAGGTTGTAACATAACAAAGTGTGGAAAAAGTCGAGGGGTCTGAACACGTTCCGAAGGCACTGTACAGACTGCAGAACTCTCTGTGCATCGACGGTTCTACGATACATACACCACCACCAGACTAACGTTTATTTTGTACAGTTGTACCAACCATTTTTTGTGCTTTTGATGTATAGTTTCTGTTGTCCACACCTGACTACTTTTGAATGTTAATTTTAACTCTACAAGGACAATCAAATATTCCCTGTATTTCCCATGTCCAATTTGAACACAGTTTTTTTGGAAATGATTTTAGTTGTCTTCTCATGTTCACCTGTCCTTGGCTTTGTCTCTTTCCCTGCACATTGCATGTGATGTGCCATGGTAAGTTAGCATGTCACACTCAGTTTGTAGATCCCTGACTAGTATGAGTAGTAGACATATTTAGCATTAGCATGTTCACCTATCAGTGTCTCCTAAGGAATTCAGAGGTACTCTAGTATCTACTACACTACAATATCTACTTCATGGTTATCTAACCATTGTTCATATTCTGATTAAAACCAACCAGAATGTATACAGTTTACTTACTACAGTCAATTATATTTCATATATAAAGATAAGATAAAAATGAATATGTTCTGTGAGCCCATTTAATTTGTAATGCCATATTGCCTTGGCAACCAAATTCTCCCTTAACCTCTAAGTACTCATGCAAGTCATACATATATATCTGTAAAACATCTTCCAAGAGCAAGTTGTATAAGGTTCCGTGGTTATAAACAAATCTGGTCACTCTCCTATGATTGTCTAGATTGCCATAGTATAGTCACATGTTGAATACATGCACAGTCGATGATGATGTGAGATACAGGCGAATCAGTGAATTGCAGTATGTCTGACATGGAGTGGCATTAACAACCCCAAGAATGTATCCACCACGGAGCTAAATAGAACACTTCATAGGATATCTATGTTACCCAACACCAAAACGCTAATGCTTCTGGCACTCTACCTCCCCAGTTCAAAAAGGGACCACCGGTGCCCCCGCCACCCAAGACCCCGACCAAGGAGCTGCACCAGGAGCAGATAATCGACCTGTTTGGGGGCCAGTTCTTACCCGTGGCCACGCCCTCGCAGGTCAGTCACATCCTGGGTCCAATTTCACCATTTTAACATTTAACATTTAACATTTTAGGGATTCTTATGCTCTCCTTTCCTTGGACACGCATTGACATGATTGTATTTGTGAAAGATATGCAGTGGAACTTTCCCATCTGTCTAGATGACCTTAGAGAGAGAGCGTTTTCATCACAATCCAGGGCCCAGGTTTCCTGAAAGAACTTAGTCTTACCAGTGTTTTTTAACGTTGCATCTTTCCTGCAACGGCCGAAGATGTAACATGCGTTTGCCAAAACACCACACAGGGAGAAGGTTCGCTAAGTGCGCTATTGACGTATGTGTCGATACTGATAGGATCGAAAGAAAGGCAACGCTGCTCTCGGATCAGCTTTCTCTCCATTCAAATCTTACTTTAGTATTTGGATTCTTCCATAATACTAATTACGGATCAGCTCTCAGAGAGGAATTGTCACCTATCGGCTGCAAATATTGAGACGGCTTATTCTAATGCATACCCTATAATAATGCACTGAATCAAGATTTGGCACATCATCGCGCACCTGTTAGGCTACACAACATGAAATATATTCGGGCAAAAATTATAGACATTAGCCAAATAGCAAAATAAAACTCAATTGAATGAATACTAAATTGATTATTTCAATGTAATTTACATATATCGGCCTCTACTGGAGGTAGGCTATGTATCTTTTAATGCAGTCATCTCGTTTTTTATTACATTTGTATTATTATTATTCTATATTTATTCAGGGAGAACAGGGTCTCATTCCCAGGGGTTTACTGATCACAACCAATACAATGTAAAACAGCAATCAATACAACATTTATGGAAACATTTAGTCCTCAGCTACTACGTCCTCAATTTAACACCTTAAACTACCCAAGCGGCACCAGAACATCTAATTGTAATGAGTTCTGCAAATTGCTCCAGCAGTGAGGCGCATTAAAACTCAACGTGGAATTTATCTGATTCAGTGGAGACCTGAGGAACCTCAAGAGTTAATCAATTCTGCGAGTGGGTTCGGGAGCTCATTCTTTTATACGTTAGCAATTAAGTTAGGAAAGTTGGAAGCTTGTGTATTAGAGCTTTGTAAACTAAAAGGGAATAATGAAGTGATCTATGGGACTTTTTTTTGTATTTTTTACCTTTATTTAACTAGGCAAGTCAGTTAAGAACAAATTCTTATTTTCAATGACGGCCTAGGAACAGTGGGTTAACTGCCTTGTTCAGGGGCAGAACGACAGATTTGTACCTTGTCAGTTCGGGTTATCATTCATATATGTATGTATATGTACACATTCTTAGTCACGCCTTTACATTTGTGTGTATAAGATAGTCGTTGTGAATTTGTAAGTGGAGTAATATCTAACAAGTATTCTGTCGGAACTAGAAGCACAAGCATTTCACTACACTCACATTAACATCTGGTATGTGACCAATACAGTTTGATTTGATTTGCATTGAGCTCCATACATTGACTGCTACTGTAGGCTGAATTATAGAGCAGCTATTTCCATGTTCAAATGTTCCGCGGTGCATTTTCTCCATTGCTTTTGATGGTAGTCCACTCTGGTAGGTCTACGTTATGATCAAATAGCCACAGTAGCCTACTTACTGTTAAAACTGTAACTTAAAGCGCTGGAAGTTGCACAGAATTGATTGCAGAGAAGACGAGCCTGCTCGGAACAGAAAACAGGAAAAGGCGGGAGCTGCCCCCCCCCCCCTCTGTGCAAAACATGCCAGTGGATCTGTACTCCACATCAGTGCTGGAGAGTGGTAAAGCATCCTCAGCACCATGCATCCCACTGGATCTGGGCACGTGAGCTTCATGAGAACCACATGAAAGAAGCTACAGCTGCCAAAACAGGCTGCAAAGGCAGTAGGTCCTGCTCTCCCTCTTCTCCAAGCACCACAGTTCCAAGCAGGCAGCAGGTCCTGCTCTCCCTCTTCTCCAAGCACCACAGTCCCAAGCAGTCAGCAGGTCCTGCTCTCCCTCTTCTCCAACACCACAGTTCCAAGCAGTCAGCAGGTCCTGCTCTCCCTCTTCTCCAAGCACCACAGTTCCAAGCAGGCAGTAGGTCCTGCTCTCCCTCTTCTCCAAGCACCACAGTTCCAAGCAGTCAGCAGGTCCTGCTCTCCCTCTTCTCCAAGCACCACAGTTCCAAGCAGTCAGCAGGTCCTGCTCTCCCTCTTCTCCAAGCACCACAGTTCCAAGCAGTCAGCAGGTCCTGCTCTCCCTCTTCTCCAAGCACCACAGTTCCAAGCAGTCAGCAGGTCCTGCTCTCCCTCTTCTCCAAGCACCACAGTTCCAAGCAGTCGGCAGGTCCTGCTCTCCCTCTTCTCCAAGCACCACAGTTCCAAGCAGTCAGCAGGTCCTGCTCTCCCTCTTCTCCAAGCACCACAGTTCCAAGCAGTCAGCAGGTCCTGCTCTCCCTCTTCTCCAAGCACCACTGTTCCAAGCAGTCAGCAGGTCCTGCTCTCCCTCTTCTCCAAGCACCACAGTTCCAAGCAGTCAGCAGGTCCTGCTCTCCCTCTTCTCCAAGCACCACAGTTCCAAGCAGTCAGCAGGTCCTGCTCTCCCTCTTCTCCAAGCACCACAGTTCCAAGCAGTCAGCAGGTCCTGCTCTCCCTCTTCTCCAAGCACCACAGTTCCAAGCAGGCAGCAGGTCCTGCTCTCCCTCTTCTCCAAGCACCACAGTTCCCAAGCAGTCAGCAGGTCCTGCTCTCCCTCTTCTCCAAGCACCACAGTTCCAAGCAGTCAGCAGGTCCTGCTCTCCCTCTTCTCCAAGCTCCACAGTTCCAAGCAGTCAGCAGGTCCTGCTCTCCCTCTTCTCCAAGCACCACAGTTCCAAGCAGTCAGCAGGTCCTGCTCTCCCTCTTCTCCAAGCACCACAGTTCCAAGCAGTCAGCAGGTCCTGCTCTCCCTCTTCTCCAAGCACCACAGTTCCAAGCAGTTGGCAGGTCCTGCTCTCCCTCTTCTCCAAGCACCACAGTTCCAAGCAGTCAGCAGGTCCTGCTCTCCCTCTTCTCCAAGCACCACTGTTCCAAGCAGTCAGCAGGTCCTGCTCTCCCTCTTCTCCAAGCACCACAGTTCCAAGCAGTCAGCAGGTCCTGCTCTCCCTCTTCTCCAAGCACCACAGTTCCAAGCAGTCAGCAGGTCCTGCTCTCCCTCTTCTCCAAGCACCACAGTTCCAAGCAGTCAGCAGGTCCTGCTCTCCCTCTTCTCCAAGCACCACAGTTCCAAGCAGTTGGCAGGTCCTGCTCTCCCTCTTCTCCAAGCACCACAGTTCCAAGCAGTCAGCAGGTCCTGCTCTCCCTCTTCTCCAAGCTCCACAGTTCCAAGCAGTCAGCAGGTCCTGCTCTCCCTCTTCTCCAAGCACCACAGTTCCAAGCAGTCAGCAGGTCCTGCTCTCCCTCTTCTCCAAGCACCACAGTTCCAAGCAGTCAGCAGGTCCTGCTCTCCCTCTTCTCCAAGCACCACAGTTCCAAGCAGTTGGCAGGTCCTGCTCTCCCTCTTCTCCAAGCACCACAGTTCCAAGCAGTCAGCAGGTCCTGCTCTCCCTCTTCTCCAAGCACCACTGTTCCAAGCAGTCAGCAGGTCCTGCTCTCCCTCTTCTCCAAGCACCACAGTTCCAAGCAGTCAGCAGGTCCTGCTCTCCCTCTTCTCCAAGCACCACAGTTCCAAGCAGTCAGCAGGTCCTGCTCTCCCTCTTCTCCAAGCACCACAGTTCCAAGCAGGCAGCAGGTCCTGCTCTCCCTCTTCTCCAAGCACCACAGTTCCCAAGCAGTCAGCAGGTCCTGCTCTCCCTCTTCTCCAAGCACCACAGTTCCAAGCAGTCAGCAGGTCCTGCTCTCCCTCTTCTCCAAGCTCCACAGTTCCAAGCAGTCAGCAGGTCCTGCTCTCCCTCTTCTCCAAGCACCACAGTTCCAAGCAGTCAGCAGGTCCTGCTCTCCCTCTTCTCCAAGCACCACAGTTCCAAGCAGTCAGCAGGTCCTGCTCTCCCTCTTCTCCAAGCACCACAGTTCCAAGCAGTTGGCAGGTCCTGCTCTCCCTCTTCTCCAAGCACCACAGTTCCAAGCAGTCAGCAGGTCCTGCTCTCCCTCTTCTCCAAGCACCACAGTTCCAAGCAGTTGGCAGGTCCTGCTCTCCCTCTTCTCCAAGCACCACAGTTCCAAGCAGTCAGCAGGTCCTGCTCTCCCTCTTCTCCAAGCACCACAGTTCCAAGCAGTCAGCAGGTCCTGCTCTCCCTCTTCTCCAAGCACCACAGTTCCAAGCAGGCAGCAGGTCCTGCTCTCCCTCTTCTCCAAGCACCACAGTTCCAAGCAGTCAGCAGGTCCTGCTCTCCCTCTTCTCCAAGCACCACAGTTCCAAGCAGTCAGCAGGTCCTGCTCTCCCTCTTCTCCAAGCACCACAGTTCCAAGCAGTCAGCAGGTCCTGCTCTCCCTCTTCTCCAAGCACCACAGTTCCAAGCAGTCAGCAGGTCCTGCTCTCCCTCTTCTCCAAGCACCACAGTTCCAAGCAGTTGGCAGGTGCACACAAAACAAGGTCCACGAAATCTGTGTGCAGTGAAGCCGTTTTGTTTGTGGGGCTTTTGTTCACACACAGCCCCAAAGCTGTACGCTGACTGTGGACCCGAAGCAAAAAGAGAAGACGCGATTGATGTGTGTAAAGAAACGGCGATAAAGGAACAATACAGTATCTGATCATTAATTAATTAGTAATCATTTACAATAGTTGATTCTCTATTTAGCAAGCATTTATTTATCAAGCATGTTTGCACATCTTGCAGGTTGACATGCATCTGATGCGTACGCTGAAGGGGATGCCTGACTCTAGCGGGTCCTTTCATTCTGAAAGGCCAGGCGGTTCTAGTGTTAAACAGGGAACTCCAACAATTAGAGGGCATGGTCCATGTCAATGATAGTTAAAACAACCCACCAGTCACTCAGTCGCAGCTCAGACAAAAAAAATGTTGCTCATTAAAATTGGGGCGAGTTGTTTAGTTATCAGCTGAGTTAGACTTAGCGCAGTACAAATATCTTTCAGCCCATCAGACTTGGAATCAACCAATAGAGATTAAGATAACCCACTATTAATCATTTCAATTTAGCATAGTTAGACAGCATGAATGACAATTTGTTAAGAGCACATAAGGAGGCAGAGGGAGAGCGATAAATTCCCACTAGAGTCAATTGGGTGTTATTACTAGGGCTGTTGCGGTGACTGTATTACGGCCACACCTGCGGTCACGAGTCATGAAGGCAGTCAAATTCAATGTGACCATTTAGTCACGGTAATTAGGCTTCTCCAAGCTCTGATGCTGCTGATGGTCATTAGTAGCCTACCAAACTTCATAACCACCTGGTACTCAGCACTCTAATGTCCCTCTAATCACTGACATCAATGTAAATGTTTTCAAAAATCGAATCAAACACTTAACGAGAATCCATGAGGTCATGTTGTGCAACATTTCTATAGGCCATGCACTTGAGCGAGAAAACAGTGATGGCCTCTATTAAAAATAGGAGGATCCCATCAGCTTTCTATAGGCTAGGCCTACTATATTTATTTCTCAACTTTTCTTATATTAAGCACATTGCTTATCTATACAACATGAGTATAGCCTACCTGGATGGCATGAAAAATAACCACGGGAAAAATGTCCTCCATTCTCTATTTAAATGGATAGATGACATGAATCATAGTCATGTAGCCTAGCCCATAGGCCTATATGCTTTAATAAGGTTTGTATCACAACTAAAGTGGCCAAATAACTTCTTAAAATTAAGCACATTAATCCGCTTGGGGTGTAAAGCCTAACTGGGATACATAAGCAGTGCGTGAGAGTCAAGCTTGGGGAAAATAATTTCACCATAAAAATGCACCTTTATAATAAAATAACTTATAATGTGAAGAAATAACCTAATAGTTTATCAACATTTTAAGATAAACGTTCTGATGCATCAGCAACATTGCTTAAAAAAGTTTTTTGATGCTAGTGGTTGTATTAATTTGGGATCTATCCCATCCCACAACTATCCCAGACTATGTTTGGAATATTTATTTCCCACACAGAATAGAATGGGTTGACTTTTGTACTATGGGGGATAGTAGATTGACATAGGCTAGTGGTTTTGCTGTTCGTTAAGCTTACTCATCTTGTTGGCTGACGAAAAGTAAATGTGGACAGTTCTTCCAATATCTTCATTATGCACCTCGGAATTGGTCTGCATCAGTGCCTTGTAGGCTGTGTGTGGAAGCCAGCAAATGCTAAATGTGTTTATGTTAGTTAAGAGACTGACAGTTATTTGCTTGACAGTCACCGGCTGATGAAATTTCGTGACCGCCACAGCCCTAATTGGAACACCGACTGCAATTCAAGCCTAATCGCCCAACGTCAGTGCCCAACCTCACTAATGCTCTTGTGGCTGAATGGAAGCAAGTCCCCACAGCAATGTTCCAACATCTAGTGGAAAGCCTTCCCAGAAGATTGGAGGCTGCTATGGCAGCAAAGGGGGACTAACTCCATATTAATGCCTTCCCAGAAGAGTGGAGGCTGTTATGGCAGTAAAGGGGGACCAACTCCATATTAATGACTTTCCAGAAGAGTGGATGGAGGCTGTTATAGCAGCAAAGGGGGGTCCAACTCCATATTAATGCCTTCCCAGAAGAGTGGAGGCTGTTATAGCAGCAAAGGGGGACCAACTCCATATTAATGGCCGTGATTTTGGAATGAGATGTTCGAACAGCACCTGTCCACATCATTTTAGTCATGTGTTGTATGTTTAGCGGTGCTAAAAACGCGCATCTAAGGACACGCTTAGCTATTCTAAGAATGTTCTGCGGCAGTTGGTAAATAACTAAAATGTTCAAGTGCAACTTTAGTAACTATGGTTTTGGGGAAACGGCTCATAGATTGAACGATGCTCCTACGAATGTTCTACTGATGGACTTAAGATGTTTTGGGGAAACGGCTCATAGATTTAACGATGCTCCTACGAATGTTCTACTGATGGACTTAAGATGTTTTGGGGAAACGGCTCATAGATTTAACGATGCTCCTACGAATGTTCTACTGATGGACTTAAGATGTTTTGGGGAAACGGCTCATAGATTTAACGATGCTCCTACGAATGTTCTACTGATGGCCTTAAGATGTTTTGGGGAAACGGCTCATAGATTTAACGATGATCCTACGAATGTTCTACTGATGGCCTTAAGATGTTTTGGGGAAACGGCTCATAGATTTAACGATGCTCCTACGAATGTTCTACTGATGGACTTAAGATGTTTTGGGGAAACGGCTCATAGATTTAACGATGATCCTACGAATGTTCTACTGATGGACTTAAGATGTTTTGGGGAAACGGCTCATAGATTTAACGATGCTCCTACGAATGTTCTACTGATGGACTTAAGATGTTTTGGGGAACCGGCTCATAGATTTAACGATGCTCCTACGAATGTTCTACTGATGGCCTTAAGATGTTTTGGGAAACGGCTCATAGATTTAACGATGATCCTACGAATGTTCTACTGATGGCCTTAAGATGTTTTGGGGAAACGGCTCATAGATTTAACGATGATCCTACGAATGTTCTACTGATGGACTTAAGATGTTTTGGGGAAACGGCTCATAGATTTAACGATGCTCCTACGAATGTTCTACTGATGGACTTAAGATGTTTTGGGGAACCGGCTCATAGATTTAACGATGCTCCTACGAATGTTCTACTGATGGACTTAAGATGTTTTGGGGAACCGGCTCATAGATTTAACGATGCTCCTACGAATGTTCTACTGATGGACTTAGCCTTAAGATGTTTTGGGGAACCGGGCCCTGAACTGTTCAGTAGACTCCACAACAGACCACTTCAATAGCCACAAGTCACAGTTGTCTTCTTTTGTGTCTATACTTGGCTTTGTGCATGCAACTATCTGGCTTTTTCAAAGTATTCAAACTGGGCACTAAACTACTCTCCACAACTACCTGAGATGCAGAGGTCTCCACTCCCCGTCATTATTCCACCTATTACAGCACTGTTTGCTCCTGGTCCTGGTGGGTCACAGTGTTTGCAGGTTTTCCACCAGTGGGAGTGGGATATATTAAACATGCATTGTTGTAGAGGGGAGGGGTCAAGGGTTTATTAAGAGAGTGCGGTCAAGATTACAAATCTTCTTATAAACTACAAAGGATACGAATAACCTGGGGCCATATGAAAGCGTCTCAAAGTAGGAGTGCTGTTCTAGGATCAGTTTTGCCTTTGAGATCACAATGAATTAGATTACAAAGACAGGGAGGATGCACCTGATCCTAGATCAGCACTCCTATTCTGAGATGTATGTCAGATACTGCTTCTGATCTCAAATGTTCAGCCTTTCAGTACGGTTGTGTTAGAGAGCTGTTAACTCAACCAACACTTGAATTCTATTATTTTCAGCCAAATGAAAGACCCGGAGAATCTCTCCTGGATCTGGACTTTGATCCATTCCAGCCTGACGGCAACACCACTATCGGACAGGCTGCACCACCCATAACACAGGTCCATTTATCTCCATTTTCATCTATTATACCACAATGCTATGTTATCCGTCTTAAATGTATCTTATATTCAGCTTCAAATGTTTCTGTACACTAGATGCTGTTCTCTCTAGTAATATACGTGCGCACCAATAGAGCACATAAAGTGCTCGTCATTCATAGTGAATAATCACGTGTTTTGTTCTACAGCAACTACCCTGGGATTTGTGGACAGTAAGTACAGTAATGTCCTCCTTGATTGATTCGTTGGTTAATTGGTTGCTTGATGGGATTTATAACCTTGATGTATGAGATAGTCATTAGTTAGTTACGATACACTATAATAATCTATATTATACCTAGATATGTTAGAGAATCAAGTATACATTTCTTTTTATAAAATTGACCGGTCGTAGTCTCTGAGTTTTGAAAAAAGTATTGCAATCAAGTGAAAAATTAAGAAAAAACATTGAGCAAAAGCTATCAGTCTCAACACGTAGGACTCCTGACTCCTCCTGACTCCTCTACTAGCTTTGATTGGCATGGTGATCTGCATGCTCAGTAGACTAAATAAAAACAAAGTAGCCATTTTGTGGCTTTTGTTATGCCAAATGTTTTTTCTCCCATGCAACAGTATTTAAGACTACCAAATAGCAGATTGCAAGTTAAGTTCCAAGCAATTAACTTGCCCCTGTCTTATTCTTATGCTACTCCATGTATATTTTTATTACAATTTGTACGTGTAACGATGAATCAAAGTTATATTTAACTTTGTTCTTATTGATAAAAAAAGTAGTATACTACTTTTACAGTAGTATACTGATGAATCTGACATTAAATACATTAAATACAAATGTTTTTTTCCCCAGGGAAATGCTGAACCTGTGCAGCCTGTACGTAATACATCCACACCTGACTTCCAAATCACCAATCAAAATCCCTTTTGGAAAATATTTACGTGCCTTGATTTCAAAATGTTAATATCTGTCACCTCTGGTCGTACCTGTCATCAAAGCCAGTTGTTTGATACCTGTATGTTTTTCACTCTTTTCGTCACAATCCAGAACTGTTCACTAGACTCCACCACAGACCAATCCATTAGCCACAATCCACAGTCACAATTGTCTTCTTTTGTGTCTTATGCCTTGTCTTCTTTCTTTACCTCTGTCAATTATTTCACCTTCTCTCTCTGTCCTCTTGTGATAAACACTCTCTGTGCTCTCTTTACCTTACCTTCACGCACCGGCTTGGTCCTTCCAGATGGATTCTGGGTCTATGAGTACTGTGGGTGTGGAGGAGGATGGGGGCGGCGGTGGCGAGGCCCCGAACACTGCCGACTTTAACCCTGGGTTCCCCGCATTCCCCGAGCAGGCGGGAGACCCCAGCTTCGCCACCGACTGGGCTGCTGACTTCGGCTCGGCCCCGGCAAAAGGAGACTCTGTCCCGTCTGCCACCGAGGCGGCAACCAGCGAGGTTCCAGCGACCACAGGGCAGGACGAGGCCCAAGGCTGGCCTGCAGCGGACGGCTGGGGCGGGGAGGCAGGGGAGGCAGCAGCAGCAGAGCAGCCACAGGGGGCCGAAACGGCCGCAGCTGGAGACGAGGTTAGCGGCTGGGATCCCAACCCCCAACTTACCCCCAACTGTGATCCTTGTGCAGTGGGGGGCGACCAGCAGGCCCAGCAGGAGCTGGGGAAGGGGCCACCAGAGGCAAGATCATGGGGATGGGGAGAGGCAGGGGAGGCAGGGAAAGGGGAGGCAGGGTCAGGAGAGGGATGGGAGGCAGGGTGGGGAGCAGGTCAGGCAGATTCAGAGGGATACGAGGCAGGTTGGAGAGATCGTCGCAAATCCACACCGGGCCTGCGCATCACCAACGAGCATGGCCAGATTATTGAGGACACCCCTGAAGGCATCGAACCTGGCCTGTACCTGGTCCGGCCGGCCGGAAGAGAAGGTTTCGGCTCAGAATATGAGACAACGGAGGAGTGGGGGGACTCAGTGGGGCAGAACGGAGGATGGGCCAGCACTGACGATGAACTGGATTCCGCTGCAGACCAGGGTTTCACAGACCGTAGCACAGCCCAGGAAGGCTTCGCAGACTGGGCTTCGAGTGATCGGGCCACCCCTTTACAGGAGGAGAAGGCTCTGGCAAGCGATGCAGGGTTCGCAGCTGACTGGGCCCAACCAATAGAACAGGCACCAACGCAGTCTGCCGAAACAGGAACAGCATTTGCGGATCCAACCAGTGTCCCAGAACAGGGCTCAACCGGTGATCAGGTGATCCATTTTGGGACCGATCCTTTTGTGGAGATCCCTGGGGAAGGTGGTTTTGAGTCTGACCCCTTTGCAGAGACGCCTGGGGGATTTGCCTCAGATCCTTTTGCGGAGACTCAGAGGGAAGGCGGTGGAGGGGATTTTGCGTCTGATCCTTTTGCGGAAACTCATGTGGGAGGGGGATTTGAGTCTGGTCCCTTTGCTGTAACTCAAGGGGGAGGTGGGGAAGTTAGATTTTCGACAGATCCATTCGCAGAGACGACCGGGGAAGTTGGGGCAGGGTGGGCGGCAGACCCTTTCGCTAACAATGGTTCAGTCCAGTGGGCAGGTTTCCCAGCTCCCTCCGCAGAGACAGGGGGCGCCACCACCGACAGCGGGTCCTGGCAGGAAGTCAGCGACAGCAGTGGCTTCTTCTCCTCAGGGGGTGACGGCAGCCAGGCAGGGGACCTCTTCGCCTCCTTTCCCGGGCCAAGAAGCGAAGCAGTAGCTAAGGAAGGAGTCGTCCGCCGAGCTCACAAAGAGCCTGATAACTCGGACCTGTCCGAAGACGAGGTCGCGAACAGGAGATACGGAAAGTTGTACCAAGAGATAGATACAGAGAAGGAAGAGGTACCTGACTTCCTCCCCCCTCTACGTAGAGAATAGCGTAGAGTAGTCTAGAGCAAACAGAATCCCCTCTTCCTTATTTTCCCTCCCACAGATGTACAAATTATAAAATAAAAAGTGCTGTCCCGCAACCCTACCTGGATCCTGCAGCGCCACAGAATCCCAGTCCTCTTCTCCTCTCTCTCCTCTGCTTGCTTGTCTGCTTGTCGGTTCCACTTTGTCAATTTGATTAAAAAAACATTCCATCACTTGCCGCATAATTAAAAGACATTTCAAAGCAGCCATGCCAAAAACCTTCCCATACTAATTGTGTGTCTGTGATTTGATTTAGGTGACCAACAATGCATTTAACGGATTTCCCCAGGTAATTAGTCTCGACCAAATTTCTATTTTAGTGATCACAAGATGACATTGAGAAAGGGATTCATCACTGCCTTGTTAGTTAGAGCAGATGCTTTGTCATTAAGAAACTAAAATATAATATGGTAGAGGACAGGATCAAGTTGGATCAGTTGCAACAGATCATTAGGAGGAGATGTTACCATTTTTTGGTTTAAAATCATCTCCATTTGTGTCGCGTATTTATTTATTTTTTCATCCTGTGAATGAAAATTACTTAAAACTGACAATACATATTATACACTATATATATACAAAAGTATGTGGACACCCCTTCAAATTCGTGGATTTAGCTATTTCAGTCACACTCGTTGCTGACAGCTGTATAAAATCGAGCACACAGCCATGCAATCTCCATAGACAACATTTGGAGTAGAATGGCCTTACTGAAGAACTCAGCGACTTTCAACGTGGCATGCCATCTTTCCAACAAGTCAGTTGTCAAACTTCTGCCTTACTAGAGCTGACCTGGTCAACTGTAAGTGCTGTTATTGTGAAGTGGAAATGTCTAGGAGCAACAGCAGCTCAGCCGCGAAGTGGTAGGTCACACAAGCTCACGAAGCACGTGGCGCGTCAAAATCATCTGTCCTCGGTTGCATCACTCATTACCGAGTTCCAAACTGCAACTTCAGCACAAGAACTGTTCGACGGGAACTTCATGAAATGGGTTTCCATGGCCGACCAGCCCCACACAAGCCTAATCTCACCATGCATGTTGCCAAGCATTGGCTGGTGTGGTGTAAAGCTTGCCGCAATTGGACACATTCTCTGGAGTGATTAATCACACTTCACCATCTGGCAGACAAATCTGGGTTTGGCGGAAGCCAGGAGAATTCTACCTGCCCGAATGCATAGTGCCAACTGTAAAGTTTGTTGGAAGAGGAATAATGGTCTGGGGGTGTTTTTCATGCTTCGGACTAGGCCCCTTACTTCCTGTGAAGAGAAATCTTAACTCCACAGCATACAATGACAGTCTAGACGATTCTTTGCTTCCAACTTTGTGGCAACAGTTTGAGGAAGGCCCTTTCCTGTTTCAGCATGACAATGTCCCTGTGCACAAAATAGAGGTCCATTCAGAAATGGTTTGTTGAGATCAGTGTGGAAGAACTTGACTGGCCTGCACAGAGCCCTGACTTCAACCTGTTGAAGGAATTTAATTCCTCTGTTTTAATTCCCAATCAAAATTAAACATTCTGTCAATTCATAAGAATTTGTATGACCCTTATTTTATAAGAATGGACAGAGCCCCGGTCTTAAAAGTCAAGTAACAGCCTTTCATCAAGAGAATACTGGGTTCATACACATTTTACCACAGGTTATAAACTGAAAATGACGTCAGCGTTTTCTAAATGTTCCGTCTCTTCTTGACACTGGTAGAAAGGCCCTATAGTTCTCAAGCCTTCCCTCCTCGCCTAGAGCCAAGGTCAGTCAGTGTAGATAAGCATTCTAGACAGTCTGGAGATAGTCCGTCCCTGCCATCTGGAGATAGTTCATTCATTTGTACCAAGGAGCAGACCGTCATTGTTCTAAACTCTTGACTACATTATATTCGATACTGGGAGCAAGAGAAAAAATTCATACATGTACAGTAACATAATAGTATTCGGATTAGTCAGTCCTGATTGAAATGTATACATAATTAGTCATCATTGATAAAAATGCCCTTACCACAACCCCATCGAACACCTTTGGGATGAAGTGGAACGCCAACTGCAAGCCACGCCGAATCGCCCAACTTCAGTGCCCGACGTCACTAACGTTCTTGTGGCTGAATGGAAGCAACTCCCCGCAGCAATGTTCCAGCATATACTGGAAAGCCTTCCCAGAAGAGTGGAGGCTGTTATAGCAGCAAAAGGGGGGACCAACTCCATATTAATGCCAATGATTTTGGAGCGAGATGTTCGACGAGAAGGTGTTCACATACTTTTTGTCATGTAGTTTACTTACTTGCAGATTAGTTTAAAAAAACTGAAGTATTTAAATTAGGTATAAAGTGACGTTAGAAGATTGTAGGCCGCAAAAGCTTATCTCCTGATGCTGCTAGTTGATGGGATTAGTTACGCACGCGTTGTATAACAAAGTAACTTCAATAATATTCCCCAATTTGAAAAAGTAACGCGTTACTTTTGTAACACATTACCACGAATACTGGTTGCAATTGACCCATAATATTGAACTTCCAGATATATAAAAAGCAGTTCCTGCATAAAGAAGCTAAAGACTGTCTTAGTAGTAGAATAGTATGAAGTTTACATGGTTGTAGCATTCAGGGATATTACAATAAACGAGAACTAAACTACAGTTTTGTAAACTAACCAGGTATGTAAAAAAAAACAAGTTGGGTAAACTTATGCTAACAACAATAATGTAGTTGGGCAAATTTGCTAACAAGGCGAATAGAGTGTAATTGCTGCAAAAACTCTTCACTGTTTGAAAAGGTGGATAAACTATGCTTACATGAGTTTACCCTCCACTCTATCCCGGTTACAAACACTTTGTCAATCCCTCACTAATACTCTCCCCAAAATTATCCCATCATAACTTACCTTTCAAAACTAACATTTTATATGCTCTGATATTTTATTACTGCTGGTTTGCTGCCAGTGTAGTTTTAACTTTCTCCCTCTCTTTCTCTTTCCACCAACTTATCTTAAAGATGGAAGCAACAGCCCCAACATTTGTTGCGGATTTTGATAAGCTGGTAAGTCAAGTGTCAATATGACAGACGTTTTTGCTCTTCCATTACTAACTTTTATGTCTTTATATTTGCTTTATTATATGTGTGTGTGTGTGTGTGTGTGTGTGTGTGTGTGTGTGTGTGTGTGTGTGTGTGTGTGTGTGTGTGTGTGTGTGTGTGTGTGTGTGTGTGTGTGTGTGTGTGTGTGTGTGTGTGTGTGTGTGTGTGTGTGTGTGTGTGTGTGTGTGTGTGTAAACTCAGCAATTAAAAGACATATCCTCACTGTCAACTGCGTTTATTTTCAGTAAACTTAACATGTGTAAATATTTGTATGAACATAACAAGATTCAACAACTGAGACATAAACTGAACAAGTTCCACAGACATGTGACTAACAGAAATGGAATAACGTGTCCCTGAACAAAGGGGAGTAACAGTCAGTATCTGGTGTGGCCACCAGCTGCATTAAGTGCTGCAGTGCATCTCCTCCTCAGGGACTGCACCAGATTTGCCCGTTCTTGCTGTGAGATGTTACCTCACTCTTCCACCAAGGCACCTGCTATTTCCCGGACATTTCTGGGGGGAATGGCCCTAGCCCTCACGCTCCGATCCAACAGGTTCCAGACGTGCTCAATGGGATTGAGATCCAGGCTCTTCGCTGGCTATGGCAGAAGACTGACATTCCTGTCTTCCAGGAAATCATGCACAGAACGAGCAGTATGACTGGTGGAATTGTCATGCTGGAGGGTCATGTCAGGATGAGCCTGCAGGAAGTGTACCACATGAGGGAGGAGGATGTCTTCCCTGTAATGCACAGCGTTGAGATTGCCTGCAATGACAACAAGCTCAGTCCAATGATGCTGTGACACACCGCCCCAGGCCATGATAGACCCTCCACCTCCAAATCGATCCCGCTCCAGAGTACAGGCCTCGGTGTAACGCCCATTCCATCGACGATAAACGCAAATCTGACCATCACCCCTGGTGAGACTAAATTGCTAAGAAACTGAAGATCTCGTACAATGCTGTGCACTACTCCCTTCACAGAACATCGCAAACGGGCTCTAACCAGAATAGAAAGAGGAGTGGGAGGCCCCAGGGCACAATTGAGCAAGAGGACAAGTACATTAGTGTCTAGTTTGAGAAACAGACGCCTCACAAGTCCTCCACTGGCAGCTTTTGTGTTTGTGTAATGGTGTGGGGAATGTTTTCCTGGATTTCCACAGGAAAACATTCCCCACACCATTCCCCACACTTGATGCCAATTGAGCAAAGTTTTCATGCCCCAAAGAATGGTTGAGGCAAATGGTTGTCACACCAGATACCGACTGGTTATCTGATCCACGTACCTACCTTTTTTTAAGTATCTGTTTTTTTAAGTATCTGTGGCCAACAGATGCATATCTGTATTCCCAGTAATGTGAAATCCATAGATTAGGGCCGAATGAATTTATTTCAATTGACATATTTTTTTAAATATAACACTAACGCAATAAATTCTTTGAAATTGTTGCATTTATATTTTTTGTTCAGTGTAGATGCTTATTATTTATTATTACCTAATAAATCTGCCTCTGTGTGTGTGTGTGTGTGTATCTATTAAAATACTATTCCCTCAACAGCATTATATATATATACATACACACAGTTGAAGTCAGAGTTTGAAGGTAGGCCTTGAAATACATCCACAGGTAAACCTCCAATTGACTCAAATGATGTCAATTAGCCTATCAGAAGCTTCTAAAGCCATGACGTCAATTTCTGGATTTTTCCAAGCTGTTTAAAAGCACAGTCAACTCAGTGTATGTAAACTTCTGACCCACTGGAATTGTGATACAGTGAATTATAAGTGAAATAATCTGTCTGGAAACAATTTTTGTAAAAATTACTTGTCAAGCACAAAGTAGATGTCCTAACCGACTTGCAAAAACGATAGTTTGTTATCAAGAAATTTGTGGAGTTGTTGAAAAACGAGTTTTAACGACTCCAACCTAAGTGTATGTAAACATCCGACTTCAACTGTAGATATATATATGTAATACTGTTGAGGGAATAGTATTTTAATGAGTCACTTCAGGTATCTATTTACATGTTTTGGTGACCCCATTTCCGTTACAGTGTTGTGTTTGTGTACTGTCATCAAATCAAACTTTATTTGCCACGTGTGCCGAATACAACAAGTGTAGACTTCACAGTGAAATGCTTACTTACAAGCCCTTAACCAACAGTGCAGTTCAAGAAGAAGAAAATATTTACCAAGTAGGCTAAAATAAAAAGTAATAATAAAAAGTAACACTATAACGAGGCTTCTCGGGGCACCGGTACCGAGTCAGTGTGCAGGGGTACAGGCTAATTGAGGTAATATGTATGTGTAGGTGGGGGCGAAGTGACTATGCATAGGTAACAAACAAACAGCGAGTAGCAGCTTTGTACAAGAGGGGGTTCATGGAAATTGCCCAGTGGCGATTTTGATGAATTGTTCAGCAGTCTAATGGCTTGGGGGAGAAGCTATTGAGGAGCCTTTTGACCCTAGACATGGCACTCCGGTACCGCTTGCCGTGCGGTAGCGGAGAAAAGAGTCTATAACTCGGGTGACTGGAGTCTGACAATTTTATGGGCTTTCCTCCGACACAGACTATTATATAGGTCCTGGATGGCAGGAAGCTTGGCCCCAGTGATGTACTGGGCCGTTCGCACTACCCTCTGTAGCGCCTTACGGTCAGATGCCGAGCAGTTGCCAGGTGGTGATGCACCCGGTCAGGATCCTTTCGATGGTGCAGCTATAGAACCTTTTGAGGATCTGAGGGCTCATGCCAAATCTTTTCAGTCTCCTGAGGGGAAAAGGTTTTGTTGTCCCCTCTTCACAACTCTCTTGGTATGTTTGGACCATGATGGTTCGTTGGTGATGTGGACACCAAGGAACTTGAAACTCTCGACACGTCCACTACAGCCCCGTCGATGTTAATGGGGGCTTGTTCGGCCCACCTTTTCCTGTAGTCCACGATCAGCTCCTTTGTCTTGCTCACATTGAGAGAGAGGTTGTTGTCCTGGCACCACACTGCCAGTTCTTTGACCTCCCCCCTATAGACTGTCTTATCATTGTCAGTGATCAGGCACTGTTGTCGTCAGCAAATTGAATGATGGTGTTGGAGTCGTGTTTGGCCACGCAGTCGTGGGTGAACAGGGAATACAGGAGGGGACTAAGCACACACAGCTGAGGGGCCCCAGTGTTAAGGATCAGCGTGGCAGATGTGTTGTTGCCTACTCCGTGCTTCTACATCAGCATTGCTTGCTGTTTGGGGTTTTAGGCTGGGTTTCTGTACAGCACTTTGAGATATCAGCTGATGTACGAAGGGCTATATAAATCAATTTGATTTGATTTGATTTACTCTTACCACCTGGGGCCGTCGCGTCAGGAAGTCCAGGATCCAGTTGCAGAGGAAGGTGTTTAGTCCCAGAGTCCTTAGCTTAATAATAACCTTCGTGGGCACGATGGTGTTGAACGCTGAGCTTTGGTCGATGAAGAGCATTCTCTTATAGGTGTTCCTTTTGTCCGTGTGAGAAAGGGCGGTGTGGAGAGCGATTGAGATTGCATCATCTGTGGATTTGTTGGGACGATATGCGAATTGGAGTGGGTCTAGGGTGTCCGGGAGGATGCTGTTAATTTGAGCCATGATCAGCCTTTCAAAGCACTTCATGTCTACCGACGTGAGTGCCACGGGGCGGTAATCATTTAGACAGGTTACCTTCGCTTCCTTGGGCACAGGGACTATGGTGGTCTGCCTGAAACATGTTGGTATTACAGACTCTGTTAGGGAGAGGTTGAAAATGTCAGTGAAGACACTTGACAGTTGGTCAGCGCATGCTCGGAGTACACTTCCTGGTAATCGGTCTGGCCCAGCAGCTGGGCAGCTCACGTCTGGGTTTCCCTTTTGTAGTCCATAATAGTTTTCATGCCTTGCCACATCCGACGAGCGTCAGGGGCGGTGTAGTAGGATTCAATCTTAATCCTGTATTGACGCTTTGCTTGTTTGATGGTTTGTCTGAGGGCATAGCGGGATTTCTTATAAGCGTCCGGATTAGTCTCCAGCTCCTTGAAAGTGGCAGCTCTAGCCTTTAGCTTGATGCGGATATTTCCTGTAATCCATGGCTTCTGGTTGGGATATGTACATACACACACTGTGGGGACGAGGTCATCGATGCAGTTACAATGAAGCCGATGACTGAGGTGGTGTATTCCTCAATGCCATTGGATGAATCCCAGAACATATTCCAGTCTGTGCTAGTGAAACAGTCCTGTAGTGTAGAATCTGCGTCATCTGACCACTTCTGTATTGTGCGAGTCACTGGTACTTCCTGCTTTAGTTTTTGCTTGTAAGCAGGAATCAGGAGGATAGAATTGTATTCAGATTTGCCAAATGTAGGGCGGGGGAGAGCTTTGTATGCTTCTCTGTGTGTGGAGTAGAGGTGGTCTAGGATTTTTTTTTTCTGGTTGCACATATTACATGCTGGTAAAAATTTGGTAAAACCGATTTAAGTTTGCCTGCATTAAAGTCTCCGGCCACTAGGAGCGCCGCTTCTGGGTGAGCATTTTCTTCTTTGCTTATGGCAGAGTTGGTTGAGAGCGGTCTTAGTGCCAGCTGCGCTTTGTGTTGGTAAATAGACGGCTACGAATAATACAGATGTGAACTCTCTTTTTAGATAGTGTGTTCTACAACTTATCATGAGGTACTCTACCTCAGGCAAGCAATGCATCAATACCTCGAGGCTTCTTCAATATTAGACATTGCGTACCAGCTGTTATTGGCAAAAAGACACACACCCCCACCCCTCATCTTACCAGAGGTAGCGTCTCTGTTCTGCCGGTGCATGGAAAATCCCACCAGCTCTATATTGTCAGTTTCTTCGTTCAGCTACGTCTCAGTGAAACATAAGATGTTACAGTTTTTAATGCCCCGTTGGTAGGATCATCTTAATAGTAGGTCATCAATTTTATTTTCCAACGATTGCACGTTAGTAAGGAAGGCATTAGGAGTTTACTCGCTCGCCTCCGACTTCTCAGAAGGATCCCCAATCTGCGTCCCCTTTTCCGGCGTCTTTTCTTCACGTAAAAGGCATGGATCTGGGCCTGTTCTAGTGAAAGCAGGATATCCTTCTCGTCAGACTCGTTAAAGGAAAAAGTTTCTTCCAGTCCGTGGTGAGTAATCGCTTTTCTGATGTCCAGAAGTTATTTTCAGTCATAAGAGACGATAGAAGCAACATTATGTACACAATGAGTAAAAAAATAATTTACACAAAAAGCAAAAAAAAAATACCAGAATTGCACAATTGGTTGGGAGAATGTAAAACGTCAGCCATGTTCTTCGGCGCCATCTTCACATTCATTCAGTTGTATTTGTTAAAGCTGCAATATGTTAGTTTTGCAAATTCACATAGAAATGAGAGTTATAGATCTGTCATTCTCATTGAAAGCAAGTCTATGACGCTTTAGATCTGTTCTGATGTGTGCTATTTCTATGTTTCACGTTCCTACGGTAATGTTTTGCCACTCTTATTTTCGATTTTGTACACCAGCTGAAAATAAAATATTTTTGGTTATGGAAAATATATTTCACAGCGGTTTAGACGGTACAATGTTTTTTGACACAATGACTGAAATTTTGCAACCAGGAAATGGCGGGGTGATTTCTGCATAGTGTATCTTTAAGTGCAGTTTTGGATGTGTTCACACTTATGTTGAATATGTTATCCAAAACACTTATGTTTTTTTTTTTTGTGTGTGTTGCTGCCAAAATGCTCAAACTGTACTCTGAAGCAACGTTTGAACTATACTCGGCAATATTGAATCATCATACTGTACATAGAGGAACAAGTTCCTGCATACAACATTTTAATCTGTCAAGACGGCCCCTATTAGCTCTTCCCAATTTGTGCCCTCCCTTGAGGTATTTCCACACTGGAAAGAGGCAACCGTGACAATCTATTCTGATTTGAGTTCTGTGACATCTGTAAGGTTGCCTTGTATGATGTCATATTATTCAGTCTGCCTTTAAGAGCTTCGAACACATTGTATTCTCTGTTGAAACTGAGTAAATTATTTGCAGATTAAAGGAAACTGCGCTGCAGTTCCACTCTGAATGTTTATGTTGTATAGTTATACAGAGGGTAAAAGGGCTAACCAGCCATACCTATCCAGGTAATGATGATGATGATGATGATGATGATAATAATTCATTTTAACGGTAGTGCATTTGTTGCACCCAAGGTGCTACACCGCATAATCAAAAAGTACAAAAGAGGTATGGTGAGTTGGGACAGGGGGGTTGTGGGGGCTGCTGTAAGACAGGGGATGTTGATCAGTTCTTCCCTCGCCTGTATTTGTGGAAAGAATGAAAGCAATGTCACCATGGACCCTGAAGCTGCTGCGCCCCCAGCTGAGACTGCTGTGGCCCGGGAGGCAACAGCTGAGACTGCTGTGGCCCGGGAGGCAACAGCTGAGACTGCTGTGGCCCCGGAGGTCCTTGGGACTGAGACCTCAGATGCCACAGAGGCAGCGGCCGAGGCAGGGGAGATCCAGGAGCCTGCTTCCCCGACTAGTGAGGCCGAGGCAGCCGAGAGTGCCACCAGCCCTGGAGAGGAGAAGCCTGATGTGAGTGACAGTTAGCTATTATATACAGTAACTGTGAAATAGCATGGGTCATTCCCCAGCCATCTATGGTCCAAGTCATCCTTATAGGCATAGTTGTATCCCTCTGTTTAAGGGAACCTTTTCATCACCGTCATCATCATCATCATCATCGTATTTATTATCATCATCATCATCATCAATATTTTCATATTGTCAATATCATCATCATCATCATCATCAATATTTTCATATTGTCAATATCATCATCATCATCGTCGTCATAATCATCCTCGTCATCATCATCAGTGTTTTCACCTTTGTCATTATCATGATCGTCGTTATCATCCCATTCATTATATCCGTGGAGATGCTTTCTGATGTCCTCTGTTTTAAAAATGTTACTTTGCAATTATCGACACCTTCCTTGTCATTCAATTATGTTCTCCTTGATTTTAAAACTTACCATTTTAAACTTGGTACTTTTTGTTTTGACCTCAATCCACTCCACAACTCCCATTTATTGTTTTATAACACATCTGTACATTATGACAGGATTCAAGTCTTAAATATGACATTCTTCTCTAACTCACTCTTGGTATAGTCCACTGTGGGGTCTCCAGTGACATCTGCAGAGCCTGAGGGGGCTTCACCAACTGAGGTATGTGTAAGATCCTCCCCTTTGTCCACTCACGCCCTCCCATTACTGTTCTGTGACTCGGTTCTGTGAGAGTTACATTGAAGTCCATCTTCTTTCAGTAGCCGGGCCCAAACCCTACCATCACCATTGTCAAAGTGTCATGAGGTTGAGAGATTGTCCGTGTCGAGACTTTGTGAATAACTAAAAAAAAAAAAAAAAATATGCCATTTAGCAGACGCTTTTATCCAAAGCGACTTACAGTCATGTGTGCATACATTCTACGTATGGGTGGTCCCGGGAATCGAACCCACTACCCTGGCGTTACAAGCGCCATGCTCTACCAACTGAGCTACAGAAGGACCATTGACCATTGATTGTAATTGAGTGCATCATAGTCATAGTCATCTTGGGTGGGAAATGTGTGTGTGTCTGTGTCGGAATGTGATTGAAGAATTAGGGTGGCATTTTTAATGATCTATATGTTTCTGTTGGGATGTCATGCATGCACATACTATTCTTGTGTATTCCAAAATATGCTCATGTTCTGTTCCTATGAGGCTGGTGTGTGTAGTTTTATACATTGTGACACACTTGTTATATTTGAGTGTATGAGCTGTTCAACCCTACTCCAGGTTGGAGCCTGGGGCAAGCACTAGACACATCGCAAAGAGATACACTACATGACCAAAAGTATGTGGACACCTACTCGTCTAACATCTCGTTCCAAAATCATGGCCATCGATATGGAGTTGATCTCCTTTGCAGCTATAACAGCCTCCACTCTTCTGGGAAGGCTTTCTGTATGGACCTTGCTCTGTGCACAGGGGGAATGTCATGCTTTAACAGGAAAGGGCCTTCCCCAAACTGTTGCCACAAAGTTGGAAGCACAGAATCATCTAGAATGTCATTGAATGCTGTAGCGTTAAGATTTCCCTTCATTGGAATTAAGGGGCCTAGCCCGAACCATGAAAAACAGCCGAGGCCATTATTCCTCCTCCACCAAACTTTACAGTTGGCACTAAGCAATGGGTCAGGTAGCGTTCTCCTGGCATCCACCAAACCCAGATTAGTCCGTTGGGCTGCCAGATACTGAAGCGTGATTCATCACTCCAGAGATTAGTCCTGCCGACCATTTGCATTGTGCATGGTGATCTTAGGCTTGTGTGCGGCTGCTTGGCCACGGAAACCCATTTCATTAAGCTCCCGACAAACAGTTCTAGTGCTGATGTTGCTTCCAGAGGCAGTTTGGAACTCGGTAGTGAGTGATGCAGCCGAGGAAAGACGATTTTGACAAGCTACGCGGTTCAGCACTCTGCGGTCCCATTCTGTGAGCTTGTGTGGCCTACCACTTTGTGGCTGAGCCGTTGTTGCTCCTAGACGTTTCCTCTTCACAATAACAGCACTTACAGTTGACCGGGGCAGCTCTAGTACGGCATAAATTTGACAAACTGACTTGTTGGATAGATGGAATTCTATGACGGTGCCACGTTGAAAGTCATTGACATCTTCAGTAAGGCCATTCTACTGCCAATGTTTGTCTATGGAGATTGCAATGGGTGTGGCTGACATAGCTGAATCCACTAATTTGAAGGGGTGTCCACATACGTTTGTATATATTGGGTATGTGCCTTGGGGAGTTGCTCATTTACGAAGGGTAATTACAATTGCTGTGTGTATATGGCTCTTATTGTCATGCTTGACATGGGAGTGGAGGAAATGTCTGTAGATCCATTTACTTTCTTCCATGTGCCAACCATGTATCAAAACGACTTAAAAAAGCTGAGTAGCCTTATTTTCGTTCATTTGATTTTAGATTTTCCTTGATATAGATGCTCATTTTTTTTTAAATAATTTCCTTGAACAAGAGTATATCCCACTAAATATAATAATAATAATATAATAACCACAGAATCTGTGCAGAATCTTGATACACCAAGATAGTCTGTACCTTGAAAGAATGGACCAAACATTTCCTTGCCAACACAGCAATGACTGGATGCAACGATTCCTCAAAGTTTGCATCTCAGTACTTTACGTTTTGCACTTGCATGAATGCTATACTAACAATGTCAATAAAAAGGAGAACCGCTGTTATGTATGTAATTGATGCAGATTAATCTCAATATATCAAATGCAAACTCAATGCTAAAGGCTGTACTGAAAAAGCTTAGGTAGCTAGCTAGGTGCATTAAAACCTCTTTCTGCGCTTAGATCCTCCCAGTTGAAGAGGCTGAAAAAGCATTCCCCAGCGAAACAGCTCCCCCGGTAACTATAACTTATGCCAAATTTGGCAAAAAGGAAGCTAAAATCATATTTGGCCGAGTATCTTGTGTGAGTTTGAACCTCAAGTCATATTTTTACAATGTTTTGTAGAATCTTAAACATTCAATTGTATTTGACACAGTGTCTCATATAAGCTTTAAGGTTGAGTCATACAGGACATTGAGGTCTGACTCACTCCAAAGTACACAGAGGATGCTATTAAAACAAACCCAAACCTTGGATTTCATGTGCCATTCGAAATGAGCATTTATACTGTAGAAATGTCACTCAATGTATACTGTGACATAAATTGTCACTTTCCATCATTAAATAATGTTAATAATAATAATGTTTTTTCCAGACAACGGTATTCACCAAAATCTGGGTTTGTGTGAATAGCACCCAGTCTCATATGAGTTTGGCTATATCCCCAAACCCCTGTTCCATGTATTCCCCATAAAGCTCCATGCTTTAAAATCCCAGAATCTAACATACATTGATAGTTATGTCACACAGTTATGCCACATTACAAATCTTTATAGAGCATGATGTACAGTTATAGATGATTTGTGAAGCATCTATGTGGTGCTTATGAAGCCTTCATAAGATGCACTTTAAATAAAGCAGGACCCAGGTCCCTATAGGAACCAATGCCTTGTGAAATGTATCATCGGCCATCAGAAGTCTCAACCTTTTGAATCTTGAAATTCCACAATGTTATATACTCTCATATACTGTACGTATATGAGTTGAAATATCAAAATGCTATATTTATTTAGAAGTATAGCAAATAGGTCACAGGCGGTTGGTGACAGCTTAATTGGGGAGGACAGGGTCATGACAGGAACAGAATAAATGGTATCGAACATGTACAACATGTTTTCCATGGTTGATACTATTCCATTCCAACCATTTATTAAGAGCTATCCACCTGTGACATAGGAGTACACAAAATTAAAGGAAACATACAAAATAACTTGAAATAACCAAACTAAATCTGGAGAGTCGAGAGAGGCCATCCTCGAGGCTTGAAAATATTTTTTTTCCCCCAGATGTGATTGTGAATCAACTCTCTTTTGTACGTAGGAATCCGTTCCGACCCCGGAGGAAATGAAGGAGTCCCCTGTGGAGGAGACTCCGGTAATTATTATCCCAAGATTCCCAAACCCCATTCCCAAAACTCTTAATATCCATGATCCCACATTTGCCTTATTCAACTAAGCTCAGTAACTGGGACCTATTGGGACCTGTCCGAAAGTCCATTGAGTCACTTAAGCCTGAAATAGGCTCCAGAAAATAGTAGTGATTGTTGTTATATACTTTCATATTACAAGGTACATGTTCTGAGAACATGAGGCGTTCAAATGTAAAGGCCCACCTCAGAGGAAGTTGCTGCACTTATTTAGAGTCTTTCCTGTCCTAGATCAGAAATGACTGTTTAGGTTCCACCTCGAAAACTGACGCAGGCTGTTAATACATATTTAGAAATTGGGGCTGGGAACGTTGTGGTGATTTCCACATGTAGCAGAGAAATAACAACAAATAAGTCACTGGCTGACAGCTGGCAGTTTAACTAGCTAGCGTGCTAACCGTAGCCAGCTAATGAACGTTATTGTGAGCACCATTTTCAGTTAGCACAGGTGAAAATAATGATTTCATAATAAGAAAACCAACCGACCGGTCAAGAGATCTTAACTAAACTGTGCCTATACGAGCTGTTGAAATGTTGAGGGTTGACGTTTGTTTGACTCTTGCCATTTGATAATTCCAGTGAAACCAAGTCAGATTCTAATCGTCATTAGTATTTGGACTGCACACAGACAGTGGTGTAAAGTACTTAAGTAAAAATACTTTAAAGTACTACTTAAGTCGTTTTTTGGGGTATCTGTACTTTACTATTTATATTTTTGACTACTTTTACTTTTACTTCACTACATTCCTAAATAAAATATTGTACTTTATACTCCATACATTTTCCCTGGAAACCCAAAGTACTCCTTACATTTTGAATGCTTAACAGGACAGGGAAATGGTGAAATCGACGCACTTATGAAGAGAACACGTGGTCCTCCCTACTGCCTATGGTCAGAGGGACTCACTAAACACATGCTTTATTTGTAAATAATGTCTTGAGTATTGGAGTGTGCCCCTGGCTATCCATAAATTTTAAAAACAAGAAAATGGAAATGATTTATTCTTTTACTTATACTTTTGAAGTATATTTTAGCAATTACATATACTTTTGATACTTAAGTATATTTAAAACCAAATACTTTTAGACTTTTACTCAAGTACTATTTTACTGGGCGACTTTCACTTTTACTTTAGTAACTTTCTATTAAGGTTTCTACAGTGGGGCAAAAAAAGTATTTAGTCAGCCACCAATTGTGCAAGTTCTCCCACTTAAAAATATGAGAGAGACCTGTGATTTTCATCATAGGTACACTTCAACTATGACAGACAAAATGAGAAAAGAAAATCCAGAAGATCACATTGTAGAATTTTTTATGAATTAATTTGCAAATTATGGTGGAAAATAAGTATTTGGTCACCTACAAACAAGCAAGATTTCTGGCTCTCACAGACCTTCTTTAAGAGGCTCCTCTGTCCTCCATTCGTTACCTGTATTAATGGCACATGTTTGAACTTGTTATCAGTATAAAAAACACCTGTCCACAACCTCAAACAATCACACTCCAAACTCCACTATGGCCAAGACCAAAGAGCTGTCAAAGGACACCAGAAACAAAATTGTAGACCTGCACCAGGCTGGGAAGACTGAATCTGCAATAGGTAAGCAGCTTGGTTTGAAGAAATCAACTGTGGGAGCAATTATTAGGAAATGGAAGACCACTGATAATCTCCCTCGATCTGGGGCTCCACGCAAGATCTCACTCCGTGGGGTCAAAATGATCACAAGAACGGTGAGCAAAAATCGCAGAACCACACGGGGGGACCTAGTGAATGACCTACAGAGAGCTGGGACCAAAGTAACAAAGCCTACCATCAGCAAGGGCATTGAAGATGAAACATGGCTGGGTCTTTCAGCATGACAATGATCCCAAACACACCGCCCGGGCAATGAAGGAGTGGCTTTGTAAGAAGCATTTCAAGGTCCTGGAGTGGCCTAGCCAGTCTCCAGATCTCAACCCCATAGAAAATCTTTGGAGGGAATTGAAAGTCCGTGTTGCCCGATTTGACACACTGAACTCTATCAGAAAATTAGTTGGTGAACCAGGCGAGGCAATCATTTGAGAAACCAAAGCTGTCGAGTCTGCTGTTGAGGATGTGGTGATTGACAGAGTCGAAAGCCTTGGCCAGATCATTGAATACGGCTGCACAGTAATGTTTCTTATCGATGACGGTTAAGATATCGTTTAGGACCTTGAGCTTGGCTGAGGTGCACCCATGAACAGCTCTGAAACCAGATTGCATAGCAGAGAGGGTATGGTGAGATTCGAAATGGTCGGTAATCTGTTTGTTGACTTGGCTTTCGAAGACCTTAGAAAGGCAGGGTAGGATAGATATAGGTCTGTAGCAGTTTGGGTCAAGTGTGTCCCCCCCTTTGAAGAGGGGGATGACTGCAGCTGCTTTCCAATCTTTGGGAATCTCAGACGACACGAAAGAAAGGTTGAATATGCTAGTAATAGCGGTGGCAACAATTTTGGCAGATAATTTTAGAAAGAAAGGGTCCAGATTGTCTAGCCCTGCTGATTTGTAGGGGTCCAGATTTTGCAGCTCTTTCAGAACATCAGCTGACTGGATTTGGGATAAGGAGAAAAGGGGAGGCTTGGGCGAGTTGCTGTTGACCGGGGTAGCCAGGTGGAAAGCATGGCCAGCCGTAGAAAAATGCTTATTGAAATTCTCAATTATAGTGGATTTATCAGTGGTGAGGTGAGATCACGAGGTGAGATCGTGCATGGAGCCCCAGACTGAGGGTGATTGACAATCATCTTGAACTTCTTCCATTTTCTAAAAATTGTGCCAACAGTTGTTGCCTTCTCACCAAGCTGCTTGCCCATTTTCCTGTAGCCCATCCCAGCCTTGTGCAGGTCTACAATTTTATCCCTGACAGCCCCCTGGTCTTGGCCATTGTGGAGAGGTTGGAGTCTGTTTGATTGAGTGTGTGGACAGGTGTCTTTTATACAGGTTACGAGTTCAAACAGGTGCAGTTAATACAGGTAATGAGTGGAGAACAGGAGGGCTTCTTAAAGAAAAACTAACAGGTCTGTGAGAGCCGGAATTCTTACTGATTGGTAGGTGATCAAATACTTATGTCATGCCATAAAATGCTAATTAATTACTTAAAAATCATACAATGTGATTTTCTGGATTTTTGTTTTAGATTCACAGTTGAAGTGTACCTATGATAAAAATGACAGACCTCTACATGATTTGTAAGTAGGAAAACCTGCAAAATCGGCAGTGTATCATATACTTGTTCTCCCCACTGTATCATACATTGACTAAAATGATGACTTATTGTCTTAAATCAATGTGCAACAGCCTGGGTAAGCTCTGGCCATCGTCTCTCAGCTCGAAAACAGTGGATTTCTACTGGTGTGGGTGTTTAACTATTCCCGAAATTAAACAAAAGGGCTATACCAAACAAAGTCAAACGAACAAGGCGACAGTTAATCCACAAAAAAAAATGGGAATACCACAACCACGATCGCATCGCAATAAATGTTTCTACTGCCAACTAAAATGTATATGCATTTGCTGTAGGCAGATGTCAGTCGAATGTTTTACATTGAAACTGCTTTTCAATGGTTCACTTTGCTTCTGTTTTTATTGCCCCCCATTCCACGGTAGACGTTACGTAATTGCTTCCCATGTAGTATTGTGAACTGTCATTAATTGCTGCTGAACCGCAAACAACTGCAATAATCATAACTCACAGTTCTTGTGAATGCTACCTTTAACGCCGCCGTGACAAAATCTATGAAAGTTATTTTCGTCCTTTTCTTATGTAGGAGGTTGCAACTTTACTGAGCGTTCAGATGGATAACTATTTGGTGAAGAACAGACATTGTACTTTGTGTAATGGAGAACAGGCACTTGTCTTAACTCTTCTTTTTTTTTTATATCCGTAGCCTTATGGTGGTTGGTCTGCATCAATAACATCTCTTTGTCTGAACTGTAGGCACCTGTGGATGCTAAAGGTTTTCCTCAGGAAGGTAACAAACTGACTACTGAAAGTTGCATCCCCGTTATCCTCATCGTGGTGATGTATCTGATACCAGTGCCAGCATTGTTGCTAACACTTTATTTGAATCTGCCTACATAATGGGATCATTATGATGACATACTGCAGACATGACAAAAGCGAACGTCGCAAAAAAAGTTGTGGCATCTGATTTCCGCTACCTGGTCTGTGAGATGTACTGTTATTTAAGTTTGTTGCGCAACAAAAGCACCTGCTATATAATTTGAAGGTTAAGTGTTACTGAGTGATGGAAATGTTGAAGTAGCATGGTATCCGGATTGCTGCACAATGCTCAACATTATGAACATATCATCTACAAGCTTGGTATCAAACTTGTCCTCAAAACGGATCTCCTTTATAGGATACTGTTTTCACACATCGAAAACAAGCTTTTTTGCTGTTAATATTTTCTATCAAAAGCCTCCTTTTCACATGACTTTACTTGAAACAAGCAGTAGCAAGTAGGTTTACAAGTGTTAGGTGTTACACCAGTAGCACTATCAAAGATCTACTAGTCCACTGGGCACACGCTGCTTGGGCCAACGTTGTTTCCATGTCATTTCAATGAAATTACGTTGAACCAACATGGAGTAGACGTTGAAATGACATCTGTGCCCAGTGGGAGATGATGATTTGGGCAGATAGTAGTTTACGACGTTTTTGAAGTAAATGTATTTTCTATGGTGTGTTATAAACCTTGTTGTGTAATTCTTCCAGATCCTGTTTGTTCATACATACATTGTTATTATCACTTATAACTTTAACCCTTAAATTCAAAATTCAAATAGCAGTTCTGATACAAGTATGTTTTTTTAGCTGGCAACGTCACGGAAACGATGCGTACGCGCCAATGGCAGAAGTCTGTCTGTTGTGATTCTGGATGGCCAGATAGCAACAATGACAAGAAGCTGCCGTGTGGGGAATCGTAGGTGGCTCTTTCCAGCTACTTGTATCTTGATCTTGATACTATGTCTTGTTTTGAGGTGTCTTGACCGATGTCACGTCTATGCTAATATGGCAACAAAAAAAAATGCATTAGCTTGCTAACCAACAATAACATTGGAGACGAAATATAGTTTACAAGTTGTCAGCAACCTAAGCCAACCCCGTCTGTTTTGCCCTATAGTTGCGCACGCTACGGTTTTGTTGCTAAATAACCAACCTATCTATGCTCTAAATATTTTATGTTCATATATTGTTTTGTGTTGAATAGTGCTGTTTTTGCCGTATATATTTTGAATGTATATATTGTGTTGTTTTCTGGTGGTTAAACTATATTTTGCAGTGCTGCTAGTAGGGGAGACCAGGGGTAATTGTAACACATTTAATTTTCTCAAACAGAAACCAGCTAGTGTGATGAAACAGTATATGCCAATGTTTAAGTTCTCTCCCTGCTTGAAATTGTTCAGTCAAACATCTCACTATTACTATATGTTGGCTTAACACTGACAAGTGTCACTATTCGTGTCTCTTGCTAGACACATAATGTTTTGTCATGGCTGCTAGGGTTGGGGTGCAATTGTAATACAAGCAGCCAAATGTTGAAAATAAGGGATTTTACTTTAAGATTGTATTAATTATACAAATACTAACTTAAAATAGCCTTGGGGTTCTGTAGAGTGCCAAATAATTTAAAACAGATATGACCTGTACAACATCAGACAATTCAAGATGTTTTGAGGGGAAGCGAATGGGGTTGTTACGGTAAATATTGGTTACGTACATAGAAATACTTGTATTTATTGCAAAATCATTCCATACTGTATGTCTATGATATGATCGTTCATAAACTTGACTGTTTTTTTTTAAGTTAAGTGAGTTTATATGATTGATTTATTTGACATTTGACCCCAGCTACTGTTACATTTTCCCCGTGCCGGAAGAATTGTAATGTCCAGACTTTTTGGACTAAAATCAATATTGTGATCTGACGGTCTTATGTACAGACCCATTACATTTACATTTAAGTCATTTAGCAGACGCTCTTATCCAGAGCGACTTACAAATAGATAAATGGTATGAATGATTAGGAGACAGATGTACATAACTTGCCTAGTTTCAAGTAGTCTTTGAGCAGTAGAGAAAATACCAAAAATCTCCCAAACTTCTCACATTCTGAACTGTAAAATAATGTTGTCACCTTATTGCACTGGTGTTTATTGTTATTATTATTATTATTATTATTATTTTATTTTTTACTGTGTATTCGTTTGTGGTGATCACTTCCATACTGTATTTGTTGAAAATGACATTTCCTACGCACATGTAGATCGATGACAATCTAATTCCATTTGAGTGGGAATCTATTCCCCCCTTTATAAATGCCTCTTTTCTGAATAATCCCCCATATTTTCAAACGGTATAAGAATAAGAGCAAACTCGTTTGTCCTCGTGCGCTGAGATGCTCTGACTCGTTGATCAAATCAAGTAATTGAATTTGTCACATGCGGCGCTTACAACAGGTGTAGGTAGACCTTACTGTGAAATGCTTACTTACAAGCCCTTAACCAACAATGCAGTTTTAAGAAAATGTTAATGTTAAGTAAAAAAAATAGATAAGTTAAAAAAAAATATACAATAATTACAAATAATTAAAGAGAAGTCGTTAAATAGCGGTAGCGAGGCTATATACAGGGCTGCCGGTACAGAGTCAATGTGCGGGGACACCGGTTAGTCGAGGAAATATGTACATGTAGGTAGAGTTAAATCGAATCAAATCAAACTTATTTATATAGCCCTTCGTACATCTATTTGTTAATGTTTATCCACTCCACGCTCATACCCAATTTGTGAATATGTATAAGTAGCCTTCATCTTTCTTCGGTTGAACCTAAACGTGCATTTCAAATCAAATCAAATTTATTTATATAGCCCTTCATACATCAGCTGATATCTCAAAGTGCTGTACAGAAACCCAGCCTAAAACCCCAAACAGCAAGCAATGCAGGTGTAAAAGCACGGTGGCTAGGAAAAACTCCCTAGAAAGGCCAAAACCTAGGAAGAAACCTAGAGAGGAACCAGGCTATGTGGGGTGGCCAGTCCTCTTCTGGCTGTGGCGGGTGGAGATAACAGAACATGGCCAAGATGTTCAAATGTTCATAAATGACCAGCATGGTCGAATAATAACAAGGCAGAACAGTTGAAACTGGAGCAGCAGCACAGTCAGGTGGACTGGGGACAGCAAGGAGTCATCATGTCAGGTCGTCCTGGGGCACGGTCCTTGGGCTCAGGTCCTCAGAGAGAGAGAAAGAAAGAGAGAATTAGAGAGAGCATATGTGGGGTGGCCAGTCCTCTTCTGGCTGTGCCGGGTGGAGATTATAACAGAACATGGCCAAGATGTTCAAATGTTCATAAATGACCAGCATGGTCAAATAATAGTAAGGCAGAACAGTTGAAACTGGAGCAGCAGCATGGCCAGGTGGACTGGGGACAGCAAGGAGTCATCATGTCAGGTAGTCCTGGGGCATGGTCCTAGGGCTCAGGTCCTCCGAGAGAGAGAAAGAAAGAAGGAGATAATTAGAGAACGCACACTTAGATTCACACAGGACACCGAATAGGACAGGAGAAGTACTCCAGATATAACAAACTGACCCTAGCCCCCCGACACAAACTACTGCAGCATAAATACTGGAGGCTGAGACAGGAGGGGTCAGGAGACACTGTGGCCCCATCCGAGGACACCCCCAGACAGGGCCAAACAGGAAGGATATAACCCCACCCACTTTGCCAAAGCACAGCCCCCACACCACTAGAGGGATATCTTCAACCACCAACTTACCATCCTGAGACAAGGCTGAGTATAGCCCACAAAGATCTCCGCCACGGCACAACCCAAGGGGGGGGGCGCCTACCCAGACAGGATGACCACAACAGTGAATCAACCCACTCAGGTGACGCACCCCCTGCAGGCACGGCATGAGAGAGCCCCAGTAAGCCAGTGACCCAGCCCCTGTAATAGGGTTAGAGGCAGAGAATCCCAGTGGAAAGAGGGGAACCGGCCAGGCAGAGACAGCAAAGGCGGTTCGTTGCTCCAGAGCCTTTCCGTTCACCTTCCCACTCCTGGGCCAGACTACACTCAATCATATGACCCGCTGAAGAGATGAGTCTTCAGTAAAGACTTAAAGGTTGAGACGGGGTCTGCGTCTCTGACATGGGTAGGCAGACCGTTCCATAAAAAGGGAGCTCTATAGGAGAAAGCCCTGCCTCCAGCTGTTTGCTTAGAAATTCTAGGGACAATTAGGAGGCCAGCGTCTTGTGACCGTAGCGTACGTGTAGGTGTGTACGGCAGGACCAAATCAGAGAGATAGGTAGGAGCAAGCCCATGTAATGCTTTGTAGGTTAGCAGTAAAACCTTGAAATCAGCCCTTGCTTTGACAGGAAGCCAGTGTAGAGAGGCTAGCACTGGAGTAATATGATCAAATTATTTGGTTCTAGTCAGGATTCTAGCAGCCGTATTTAGCACTAACTGAAGTTTATTTAGTGCTTTATCCGGGTAGCCGGAAAGTAGAGCATTGCAGTAGTCTAACCTAGAAGTGACAAAAGCATGGATTAATTTTTCTGCATCATTTTTGGACAGAAAGTTTCTGATTTTTGCAATATTACGTAGATGGAAAAAAGCTGTCCTCGAAATGGTCTTGATATGTTCTTCAAAAGAGAGATCAGGGTCCAGAGTAACGCCGAGGTCCTTCACAGTTTTATTTGAGACGACTGTACAACCATTAAGATTCATTGTCAGATTCAACAGAAGATCTCTTTGTTTCTTGGGACCTAGAACAAGCATCTCTGTTTTGTCCGAGTTTAATTGTAGAAAGTTTGCAGCCATCCATTAAAGTGACTATGCATAGATAATAAACAGAGAGAAGCAGCAGAGTAAAAGAGGGGGGTCACAATGCAAATAGTAATCATTTCATTAGCTGTTCAGGAGTCTTATGGCTTGGGGGTAGAAGCTGTTAAGAAACCTTTTGGACCTAGACTTGACCCTCCGTTACCGCTTTCCGTGCGGTAGCAGAGAGAACAGTCTATGACTAGGGCTGGAGTCTTTGACCATTTTTAGGGCCTTCCTCTGACACCGCCTGGTGTAGAGATCCTGGATGGCAGAAAGCATGGCCCCAGTGATATACTGGGCCGTTCGCACTACCCTCTGTAGTGCCTTGCGGTCGGAGGCCGAGCAGTTGCCGTACCAGGCAGTGATGCAAACAGTCAGGATGCTCTCGATGGTGCAGCTGTAGAACTTTTTGTGGATCTGAGAGCCCATGCCAAATCTTTTCAGTCTCCTGAGGGGCAATAGGCTTTGCCGTGCCCTCTTCACGACTTGGTGTGTTTCGACCATGATAGTTTGTTGGTGATGTAGACAGCAAGGAACTTGAAGCTCTCAACCACAGCCCCGTCGATGAGAATGGGGGTGTGCTCGGTCCTCCTTTTCCTGTAGTCCACAATCATCTCCTTTGTCTTGATCACGTTGAGGGAGAGGTTGTTATCCTGAGGTTATCCTGAGGTCTCTGACCTCCCTATTGGCTGTCTCATCATTGTCGGTGATCACTGTTGTGTCATCGGAAAACTTAATGATGGTGTTGGAGTAATGCCTGTCCATGCAGTCATGAGTGAACAGGGAGTACAGGAGGGGACAGAGCACTTACCTGAGGGGCCCCCATGTTGAGGATCAGTGTGGCAAATGTTGTTACCTACCCTTACCACCTCGGGGCGGCCTGTCAGGAAGTCCAGGATCCAGTTGCGGAGGGGGGTGTTCAGTCCCAGGGTCCTTAGCTTATTGATGAGCTTTGAAGGCACTATGGTGTTGAATGCGGAGCGGTAGTCAATGAACAGCATTCTCTTTTTTTTATTATTATTTTTTTAACCCCTTTTTCTCCCCAATTTCGTGGTATCCAATTGTTCTAGTAGCTACTATCTTGTCTCATTGCTACAACTCCCGTACGGGCTCGGGAGAGACGAAGGTTGAAAGTCAAAGCCTCCGATACACAACCCAACCAGCCGCACTGCTTCTTAACACAGCGCACATCCAACCCGGAAGCCAGCCGCACCAATGTGCCGGAGGAAACACCGTGCACCCGGCAACCTTGGTTAGCGCGCACTGCGCCTGTCCCGCCACAGGAGTCGCTGGTGCGCGATGAGACAAGGACATCCCTACCGACCAAGCCCTCCCTAACCCGGACGACGCTAGGCCAATTGTGCGTCGCCCCACGGAACTCCCAGTCGCGGCCGGTTACGACAGAGTCTGGGCGCGAACCCAGAGTCTCTGATGGCACTGCAGTACAGCGCCCTTAACCACTGCGCCACCCGGGAGGCCTGAACAGCATTCTCACATAGGTGTTACTTTTGTCCAGGTGGGAAAGGGCAATGTGGAGTACAATGGAGATTGCATCATCTGTGAATCTGTTGGGGCGGTATGCAAATTTGAGTGGGTCTAGGGTTTCTGGGATAATGGTGTTGATGTGAGCGATGACCAGCCTTTCAAAGCATTTCATGGCTACAGACATGAGTGCTACGTGAGTGCTACGGGTGCTAGTCATTTTGGCAGGTGACCTTAGTGTTCTTGGGCATAGGGACTATGGTGGTCTGCTTGAAACATGTTGGTATTACAGACTCGGTCAGGGACAGGTTGAAAATGTCAGTGAAGGCACTTGCCAGTTGGTCAGTGTATGCTCGGAGTACACGTCCTGGTAATCCGTCTGGCCCTGCGGACTTGTGACTGTTGACCTGTTTAAAGGTCTTACTCACATCGGCTATGGCGAGCATGATCACACAGGAGGAATGGGCCAAAATTCACCCAACTTATTGTGGGATGCTTTTGGAAGGCTACCCGAAACGTTTGACCCAAGTTGAACAATTTAAAGGCAATGCTACGAAATACTAATTGAGTGTATGTAAACTTCTGGCCCACTGGGAATGTGATGAAAGAAATAAAAGCTGAAATAATTCATTCTGTCTACTATTTTTCCGACATTTCAAATTCTTAAAATAAAGTGGTGATCCTAACTGACCTATTCGGATTAAATGTCAGGAATTGTGAAAAACTGAGTTTAAATGTATTTGGCTAAGGTGTATGTAAACTTCTAGACTGTAGATGAAAACTCTCTTGGTAAATAGTGTGGTCTACAGCTTATCATGAAATAGTCTAACTCCGGTGAATAAAACCTAGAGAATTCCTTACTATTAGATTTTGTGCACCAGCTGTTTACAAATATATATTTCCCGCCACCCCTTGTCTTACCAGAGGCGATGCAGCGTAAAACTCACCAGCTGTGTTATCCATGTTGTCGTTCAGCCACGAATCGGTGAAACATAAGATATTACAGTTTTTAATATCCCGTTGGTGGGATGTACGTGATCGAAGTCCGTCTATTTTATTATACAATGATTGTACGTTGGCTAATAGGACTGATGGTGAAGGAAGATTACAGTCGCCATCGGATCTTTACAAGGCTCCCCGACCTACGTCCCTGATTCTCTCTGTCTCTTTCTGCTGTGAATGACGGGGATTTAGGCCTTGTCGGGTGTCTGAAGTAAATCCTTTGCGTCCGACTCGTTAAAGACAAAAACGTATTCCAGTACGAGGTGAGTAATCGCTGTCCTTATGTTTAGAAGCTCTTTTCGGTCATAAGAGACGGTGGCAGAAACATTATGTACAAAAAAGTAAGTTACAAATAACTCGAAAAAACACACACAATAGCATAATTGGTTAGGGGACTGTAAAACATCAGCCATCACCTCCGGCGCCATTGTACAGGAGGAGAACATCTGCTGATTACTGCTTGTCATTAGGGCTGTTGACTTTTTTGGTGGTCATCATCACGGCTGTTGAACTTACCCCTATTTTATCTTATTGTCGGTGGCCTTGGACAGCTCCACTCCCTTTGCATATTATGTTTTTAAAAGTTAATGTAACAAAATGTTGGTGCAAACTTGAAATATCTTACTGGTATACAACGAAAAAATATAATTGGGGCCCCGAATTTCTCTTGGTCATGTCCCCTGATCCCTCACCGACTTTCCTTGATGACCTTCGAGGTTTGGTTTCCACCATGTTGTTTACACAAGGTCATCATGTTTGTGATGAATGGTCATGAAGGAAAAGAGACAAGGAAATGAAGTTTTTTGTTTTAGAACTATTGGGATGTACTGTAGCCATTGATGTAAACACGGATGGTATTCATGAAAATAGACACTGAAAATGTCAACATATGAATCCAATGAAACCATGTTTCGAAACTATGTGGATCTGTGGTGTGAAAATCATTCTATTTATTTCTTGTCAACTGCTTCTATGGCTACGTTTTAGCATGTATAAAGGTGTGGATTTGGTAAATAGTGTGGTCTACGGTGTTATTGTGTCTCGTTAACGGCTTTCTCTCCTCACCAGGAGAAGATGCCTATTCCCTCAGTGGTGATTGAGCCAGCCTCCAGCAACGAAGGTGACGATGACCGCGACATTATTGACATTTCCCCAACGACCATCAGCAACAACGGAGTGACAGCGGACACCCAGACGGCCAAAGACATCACCACCTCCGACGGCCCACCAGGACTCCCTCCTGGCTTCCTTTACAAGGTTTTCCCTGGTCCACACACACACACCCACAAGACCTCCCTGATTCACACAAAAAGGCTAACCTGAATTGTACTGTGCTGGCTAGGTAGGATATTTTCTTTTCGGTTGGTCTTTCCAGCGACTGTGGTGGATTCATAGTACAGCTGGGCTTTGCCAGGTTTGGCCCTATAGTGTTAAACTGAAAACACTCAAAATAGAATAACTGTATTTTGTTGTTGTTAGTATAATTTAATTATGCCAATGTGCTTTCATCAATTGAAAGCCCTTCATCTATTTTATGAGAAATTGTAAGATTTCTTGTTGCATAAAATAGACGCAGACCAGTCTTTAAATAATAGGTAATAGAATTTATTATCGGAGCGCGCTCCCACTCAAAGCAAAAGCATCAGTTTAAATACAGATCATGACGTCATTTCACTGTCTTAAACGAAACCCCCCTCTCGACAGGACAAAGTAAGGTGAAAAGTTCATTCTATCTTACTAACACACTTCCAGATAACTTTTGACCCCTCAACATTATCGATCACCACTGAACTGACAGGTTTAATTAACAGAAACCCTAGGAATGCACCCTCTGCCTAATCTAAAAACCCCAGAGCTAAGTTTCAGGTTGGGGTCAACCATAGGTTAACGACCTTATGTGTTTACACAGTCTACAACCCATTTGTTCCTGCCCAGTAGAAATGGTGTTCATTAACATTCTATTCCTCCTTGTCCCGTCACACAATTTCTTCTTATGAACTCATATTGTTAATCAGATATAATATCACAGAGTATAAGTTTACTTACAGTTCCATTTAAAATGATTTGTTCAGTCATATTAATCATAATTTCCTAACAGTTGTATACCGTTATCAGCACACACTTGGATGCACACCACACACACACACACACACACACACACACACACACATGCTCTCATGCTGTATTATGAACTCCTATCCTGTAGGTGGAGACTCTGCATGACTTTGAAGCTGCAAACTCAGACGAGCTGGAGCTGAAGAAAGGTGACGTGGTTCTGGTTGTTCCCACGGCTACAGCAGAAGATCAGGTGAGGAAAAACTCTGTATTCACACTGTATTAAATCAGCTTTCAAATTCTAAGAACGCTATATTAATCCTGTGCAAATACTGAGCACTTCACGTCCATAGAATATCATAAATATGGTCAAATAGAGCGGATCTCAGATCATTGGTATGAAAAAAAACTAACACAGCACTCCAGTACAGTGGCCAGATTCCATGTAACATTATTCCCGATGATCCACTTGGTGGAGCCATAACCATATTGCTTATGCCTCATAGATCTGTGAACACTGAAAGGATAGGCTTTTGACGAAGTAAAAGGACCGAAATAGAGCTGGGTCCTTGTCTACCTAACACATACACAAATAGAGTAGTTTAGCTTTATGTTAGCTACCAGCCTAGTACACAGGCATATCCATGGTCAATGAAATTCACCTCTTGCCTCACTTTCTCTATGTTTTCCAGGATGCGGGTTGGCTTACAGGTATCAAGGAAAGCGAATGGTCGCACCTTGGGGCCAGTGCCCACAAAGGACTCTTCCCAGAAAACTTCACACAGCGCTTGGAGTAACCATCTGATCACGGAGAAAAGAGTTGTGGGGGGAGGTGAAAGGGGCCCGTGTTCTCCAGACAATGTCTAGCCGAGCGTCTGCTAACCCGTCTGTGACCTTGTCTGCAAGACAGACCAAAGGCCGTCACTGATAGAGGGAAGGACACAAACAATCAACAACAAAAAAACAAACCAAGTGTGGATAAACACTAGTACCTGCTCGGGAGCATAACGAAAAATAACATGAGCATGATGCGATAGTTTGGTCTACCCTTTTTTTTTTGTTGTTTGTTAACCTTTAAGCAGCAGCGAAATTGATGTGTGCTTTGTTGGAAGTGTGGTGATCTCCACATGTAAATCCCTTGACCTCCACATGTAAATCCATATCTGTTTCAAGGAGAAACTCAAATGAGAAATACCTCCTGAAGAAAAAAAAAAAAAAAAAAGTTACCTTATCTTCTCTGCACCAGGTGTATTGTATTGATTTTGTTGCTCTGCAGTGGAATTTCTAAGAATCTGTAGTGCTATGATCTATCTAACTGTTCTTGAGTGTTACTTTAAGTGTTTTCTTTCTGACATTTCAGCCATAAATGTTACCTTGCATCATTGTTAGTGTTCTCTTGTAGTGTCATGGCTTTTTGTGTGCGGCTGTAGTGATTATTTTTGGGGAGTACTCAGTGTTGACATTGTTCATTGACAAGACATGCTGTGCTCTTGCCGAAACAATATAATTGACGTTGAAATTCTGAGCATTTGAATGGGACGTCCGATGAGTTTCCAGCATGAAAAATTATGTTTGTGATGAAGCTGAGATCCGGGGGAACTGGCAGATGCAGCTTTCTCAAAGTAAAATTTAAAAAAATAACACTGTAGCTCCCGAACATAAAACGTTAATGTGTATATCCTTATACCTTATATCTGCAATTACATATATACAAGAAACCAAGTCAACCAGTGGAAAGACATATGAAGTTATTTATTTGTGAATGAAATGTTATGATAAATTGTATTTATTTAACTTTATATTTTTAAAGTTTAAGATCACTGGGAAGGTGCTGGGAGAGAAATCAAGATATGCAATTTATGTAATTGGTTTATATACTGTAGGGTCACAATAGTCCAACTGTTCAGTATAGCATATGACGTCACTCCTGTTTTCGTACAGTTTAGCCCTCACTGTATAACCTTTTTTTGTGATATACATATCTGTGATTATTTATCTAAAGGTGAATAAAGAATAGTTCATATGTTACAGCTCCTCGTTGATTGGGAATTATTTGCAGATCTGGTTCAAATACATGCGTATTTTAAGTATTTTAAATACTTATTGTCTGGCCAAATCAACTACTTCTATTTGAAAGTATTTGAAAGTATTTTTCTAATCATTTCCACTAAATACTATTTGAAACTATTTTCAAATACTTCTTTCCAAATACCCTGGAGGACCGAACAGACCGGGGTACAAATGCATGGAGTATTTAAATATTTGTATCTGGAAATACACTTCTATCTGAAAATACATGTCAATACTTTCCAAGTGTATTTCCAAATACATTCCAATATTCAAATAGTATTTTTTCAAAGAAAAATATCCAAATACGATTTTTGTTGTTCATGGAAAAACAGGAACTTGCGTGGCGGGGTCATCGACATTCAATTTACTGCACTTGCGAGACAAATCAAAGTGCCTGTACACTGTAGATAAAGCTCCAGAAACGGCTTCTCCAATAGAAATGCCAGATCACGCTTGTAGGTGATGTTATGGCGACGTTGTGTCGCACTGACCTGCGTATGAGCAGCCCGTCAAATCAAAGGCACTCCTTCGATATCAAGTAATACTCAAATTGACACAGGACACTGCATAAGACAGGAGAAATACTCCAGATATAATAGACTGACCCGTAGCCCCCCCGACACATAAACTACTGCAGCATAAATACTGGAGGCTTAGACAGGAGGTGTCAGGAGACACTGTGGCCCCATCCGATGATACCCCTGGACAGGGCCAAACAGGCAGGATATAACCCCACACACTTTGCCAATGCACAGCCCCCACACCACTAGAGGGATATCTTCAACCACCAACTTACCATCCTGAGGTGAAGAGATTTCTGAATGTTCTTCACCCAGCATACACCCCTCCAACCAGACATGCCTTATCTACTCGTTTGCTGGATGCAGAGTTCAATAGAGTTCAAGTGAAGGTCAAGCAAATCATAGAGAAAGCACTGCATTGCAATCATCTCTAATGGAAATAATTAACTATGCAATCTCCACCCCTCAACCAGTATTCTACAAGAGCACAAACACAAGAGACAACAGACACACTAGTCTCTACATTGCAGATGAGCTGAAGGCAGTCATCAATGACCTTGGACCACAGAAGGTATTTGCTGGTGACAGACAATGCTGCGAACATGAAGGCTGCTTGCTCTAAAGTAGAGGAGTCCTACCCTCACATCACACCCTTTGGCTGTGCTACTCATGCATTGAATCTGCTCCTCAAGGACATCATGGCACTGAAAACAATGGATACACTCTACAAGAGAGCCAAGGAAATGGTTAGGTATGTGAAGGGTCATCAAGTTATAGCAGCAATCTACCTTGACCTGGATGAGGCCAAGGTTCTTGGCAGTCTGGCGAAGTACACTTCCAATACAAGGGTTGAAAAATTGGTGGCCATCCGGGCAAATTTGAGGCTTTTTGAGCCTGACAACGAGCCATCCTCAACAAGGTTGGAAAGTGACAGTGAAGATGAGCCCTCAGAGTCTGATGTTCAAGAGGTGGACATTGAGGAGGTCCAGGGATAAGACATGGAAGCCTGAGAGGAAGACAACCAAAGCTTTAGTATCAATTTACAGATGTATGTCGAAAACATTTTTGGGGGAGATGCGATGGATCATTGGGGATCATTCAATATTCCCTTTCTTTTGTTGTTCAGTGAAATCATCCCATGTGAAGAGTCAACTCATTTAATTAAAGTTCAATACGTAACTTCATTTAAAAAATAAAAAATATTGGAAAGATTTAATCATTTGCAATTATGTCTACTTACGATAGAAACATAAACCTTTTACTTTGTCTCCATAGGGTATGGTAAATATATCCAATGCAAAAAAACATCTACATTTAAATAGTATTCATATTAATTTGCATGTATTCCTGTTAATTCCCATATATTCCCGTTAATTCCCATATATTCCCTTAATTCCCACAGAAAGTTTTCACCTCCTGAATAGTCCCCAAAATGTGCAACCCTAATACTAATATTTATTTAAATAGGACTAGCACTTTTCTAAATACTCAAGGACACAAAAAACATCATAAAAGTCATATTTAAACTATAAAACCAATGTCAGTAATTAAATATCTAATATCTTATGCTTCACAGAGAGCCGGAAAACTTAAATCTGTCTTACCAAATTTCTATCAGCATGTTATATGTGCAACCAGAGGGGGAAAACTCTGGACCACCTCTACTCCATACACAGGGACGCATGCAAAGCTCTCCCTCGCCCTCCATTTGTCAAGTCTGACCATAATTCTATCCTCCTGATTCCTGCTTACAAACAAAAACTAAAGCAGGTAGCACCAGTGACTTGATCAATAAAAAAGTGGTCAGATGAAGCAGATGCTAAGCTACGGGACTGTTTTGCTAGCACAGACTGGAATATGTTCCAAAATTCCTCCGATGGCGTTGAGGAGTACACCACATCAGTCATTGGCTTCATCAATAAGTGCATTGATGACGTCGTCCCCACAGTGACCGCACGTACATACCCCAACCAGAAGCCATGGATCACAGGCAACATCTGCACTGAGCTAAAGGCTAGAGCTGCCACTTTCATAGAACGGGCCTCTAACCCAGAATTTGATAAGAAATCCCACTATGCCCTCCGATGAACCATCAAACAGGCAAAGCGTCAATACAGGATTAAGATTGAATCATACTACATCGGCTCTGACGCTCTTCGGATGTGGCAGGGCTTGCAAACCATTACAGACTACAAAGGGAAGCACAGCCGAGAGCTGCCCAGTGACGCGAGCCTACCAGAAAAGCTAAACTACGTCTATGCTTGCTTCGAGGCAAATAACACTGAAACACGCATGAGAGCACCAACTGTTTCGGACAACTGTGTGATCACACTCTCCGCAGCTGATGTGAGTAAGACCTTTAAACAGGTAAACATTCACAAGGCTGCAGGGCCAGACGGATCACCAGGACGTGTACTGCGAGCATGCGCTAACCAACTGGCAAGTGTCTTCACTGACATTTTCAACCTCTCCCTTTCCGAGTCTGTAATACCAACATGTTTTAAGCAGACCACCATAATCCCAGTGCCCAAGAACACTAAGTTAACCTGTCTAAATGACTACCGACCCCTGGCACTCATGCCTGTAGCCATGAAGTGCTTTGAAAGGCTGGTCATGGATCACATCAACACCATTATACCAGAAACCCTAGACCCACTCCAATTTGCATAGATGATGCAATCTCTATTGCACTCCACACTGCCCATTCCCACCTGGACAAAAGGAACACCTATGTGAGCATGCTATTCATTGACTACAGCTCAGCGTTCAACACCTTAGTGCCCTCAAAACTCATCACTAAGCTAAGGACCGTGGGACTAAACACCTCCCTCTGCAACTGGATCCTGGACTTCCTGATGGGCTGCCCCAGGTGGTAAGGGTAGGTAACAACACATCCGCCACATTGATCCTCAACACAGGGGCCACTCAGGGATGAATGCTCAGTCCACTCCTGTGCTCATGACTACATGGCCAGGCACGACTCCAACACCATCATTAAGTTTTACGATGACACAGCGGTGGTAGGCCTGATCACCGACAACAATGAGACAGCCTATAGGGAGGAGGTCAGAGACCTATTGTAGCTGGGGATTTTAACAAATCAAATATGAGAGCAAGGCAACTTCAATTCTATCAGCATATTGACTGTAGCACTCGTGCTGGAAAAACACTGTATCACTGCTACTCTAAATTCAGTGATGCAGACAAGGCCCTTCTCCGCCCTCCTTATGGCAAATTTGACCACGACTCCATTTTGCTCCTCCCTTCCTTATAGGCAGAAACTCAAACAGGATGTACCCGTGATAAGGACAACGCTGGTCTGACCAATCGGAATCCATGCTTCAAGATTGTTTTGATCCCGCGGGCTGGGATATGTTCCGGGTAGTCTCAGAGAATAATAGTTTATAAGGAAGTGTATAGACGATGTTGTACCCACTGTGACCATTAAAACCTACCCTAACCAGAAATCGCAAACCACCGCATTCAACCATGGAAAGGTGACTGGAATATGGCTGAATACAAACAGTGTAGTTACTCCCTCCGCAAGGCTATCAAACAAGCGAAATGTCAATATAGAGACAAAGTGGAGTCGCAATTCAACGGCTCAGACACGAGACAGATGTGGCAGGGTCTACAGACAATCACGGACTACAAAAGCAAAACCAGCCACGTCACAGACACTTGACGTCCAGACAAACTTAACACCTTCTTTTCCCGCTTTGAGGATAAGCGTCGGTAGCGGGCCACCGACGCGGCCCGCTACCAAGGACTGTGGACTCCGTTTCTCCGTGGCCAACGTGAGTAAGACATTTAAAAGTGTTAACCCTCGCAAGGCTGCAGGCCCAGATGGCATCCCTAGCCGCGTCCTCAGAGCATGCGCAGATCAGCTAGCTGATGTGTTTACGGGCATATTCAATCTCTCCCTATCCCAGTCTGCTGTCCTCACATGCTTCAAGATGGCCACCATTGTTCAGGTAACTGAACTAAATGACTATCACCCCGTAGCACTCACTTCTGTCATCATGAAGTGCTTTGAGAGACTAGTCAAGGATCATATCACCTCCACCTTACCTGTCACCCTAGACGCACTTCAATTTGCTTACTGCCCCAATAAGTCCACAGACGATGCAATCGCCATCACACTGCACATGGCCCTATCCCATCTGGACAAGAGGAATACCTATTTAAGAATGTTGTTCATTGACTATAGTGCAGCATTCAACACCAAAGTACCCTCCAAGCTCATCATTAAGCTTGAGGCTCTGGGTCTCAACCCCGTCCTGTGCAATTGGGTCCTGGACTTCCTGACGGGCCACTCCAAGGTGGTAAAGGTAGGAAACAATATCTCCCACAAGTGTGCGTGCTCAGCCCCCTCCTGTACTCCCTGTTCACCAATGACTGTGTGGCCATGCACGCCTCCAAATCAATCATAAAGTTTGCAGACGACACAACAGCAGTAGGCTTGATTACCAACAACGACGAGACAGCCTACAGGGAGGAGGTGAGGGCACTCGGAATGTGGTGTCAGGAAAATAACCTCTCACTTAACATCAACAAAACAAAGGACATGATCGTGGACTTCAGGAAACAGCAGAGGGAGCACCCCCCTATCCACATCAACGGGACAGTAGTGGAGAAGGTGGAAAGTTCCTTGGTGTAAACATCATGGATTAACTGAAATGGTCCACCCATACAGACAGTGTGGTGAAGAAGGCGCTTGTCACCTAAAACCCTAACAAACTTTTACAGATGCACAATTAAGAGCTGTATCACCACCTGGTATGGCAACTGCACCACCCACAACAGCAAAGCTCTCCAGAGGGTGATTCGGTCTGCACAACGCATCATCGGGGGCACACTACAGCACTCGATGTCACAGACAATATTATGAAGGACAACAACAACCCGAGCCACTACCTGTTCACCCCGCTACCATACCTTAAGGGAAGAATTCGGCAGTACCTGTATGGTTAGTGAGAAAGTCCATATTGCAAATGTACGGTCCCTTACTAGACGTCCGAAATCGTTTGTAAAATTCGCGGACGGCGTCGGGCCGAGCGGCAGGGCCGGACCTACCAGGAAGTCATCAAATGAACGTTGTCGGACATTCGGTTTCCGTTTACAAAAATAATAAGATTTATGTCATTTTTCCCATGTCCCGGAAATTCCCACAAGAGGGCATAAGCAATCATATGGCTATTGCTACAAAACATCACGATTCACGACGGGGCCTTATCTCGAAAACTGAAAATATTTAGAAGCCGAAACTCGGTGAGCGTAGGGGCGGCATAATGGGCAGTTGGCCCCGAACAAGATGGCGTCTAGGCCTCAACGGTTTTTGAGTTATGGCCATTTATCTGGGATTAAAGGTCCAAAATGAAAATAGAGAAATTATTTTTCCACTTCACGTCAAAGTCAAGGAGCCTCCGGTGTCAATAAAAAAGAACCAGCCATTTATCTATCGTCATTTAAGAGAAATCGTACAACGACACCTTGGTGATGTTCACGGATAGGTGTTTTTTTTCAACGGTTACAGATCCAGTTGCAGGTTGTTCTTACGAATCTTTTTAAAGTGTGCTGCGGAGCTCTGCGAGATTTCTGTGATTTTCTATGATTTTCTGAAATAACACACACTCACTAAACCCTCCGTAAATAACTCAGTTCTTAACGTAAAGACTTAAAACTCGGGATTCTGTAAAGGCATACCCCAATCATGATATGAGTTTATTTATAGCTTCCTGTGCCAACCGGAAGTGCCTTTAATGGTGTCACAGTGGCAGTTTCCATGGGTTAAAAAGGTCAGATCTTTTCAAAACTTCATATGTGTGACTAGGTAACCCTCGTGAACTGTAAATCAGTCATTTCTCCCAGCAGATGTCAAAGAAAAGCTCTCACACGCACACACAGCAAGGATGGAGTGAAAAAGTGCGGTTCTTAAAGACACAGAGAGCAGGCAATGGCATAAACATAATGTCTAGGCCGTGCCGAGTTCAACGAGATATCCCGCTTGACCGTAGCTCGCTCGGTCTGAGCGCAGCGACCATTAGAAAAGTAGGCCCAAATGAAGCCTGCCCCACAACGTCATTTGCTTTTGGGTGACAGTGAGAGAACCGTTAGGGTGAGAAGCACAATTCGACCTCAGGTATGTTCCTAAGGTCCTTCCGATCCGTGCAAGCCTAACGTTGACAGTGTGGCATTAACCCTTAATAGTTAAAAGATGGTGTTTACTTCAAAAGTTTGCATTGATTTCTCTCCCCATAGGAATACATTGCCTTTACCCCTAAATTCAACCTGAAGTCTATATGGGTTATGAATGCCGTATGAACCTGTCTTTGGTAACAGTCCATCAGGCCAGTATGAGGTCTACCTGTGTTGATTCTAAGCTTCCTGGACCAACCGGAAGTGGTTAAAATCACCCTAAAAGTGTTTTTCCATTACCTGCCTGCAGTTTGATAGACACAGTGCATTCAACCCTGTGTAAATCAGTCAATTCTTAACGTAAGGACTTAAAACTCAGGATTCTGTAAAAGCATAGCCCAGTGAGGATATGTGTTGACTTATAGCTTCCTGTGACAACCGGAAGTGCCTTAATTGGTGTCTCAGGGGCTGTTTCGAGGGGTTAAAAAAGTCAGATCTGTCCAAAACTTCATATGTGTGATTAGGCAACCCCCATGAACTGTAAATCAGTCATTTTTCCCATAAAATTTCAAAGGAAAACTAAATCACACAGACACACAACCTGGAAGGAGGGACGTATTGGGGGTTGTAGAGACAGACAGTGCCTCCAATAGTTAGCTTTGTTCGAGCTAAAAAAGAACCGTCAGACCTAGAGTTCCGAAACTTTAGAAACCTGTTCTAGACCTCGGGTCGATAGTGCGTGGTGAGTTAGGTGGCTCTAGAAGGTTCTCGGACCGAGAAATAGCCTCGTACATTTGCAATGATTTCAATTCATTTTGACCATTACGAAAATGGCGACATTTAGAAAAGTCTCAGAGACACAAGACTAGGTGCATTGGAACCGGCTCGGCCCATAGAGACGGACCCCAACGTTTCGGTCCGATCGCTCATTCAAGGACCCCATAGCAAGGCATGGAAAAAGTGGATTTTCAGCACCAATTAGGGTTTTACTCGGGCACCGAAGGACCTATCGAGCCGAAACTCGGGATTCGGGGTCGCCTCACATAGGCCTTCACATAATGTCTGACCTGGACCCGCAGCTAGAACGTAACTATGTGTTTTACGTTTTTATTATGTTTTAAACTAATGGCGCTGTGAATTATGGGCCTGCTCTGACATATGTGATAGTTGGCTTCTAAATGAGTTGGAAAAAGTGGGTTTGGTGTCAATTGGTATCAGTTTGGTGTCAGAATGACATCTAATTGACTGGTGGACACTGACTTGCTAGTTGACTTTTGTACATTAGCAATATGTTTAAACGGAGAGGGACCATCACCAAAATGGCATTCTGAAATCAACACAAAAAATGGCATCACCATAGTCTCCAGGCTGTGCAGAGTTCAACGAGACGCCCCGCTTGACCGTAGCTCGCTCTGAGTGCAGCGACCTTGAAAAAAGAAGGCGCAAAAGGAAGCCTGGCCCTCAATGTCATTTGCTTTTGGGTGACAGTGAGAGAACCGTTAGGGTGAGAAGCACAATTCGACCTCAGGTACGTTCCTGAGGTCCTCCCGATCCGTGCAAGCCTAACCTTGACCGTGTGGCATTAACCCTTAATAGTTAAAATAAGGTGTTTACTTCAAAGAGTTTGCATTGACTTCTCTCCCCATAGGAATACATTGCCTGCACCCCTAAATTCAACCTGAAGCCTATGTGGGTTATGAATGACTTATGAACCTGTCTTCTATGACAGTCCATCAGACCACTATGAGGTCTACCTGTGCCAATTATAAGCTTCCTGAAGCAACCGGAAGTGGTTGAAATCACCTTATCAGTGTTGATCCATACACTGCATGCAGTTTGATAGACATAGTGCATTCAACCCTGTGTAGATCAGTCAATTCTTAACTTAAAGACTTAAAACTCAGGATTCTGTAAGTGGCTATGTCAATCAAGACATGTGTTTACTTATAGCTTCCTGTGCCAACCGAAGTGCCTTTAATTGGGTCACACTGTCTGTTTTGAAGGGTTAGAAAAGTCACATCTCTCCAAAACTTCATATGTGTGACCAGGTAACCCTCCTAAACTGTAAATCAGTCATTTCTCCCAGCAGATGTCAAAGAAAAGCTCTCACACGCACACACAGCAAGGATGGAGTGAAAAAGTGTGGTTCTTAAAGACACAGAGAGCAGGCAATGGCATAAACATAATGTCTAGGCCGTGCCGAGTTCAACGAGATATCCCGCTTGACCGTAGCTCGCTCGGTCTGAGCGCAGCGACCATTAGAAAAGTAGGCCCAAAATGAAGCCTGCCCCACAACGTCATTTGCTTTTGGGTGACAGTGAGAGAACCGTTAGGGTGAGAAGCACAATTCGACCTCAGGTACGTTCCTAAGGTCCTTCCGATCCGTGCAAGCCTAACCTTGACCGTGTGGCATTAACCCTTAATAGTTAAAAGAAGGTGTTTACTTCAAATAGTTTGCATTGATTTCTCTCCCCATAGGAATACATTGCCTGCACCCCTAAATTCAACCTGAAGTCTATATGGGTTATGAATGCCGTATGAACCTGTCTTTGGTAACAGTCCATCAGGCCAGTATGAGGTCTACCTGTGTTGATTCTAGGCTTCCTGGACCAACCGGAAGTGGTTAAAATCACCCTAAAATTGTTTTTCCATTACCTGCCTGCAGTTTGATAGACATAGTGCATTCAACCCTGTGTAAATCAGTCAATTCTTAACGTAAGGACTTAAAACTCAGGATTCTGTAAGTTTCTATGTCAATCAAGACATGGGTTTACTTATAGCTTCCTGTGCCAACCGGAAGTGCCTTTAATGATGTCACAGTGGCAGTTTCCAAGGGTTAAAAAGGTCAGATCTTTTCAAAACTTCATATGTGTGACTAGGTAACCCTCATGAACTGTAAATCAGTCATTTCTCCCAACAGATGTCAAAGAAAAGCTCTCACACGCACACACAGCAAGGATGGAGTGAAAAAGTGTGGTTCTTAAAGACACAGAGAGCAGGCAATGGCATAAACATAATGTCTAGGCCGTGCCGAGTTCAACGAGATATCCCGCTTGACCGTAGCTCGCTCGGTCTGAGCGCAGCGACCATTAGAAAAGTAGGCCCAAAATGAAGCCTGCCCCACAACGTCATTTGCTTTTGGGTGACAGTGAGAGAACCGTTAGGGTGAGAAGCACAATTCGACCTCAGGTACGTTCCTAAGGTCCTTCCGATCCGTGCAAGCCTAACCTTGACCGTGTGGCATTAACCCTTAATAGTTAAAAGAAGGTGTTTACTTCAAATAGTTTGCATTGACTTCTCTCCCCATAGGAATACATTGCCTGCACCCCTAAATTCAACCTGAAGTCTATATGGGTTATGAATGCCGTATGAACCTGTCTTTGATGACAGTCCATCAGGCCAGTATGAGGTCTACCTGTGTTGATTCTAAGCTTCCTGGACCAACCGGAAGTGGTTAAAATCACCCTAAAAGTGTTTTTCCATTACCTGCCTGCAGTTTGATAGACATAGTGCATTCAACCCTGTGTAAATCAGTCAATTCTTAACGTAAGGACTTAAAACACAGGATTCTGTAAAAGCATAGCCCAGTGAGGATATGTGTTGACTTATAGCTTCCTGTGCCAACCGGAAGTGCCTTAATTGGTGTCTCAGGGGCTGTTTCGAGGGGTTAAAAAAGTCAGATCTGTCCAAAACTTCATATGTGTGATTAGGCAACCCCATGAACTGTAAATCAGTCATTTTTCCCATAAAATTTCAAAGGAAAACTAAATCACACAGACACACAACTTGGAAGGAGGGACGTATTGGGGGTTGTAGAGACAGACAGTGCCTCCAATAGTTAGCTTTGTTCGAGCTAAAAAGAACCGTCAGACCTAGAGTTCCGAAACTTTAGAAACCTGTTCTAGACCTCGGGTCGATAGTGCGTGGTGAGTTAGGTGGCTCTAGAAGGTTCTCGGACCGAGAAATAGCCTCGTACATTTGCAATGATTTCAATTCATTTTGACCATTACGAAAATGGCGACATTTAGAAAAGTCTCAGAGACACAAGACTAGGTGCATTGGAACCGGCTCGGCCCATAGAGACGGACCCCAACGTTTCGGTCCGATAGCTCATTCAAGGACCCCATAGCAAGGCATGGAAAAAAGTGGATTTTCAGCACCAATTAGGGTTTTACTCGGGCACCGAAGGACCTATCGAGCCGAAACTCGGGATTCGGGGTCGCCTCACATAGGCCTTCACATAATGTCTGACCTGGACCCGCAGCTAGAACGTAACTATGTGTTTTACGTTTTTATTATGTTTTAAACTAAAGGCGCTGTGAATTATGGGCCTGCTCTGACATATATGATAGTTGGCTTCTAAATGAGTTGGAAAAAGTGGGTTTGGTGTCAATTGGTATCAGTTTGGTGTCAAAATGACATCTAATTGACTGATGGACACTGACTTGCTAGTTGACTTTTGTACATTAGCAATATGTTTAAACGGAGAGGGACCATCACCAAAAGTGACATTCTGAAATCAACCCTAACGAGCCATGGAGATGAACCAGAATCACTGCCCAGCTATCCCGAGTTCATCGGGCCAGTCAATTTCACATTCCTGCAGGATTTTTATAGCATGACAAATTCGTGATGGTACCTGCCCATTGAACCATATTGCAAATGCACAGTGACTTTGCAAAAGTGAGAAAACATAAACAAATGGACATGATGAAATCAACACAACGAGTGATGGAAATGTACAACTATCACTGCTCAGCCATCCTGTGTTCATCAGACCAGTCAATTTTGCATTTTTGAGCATGTCAAATTTCATATGGTAAATGCACATTGAAACATATTGCAAATGCGCGCGCACTTGCAATATGATTCTATAGTGTAAAAACATCACCTAATGGACATGATGAAATCAACACAACGAGTGATGGAAATGTACAACTATCACTGCTCGGCCATCCTGTGTCCATCAGACCAGTCAATTTTGCATTTTTGAGCATGTCAAATTTCATATGGTAAATGCACATTGAAACATATTGCAAATGCGCGCGCACTTGCAATATGATTCTATAGTGTAAAAACATCACCTAATGGACATGATGAAATCAACACAACGAGTGATGGAAATGTACAACTATCACTGCTCGGCCATCCTGTGTCCATCAGACCAGTCAATTTTGCATTTTTGAGCATGTCAAATTTCATATGGTAAATGCACATTGAAACATATTGCAAATGCGCGCACTTGCAATATGATTCTATAGTGTAAAAACATCACCTAATGGACATGATGAAATCAACACAACGAGTGATGGAAATGTACAACTATCACTGCTCGGCCATCCTGTGTCCATCAGACCAGTCAATTTTGCATTTTTGAGCATGTCAAATTTCATATGGTAAATGCACATTGAAACATATTGCAAATGCGCGCGCACTTGCAATATGATTCTATAGTGTAAAAACATCACCTAATGGACATGATGAAATCAACACAACGAGTGATGGAAATGTACAACTATCACTGCCCGGCCATCCTGTGTTCCCATAGCGAGCATTAATATCAGAATGACCGGTAAATGCATTTACAACCATATTTTTAATTTTTGGGTTACCAGTTGCACAACAATGCACGTGCATTTGCAATATGATTCTATAGTGAAAAAACATCACCTAATGGACATGATGAAATCAACACAACAAGTGATGGAAATGTACAACTATCACTGCTCGGCCATCCTGTGTTCATCAGACCAGTCAATTTCACATTCCTGCAGGATTTTTATAGCATGACAAATTCGTGATGGTACCTGCCCATTGAACCATATTGCAAATGCACAGTGACTTTGCAAAAGTGAGAAAACATAAACAAATGGACATGATGAAATCAACACAACAGGTGATGGAAATGTACAACTATCACTGCTCAGCCATCCTGTGTTCATCAGACCAGTCAATTTTGCATTTTTGAGCATGTCAAATTTCATATGGTAAATGCACATTGAAACATATTGCAAATGCGCGCGCACTTGCAATATGATTCTATAGTGAAAAAACATCACCTAATGGACATGATGAAATCAACACAACGAGTGATGGAAATGTACAACTATCACTGCTCAGCCATCCTGTGTCCATCAGACCAGTCAATTTTGCATTTTTGAGCATGTCAAATTTCATATGGTAAATGCACATTGAAACATATTGCAAATGCGCGCGCACTTGCAATATGATTCTATAGTGAAAAACATCACCTAATGGACATGATGAAATCAACACAACGAGTGATGGAAATGTACAACTATCACTGCTCGGCCATCCTGTGTCCATCAGACCAGTCAATTTTGCATTTTTGAGCATTTCAAATTTCATATGGTAAATGCACATTGAAACATATTGCAAATGCGCGCGCACTTGCAATATGATTCTATAGTGTAAAAACATCACCTAATGGACATGATGAAATCAACACAACGAGTGATGGAAATGTACAACTATCACTGCCCGGCCATCCTGTGTCCATAGCAGAGCATTAATATCATTTTGACATGTCAAATGCATTTAAACCATATTTTTATTTTGGGTTACCAGTTGCACAACAATGCACGTGCATTTGCAATATGATTCTATAGTGAAAAAACATCACCTAATGGACATGATGAAATCAACACAACAAGTGATGGAAATGTACAACTATCACTGCTCGGCCATCCTGTGTTCATCAGACCAGTCAATTTCAATTCCTGCAGGATTTTTATAGCATGACAAATTTTTGATGGTACCTGCCATTGAACCATATTGCAAATGCACAGTGACTTTGCAAAAGTGAGAAAACATAAACAAATGGACATGATGAAATCAACACAACAGGTGATGGAAATGTACAACTATCACTGCTCAGCCATCCTGTGTTCATCAGACCAGTCAATTTTGCATTTTTGAGCATGTCAAATTTCATATGGTAAATGCACATTGAAACATATTGCAAATGCACGTGACTTGCAATATGATTCTATAGTGAAAAACATCACCTAATGGACATGATGAAATCAACACAACGAGTGATGGAAATGTACAACTATCACTGCTCAGCCATCCTGTGTTCATCAGACCAGTCAATTTTGCATTTTTGAGCATGTCAAATTTCATATGGTAAATGCACATTGAAACATATTGCAAATGCGCGCGCACTTGCAATATGATTCTATAGTGAAAAAACATCACCTAATGGACATGATGAAATCAACACAACGAGTGATGAAATGTACAACTATCACTGCTCGGCCATCCTGTGTCCATCAGACCAGTCAATTTTGCATTTTTGAGCATTTCAAATTTCATATGGTAAATGCACATTGAAACATATTGCAAATGCGCGCGCACTTGCAATATGATTCTATAGTGTAAAAACATCACCTAATGGACATGATGAAATCAACACAACGAGTGATGGAAATGTACAACTATCACTGCCCGGCCATCCTGTGTTCCCATAGCGAGCATTAATATCAGAATGACCGGTAAATGCATTTACAACCATATTTTAATTTTTGGGTTACCAGTTGCACAACAATGCACGTGCATTTGCAATATGATTCTATAGTGAAAAAACATCACCTAATGGACATGATGAAATCAACACAACAAGTGATGGAAATGTACAACTATCACTGCTCGGCCATCCTGTGTTCATCAGACCAGTCAATTTCACATTCCTGCAGGATTTTTATAGCATGACAAATTCGTGATGGTACCTGCCCATTGAACCATATTGCAAATGCACAGTGACTTTGCAAAAGTGAGAAAACATAAACAAATGGACATGATGAAATCAACACAACAGGTGATGGAAATGTACAACTATCACTGCTCAGCCATCCTGTGTTCATCAGACCAGTCAATTTTGCATTTTTGAGCATGTCAAATTTCATATGGTAAATGCACATTGAAACATATTGCAAATGCGCGCGCACTTGCAATATGATTCTATAGTGAAAAAAACATCACCTAATGGACATGATGAAATCAACACAACGAGTGATGGAAATGTACAACTATCACTGCTCGGCCATCCTGTGTCCATCAGACCAGTCAATTTTGCATTTTTGAGCATGTCAAATTTCATATGGTAAATGCACATTGAAACATATTGCAAATGCGCGCGCACTTGCAATATGATTCTATAGTGTAAAAACATCACCTAATGGACATGATGAAATCAACACAACGAGTGATGGAAATGTACAACTATCACTGCCCGGCCATCCTGTGTTCCCATAGCGAGCATTAATATCAGAATGACCGGTAAATGCATTTACAACCATATTTTAATTTTGGGTTACCAGTTGCACAACAATGCACGTGCATTTGCAATATGATTCTATAGTGAAAAAACATCACCTAATGGACATGATGAAATCAACACAACAAGTGATGAAATGTACAACTATCACTGCTCGGCCATCCTGTGTTCATCAGACCAGTCAATTTCACATTCCTGCAGGATTTTATAGCATGACAAATTCGTGATGGTACCTGCCCATTGAACCATATTGCAAATGCACAGTGACTTTGCAAAAGTGAAAAACATAAACAAATGGACATGATGAAATCAACACAACAGGTGATGGAAATGTACAACTATCACTGCTCAGCCATCCTGTGTTCATCAGACCAGTCAATTTTGCATTTTTGAGCATGTCAAATTTCATATGGTAAATGCACATTGAAACATATTGCAAATGCGCGTGACTTGCAATATGATTCTATAGTGAAAAAACATCACCTAATGGACATGATGAAATCAACACAACGAGTGATGGAAATGTACAACTATCACTGCTCGGCCATCATGTGTCCATCAGACCAGTCAATTTTGCATTTTTGAGAATGTCAAATTTCATATGGTAAATGCACATTGAAACATATTGCAAATGCGCGCGCACTTGCAATATGATTCTATAGTGTAAAAACATCACCTAATGGACATGATGAAATCAACACAACGAGTGATGGAAATGTACAACTATCACTGCTCGGCCATCCAGAGTTCATCAGGCCAGTCAATTTTGCATTTATGCAGGATTTTTGAGCATGTCAAATTTCTTACGTCATTTGGCCCACAAAAAAAATCCTTATGCACAATTTAAAAAAATATATAAAAAAATATGATAATAAAATTGGACAAAAGTATATTCATACAGTTCTTACACATGTGTAATTGACAAAAAAATTGAAAGAATTTCAAAAACGGTCAGAAAGCACTTTTTAAGGGTGTGTGAAGTTTTTACAAAATCTTGACATTTTTGACTTTTGACTTTTGACTTCCTATGAAATCATATTGGAATTGGACAAAACATATTCCTTATGCGCATGTAAAAAAAAAAAAATTATGATAATAAAATTGGACAAAAGTATATTCATACAGTTCTTACACATGTGTAATTGACAAAAAATCGAAAGAATTTCGAAAAACGGTCCAGAAAGCACTTTTTTTAAGGGTGTGAAGTTTTTACAAAATTTTGAAATTTTGACTTTTGACTTTTGACTTCCTATGAAATCATATTGGAATTGGACAAAACATATTCCTTATGCGCATGTAAAAAAAAAAAAAAAAAAAAAAAATTATGATAATAAAATTGGACAAAAGTATATTCATACAGTTCTTACACATGTGTAATTGACAAAAAATCGAAAGAATTTCGAAAAACGGTCCAGAAAGCACTTTTTTATGGGTGTGTGAAGTTTTTTACAAAATTTTGACATTTTTGACTTTTGACTTTTGACTTCCTATGAAATCATATTGGAATTGGACAAAACATATTCCTTATGCGCATATAAAAAAAATTAAAAAAATTATGATAATAAAATTGGACAAAAGTATATTCATACAGTTCTTACACATGTGTAATTGACAAAAAAATCGAAAGAATTTCGAAAAACGGTCCAGAAAGCACTTTTTTAAGGGGTGATAAGTTTTTGAAAAAAGTTCATTTTTTCAAAATTTTACTTTTGGACATTAATTTGGGTTACATATCCAATATGAAAAACCCCGGTGGAGCGCATTTGCCCCCTGTTGAATTTTAAAGTGTTACAACTGGCAATTACCATATGGCATTTGCAATACACTTTGGATGAATCAACGCCGAATTGGGTGGTATTGGCCAATGTGTATATGGTTTGTCCGATGCCAATGACATGCCATTCATTTTTGTCCAATATGTCAGTGACCCTCTGCCTTCTCTACTTATTGGAAATCATGTGTGGTGTGTGTGGTGTGTGTGTGGTGTGTGTGTGTGTGTGTGTGTGTGTGTGTGTGTGTGTGTGTGTGTGTGTGTGTGTGTGTGTGTGTGTGTGTGTGTGTGTGTGTGTGTGTGTGTGTGTGTGTGTGTGTGTGTGTGTGTGTGTGTGTGTGTGTGTGTGTGGTGTGTGTGTGTGGTGTGTGTGAATACGGGCTCTGCACAGTGTTTGCCAAAGGATATGGGAAGGTGCCACTCCTCATTCCTACAATACAGTGAGTGACGGACGATACAGTACATGAAGTCAGTTTGACTGTCAGACATGGCTGAGGTCAGAGGGCACAAAACCCCTTACCCTGCTTGATGAGGGAGGACCATGGGAAGAGAACGAGAGAGTGGGGGGAGGGACATGAGTGGGGAGAAGAGAGATCGGAAAGAGAATGAGAGTGGGAGAGGAAGATACTGAGAGTGGGAGAGAGTGGGAGGGAGAGGGAGAGGGAGAGGGAGAATGAGAATGGGAGTGAGAGGGAGGGAGGGAGAATGGGAGTGGGAGGGAGGGAGGGAGAATGGGAGTGGGAGGGAGGGAGAATGGTGAGAGGAGGGAGAATGGGAGTGGGAGGGAGGGAGGGAGAATGGGAGTGGGAGGGAGGGAGGGAGAATGGGAGTGGGAGGGGAAGAGGGAGGGAGGGAGAATGGGAGTGGGAGGGAGGGAGGGAGAATGGGAGTGAGAAGGGGGGAGAATGGGAGGGAGGAGGGAGGGAGGAGGGGAGAATGGGGAGGAGGGAGGGAGGGAGGGAGGGAGAATGGGAGTGAGAGGGAGGGAGGGAGAATGGGAGTGGGAGGAGGAGGGAGAATGGGAGTGGGAGGGAGGGAGGGAGGGAGGGAGGGAGAATGGGAGTGGGGAGGGAGGGAGGGAGAATGGGAGTGGGAGGGAGGAGGGAGAATGGGAGTGGGAGGGAGGGACGGAGGGAGAATGGGGTGGGAGGGAGGAGGGAGTGGGAGGGAGGGAGGGAGGGAGAATGGGAGGGAGGGAGGGAGGGAGGGAGGGAGAATGGGAGTGGGGAGGGAGGGAGGGGGAGGGGAGGGAGGGGAGTGGGAGGGAGGAGGGAGGGAGAATGGGAGTGGGAGGGAGGGAGGGAGAATGGGAGTGAGGGAGGGAGGGAGAATGGGGGAGGGAGGGAGGGAGAATGGGAGTGAGAGGGAGGGAGGGAGAATGGGAGTGAGAGGAGGGAGGAGAATGGGAGAGAGGAGGGGGGAGAATGGGAGTGAGAGGGAGGGAGGGAGAATGGGAGTGGGAGGGAGGGAGGGAGAATGGGAGTGAGAGGGAGGGAGGGAGAATGGGAGTGAGAGGGAGGGAGAATGGGAGAGAAATAGAGGAATGGTACACAACAATATTTGGGTATGAAGGGTTGATGAGGGAGGGAGGGGAAAGAGGAAAAGGGAGGGAGGGAGGAAGGAAGAGAGGGAAAGAGTGAAAGAAGGAGGGAGAAACATGTCCCAGATTCCCATGCTATTTAATAGAGAGCATTACCAAAATGAGCTGATAGAATGTTAGAGAAGAGGGGAACGTGACAGCGTGTGTGTGTGTGTGTGTGCAGACAGATATGTGACTGATCGTAAGCAGGAATATACTTGATGTGCTGTAGTATCAAGCAGACTTTCCACGCAGGACTTTTTCTTTGCTGACCGATGAAAACTGCCTCTTCAGACCAGGATCCTGGGGATAGTATTATACCGTAGTATGTACATTGTAATTGAAAACTGTGAATTAGTAGACAGTATTATAGTATGTGTTGTGTTGGAGTAGTATTTTTCTTTAGGATCTTTGTCTTCCTTGCAAATATGGAGATTTAACTAGAACGTATTTCTATTGGATGCTTGACAGAGTACAGAATAGATGATCAACTTTAATGTATTTGATCTATTTGTAAATTGAGACATTCATAACACACACACACACACACACACACACACACACACACACACACACACACACACACACACACACACACACACACACACACACACACACACACACACACACACACACACACACACACACACACACACACACACACCATGTGGTCTGCCTGCTGAGGGGCCTACCTGGGACTCCTCCGGGTGTGTCTGAGAGAGACGGACAGAAGACGGGAGAGACTTAAAAGAGAGAAAAAGAGGAAGGAGAGCGAGTGAGTCAAGGAGATGTACCTGTACAAAGCCACCTGTTCAGACATCCCTAACCCAAAGCAGAAGGGAGCTTCCAAACAAACGGACAAGGGCCCAGGGGGACCGGCGGGACAGGGGGGTCAGGGTGGCCAAGGAAGGAAATGTCAGCAGGGTTCGGCGAGGCCCGGGGCAAGACCCTACACCCCTCTTATGCTGTGGGGTGGACTGAGAGCCAACACCCCTCTGGAGGTCAAACAACTGGAGGAGTTTCTCAGTGTTCACGCTCTGTCCCTACAGGACACTGTGATGAACCAGACCCACATGACCTACAGGTAATACTCCACGTACTGGTGTGTGTGTGTGTCGTTTACGCTGAGCAACGTTGTGCAAATGGCATACAGCTGTCTGTGTGTGTATGTTTGCGGTAAGTCATTATTATTGGAAGTAGGGGAGCTGATGCTGTCCAACCTATTGGTTTAACCAGTGTTTGAAAATGTGATGCTGATGCTGTCCAACCTATTGGTTTAACCAGGGTTTGAAAATGTGATGCTGATGCTGTCCAACCTATTGGTTTAACCAGGGTTTGAAAATGTGATATGGATACAGGAAAGGGGGATATCTAGTCAGTTACACAACTGAATGCATTCAACGGAAATGTCTCTTCTGCATTTAACCCCTCTGAATCAGAGCGGTGCAGGAGGGGCTGCCTTAATCAATGTCCATGTCATCGGTGGCCAGGGAGCAGTTGATGTCGCTGTTGTTGTTGCTGTTGTTGTTGCTGTTGCTGTTGTTGTTGCTGTTGTTGTTGCTGTTGTTGTTGCTGTTGTTTGTTGTTGCTGTTGTTATTTGCTGTTGCGGTATTATGGGATGGATTATAATGCCGTCCATTTTTTTTATCTTTTAAAAAAAATAATTTAATTATCTAATTATTATTAGAGGTGTTCTAATAACAATCCTGTTTTCTGTATTTGTTTAATCTAATGTTGATATGAAGATGTATTTTTCCGTATAAATTGTGTTTTCTAGTGAAGCTTCGAACAATAGTTTGAGTTATGTAATGTTTACTTGGCCTGAAACCCTATTGGCCGTACTCTGCTCTGCCATTGGATGGTTATTGGTATGCCCAGTTGATGCCAGCTGGATGTTCTTAGAGAGGTTTGTCTGCTATGTGGCATTGGGATGTCTGGCTGATTGCTACTGTAGTTTTCTCTAACTTGCAGCTGACAACTAGCTGGTGTGGGTTTTGGTTGATGAGAACTAGCTGGTGTGGGTGTTAGTTAATGAGAACTAGCTGGTGTGGGTGTTAGTTAATGAGAACTAGCTGGTGTGGGTGTTAGTTGATGAGAACTAGCTGGTGTGGGTGTTAGTTGATGAGAACTAGCTGGTGTGGGTGTTAGTTGATGAGAACTAGCTGGTGTGGGTGTTAGTTGAGAAACTAGCTGGTGTGGGTGTTAGTTGATGAGAACTAGCTGGTGTGGGTGTTAGTTGAGAACTAGCTGGTGTGGGTGTTAGTTGATGAGAACTAGCTGGTGTGGGTGTTAGTTGAGCACTAGCTGGTGTGGGTGTTAGTTGATGAGAACTAGTTGGTGTGGGTGTTAGTTGAGAACTAGCTGGTGTGGGTGTTAGTTGATGAGAACTAGCTGGTGTGGGTGTTAGTTGATGAGAACTAGCTGGTGTGGGTGTTAGTGGATGAGAACTAGTTGGTGTGGGTGTTAGTGGATGAGAACTAGCTGGTGTGGGTGTTAGTTAATGAGAACTAGCTGGTGTGGGTGTTAGTTGATGAGAACTAGCTGGTGTGGGTGTTAGTTGATGAGAACTAGCTGGTGTGGGTGTTAGTTGATGAGAACTAGTTGGTGTGGGTGTTAGTGGATGAGAACTAGCTGGTGTGGGTGTTAGTTGATGAGAACTAGCTGGTGTGGGTGTTAGTTGATGAGAACTAGCTGGTGTGGGTGTTAGTTGATGAGAACTAGCTGGTGTGGGTGTTAGTTGATGAGAACTAGCTGGTGTGGGTGTTAGTTGATGAGAACTAGTTGGTGTGGGTGTTAGTGGATGAGAACTAGCTGGTGTGGGTGTTAGTTGATGAGAACTAGCTGGTGTGGGTGTTAGTTGAGAACTAGCTGGTGTGGGTGTTAGTTGATGAGAACTAGCTGGTGTGGGTGTTAGTTAATGAGAACTAGCTGGTGTGGGTGTTAGTTGATGAGAACTAGTTGGTGTGGGTGTTAGTTGATGAGAACTAGCTGGTGTGGGTGTTAGTTGATGAGAACTAGCTGGTGTGGGTGTTAGTTGATGAGAACTAGCTGGTGTGGGTGTTAGTTGATGAGAACTAGCTGGTGTGGGTGTTAGTTGATGAGAACTAGCTGGTGTGGGTGTTAGTTGATGAGAACTAGCTGGTGTGGGTGTTAGTTGATGAGAACTAGCTGGTGTGGGTGTTAGTTAATGAGAACTAGCTGGTGTGGGTGTTAGTTGGATTCCTGGGATATTGTTCACCCCCGCTATAGAAGAGTTGTTCTCGTTGCGTGTGTGTGTGTGTGTGTGTGTGAGAACTGTGTGCTGGGAGGTGTGTGTGTGTTGTTAACTTTCTACTTTGGGAATCTAGGTGTTCTGTTTGTGGTTCATCACCTTGGTGACCGTTCGTTAGAGCAGCTGTGTGTGTGTGTGTGTGTGTGTGTGTGTGTGTGTGTGTGTGTGTGTGTGTGTGTGTGTGTGTGTGTGTGTGTGTGCGTGTGCGTGTGCGTGTGTGTGTGAGAGGGTGTGTGTTGTCCAGTGATATATACATTTACCTTGATTATTGTTCTTACTTTCCCGTCTCTAGAAACATACAACATGGCCGCTCAGGGATGTTAACATGGCAGGTCAGAGATGTTAACATGGCAGGTCAGAGATGTTAACATGGCAGGTCAGAGATGTTAACATGGCCACTCAGGGATGTTAACATGGCCACTCAGGGATGTTAACATGGCCACTCAGGGATGTTAACATGGCCACTCAGGGATGTTAACATGGCAGGTCAGAGATGTTAACATGGCCACTCAGGGATGTTAACATGGCAGGTCAGAGATGTTAACATGGCAGGTCAGAGATGTTAACATGGCACTCAGGGATGTTAACATGGCCAGGTCAGGATGTTAACATGGCATCTCAGGGATGTTAACATGGCCACTCAGGGATGTTAACATGGCAGGTCAGAGATGTTAACATGGCAGGTCAGAGATGTTAACATGGCCACTCAGGGATGTTAACATGGCAGGTCAGGGATGTTAACATGGCAGGTCAGAGATGTTAACATGGCCGGTCAGGGATGTTAACATGGCCACCAGGAATGTTAACATGGCCACTCAGGGATGTTAACATGGCAGGTCAGAGATGTTAACATGGCAGGTCAGAGATGTTAACATGGCAGGTCAGAGATGTTAACATGGCCACTCAGGGATGTTAACATGGCCAGGTCAGAGATGTTAACATGGCCACTCAGGATGTTAACATGGCCAGGATGCTAACATGGCAGGATGTTAACATGGCCAGGACGTGCTAACAGGCCACTCAGGGATGTTAACATGGCCACTCAGGGATGTTAACATGGCCACTCAGGGATGTTAACATGGCAGGTCAGGATGTTAACATGGCCACTCAGGGATGTTAACATGGCCACTCAGGGATGTTAACATGGCCACTCAGGGATGTTAACATGGCCACTCAGGGATGTTAACATGGCAGCTCAGGGATGTTAACATGGCCACTCAGGGATGTTAACATGGCAGCTCAGGGATGTTAACATGGCCACTCAGAGATGTTAACATGGCCACTCAGGGATGTTAACATGGCCACTCAGGGATGTTAACATGGCCAGGGATCAACATGGATGTTAACATGGCAGGTCAGGATGTTAACATGGCCACTCAGGTGGATGTTAACATGGCAGGTCAGGGATGTTAACATGGCAGCTCAGGGATGTTAACATGGCCACTCAGGGATGTTAACATGGCAGCTCAGGGATGTTAACATGGCCACTCAGGGATGTTAACATGGCCACTCAGAGATGTTAACATGGCAGGTCAGAGATGTTAACATGGCAGGTCTGGGATGTTAACATGGCCGCTCAGAGATGTTAACATGGCCACTCAGAGATGTTAACATGGCAGCTCAGGGATGTTAACATGGCCACTCAGGGATGTTAACATGGCCACTCAGAGATGTTAACATGGCAGGTCAGAGATGTTAACATGGCAGGTCAGGGATGTTAACATGGCCGCTCAGGGATGTTAACATGGCAGGTCAGAGATGTTAACATGGCCGCTCAGGGATGTTAACATGGCAGCTCAGGGATGTTAACATGGCCACTCAGAGATGTTAACATGGCAGGTCAGAGATGTTAACATGGCAGGTCAGGGATGTTAACATGGCAGGTCAGAGATGTTAACATGGCAGGTCAGAGATGTTAACATGGCCACTCAGGGATGTTAACATGGCAGGTCAGAGATGTTAACATGGCAGGTCAGAGATGTTAACATGGCAGGTCTGGGATGTTAACATGGCAGGTCAGGGATGTTAACATGGCAGGTCAGAGATGTTAACATGGCAGGTCAGGGATGTTAACATGGCAGGTCAGGTATGTTAACATGGCAGGTCAGGGATGTTAACATGGCAGGTCAGAGATGTTAACATGGCAGGTCAGGGATGTTAACATGGCCACTCAGGGATGTTAACATGGCAGGTCAGGATGTTAACATGGCAGGTCAGAGATGTTAACATGGCAGGTCAGAGATGTTAACATGGCAGGTCAGAGATGTTAACATGGCAGGTCAGAGATGTTAACATGGCAGGTCAGGGATGTTAACATGGCAGGTCAGTGATGTTAACATGGCAGGTCAGGGATGTTAACATGGCCACTCAGGGATGTTAACATGACCACTCAGGGATGTTTTTGTTGTCATTCAACGAGAGACAACTTATTTTCATGCACATTTTTTCACTGAAAAATACTGCACCAAACATGGACTGAGGAGACTGGGGAGGGGAGAACGTTCACTCATGTCCTTTTGTCCAAGACACTGAAGAGGTCGTTTGTTTTCATCACATTGAATGTGCAGCGTTGGACGCACACGTTGATTATCCTTCATCAAAGTGGATGACGATCTGTAAGAAAAAGGGAAAGAAAAATATTGAATAAAAATATTGAATAAAAATATTGAATAAAAATATTGAATGACCAGACCTTTTCATAGATAAAATCAATCAATGTTTATTAACAAGAACAAAACAATACTATCAACATCTATCTCAGTCATGTGTGCATCTCCGCGTGGTCTTTGGCGTTTCATAGCCACAGAAGGACCCTCATGACATCAGACATCCATTTATCAGACATCATTTAATCTTGAGAGGAGATATGATGAACATCCTCTAATTCCCCCCTTTTATTTAAGGTCCTGACACCTCTCGCCTAGTGATATTGGACTGTGAGGAGTTGAGATTACGAGGGCAGAGGTGGTTATGTTCAGCACGTGTCACATGCTCTCTCTCGCTCTGTGTGTGTGTGTGTGTGTGTGTGTGTGTGTGTGTGTGTGTGTGTGTGTGTGTGTGTGTGTGTGTGTGTGTGTGTGTGTGTGTGTGTGTGTGTGTGTGTGCAAAGTGCAGATTCAGTCGTTTAACCTTGTACAGAAGGCTGTGTGAAGGTTAGAGAGGTAGTGACCCTGCTGATGTACTTTATTGTCCATGCCCTCCCTCCCTCCCTCCCTCCCTCCCTCCCTCCCACACACACAGCATGACCCTGCATAGCACAGTAAATCACCCCCGTCGTACCCAGTGACCTCTTTAGCCCTTTGGATTGTGGGAACTGCTCTGCCCCCACAGGCACAACTGACAGACGCGAGAGTGACGAGGGCATTCATGAAACCAGTGCCCTTATTCAGACATTATCAGATCAATTTCACCTTCGTACCCACATCGGTACCTGAATATCAATCTTTTCAGTGCTGGAAAATCAATGCAGGGACTTTAGCTTCAAGAAGCACAACGACAGTGTTCTTTACCTCGTGTCACTGTTACATAGCCACATTTGTCCTGCTGAGATGTATCAAGCTTGCGCCTGTGGCAACAAAGTCCATTATTTTAGAAGGTCTGTATTATTTTAGACAGCCATGGCTGTCTAATGGAGTTGTTTGTTTTGGATGGCTGTCTAATGGAGTTGTTTGTTTTGGATGGCTGTCTAATGGAGTTGTTTGTTTTGGATGGCTGTCTAATGGAGTTGTTTGTTGTGGATGGCTGTCTAATGGAGTTGTTTGTTGTGGATGGCTGTCTAATGGAGTTGTTTGTTGTGGATGGCTGTCTAATGGAGTTGTTTGTTTTGGATGGCTGTCTAATGGAGTTGTTTGTTGTGGATGGCTGTCTAATGGAGTTGTTTGTTTGGATTGTTTGTTGTTTGTTTTGGATGGCTGTCTAATGGAGTTGTTTGTTGTTTAATGGATTGTTTGTTGAGATGCTGTCTAATGGAGTTGTTTGTTGTGGATGGCTGTCTAATGGAGTTGTTTGTTTTGGATGGCTGTCTAATGGAGTTGTTTGTTTTGGATGGCTGTCTAATGGAGTTGTTTGTTGTGGATGGCTGTCTAATGGAGTTGTTTGTTTGGATGGCTGTCTAATGGAGTTGTTTGTTGTGGATGGCTGTCTAATGGAGTTGTTTGTTTTGGATGGCTGTCTAATGGAGTTGTTTGTTTTGGATGGCTGTCTAATGGAGTTGTTTGTTTTGGATGGCTGTCGATATGGAGTGACCGTGGAGATCTGTGGTGGGATTTAACTGTGTTTATCAGCAGTGAGGAGAGGGTAAGACGGAAAGAGAGGGGGTGGAGAGAGAGGGAGGTGGAGAGAGGGGGGGGTGGAGAAGAGAGGGGGTGGAGAGGAGGGTGGAGAGAGAGAGAGAGAGGGTGGAGAGAGAGAGGGGGTGGAGAGAGAGGGATGAGAGAGAGCGGAGTGGAAGAGAGATGAGAGGAGTGGAGGCTGTCTGAGAGAGAGAGAGAGAGGAGGAGTCTAGAGGAGGTGGAGAGGGAGAGAGAGAGGGGGGGAGTGGGGGGTGGAGAAAGAGAGAGGGGGGTGGAGAGAGAGAGAGAGAGGGGTGGAGAGAGAAAGGTAGTGAGAGAGAGAGAGGGGTGGAGAGAGAGAGGGGGTGAGAGAGAGGGGGGTGGGAGAGTGGGGGTGGAGAGAGAGAGGGGTGGAGAGAGAGATAGGTGGAGAGAAGGTGGAGAGAGAGAGGGGTGGAGAGAGAGAGAGAGAGAGGGGGTGGAGAGGAGAGAGAGAGAGGGAGGTGGGTGGGTGGTGGAGAGAGGGTGGTAGAGGAGAGGGGGTATGGAGAGAGAGAGAGGTGGAGAGAGAGAGAGAGAGAGAGAGAGAGAGAGAGAGAGAGAGAGGGGGTGGAGAGAGAGAGGGGTGGAGAGAGAGGGGGGTGGAGAGAGAGAGGGGTGGAGAGAGAAAGGGTGGCGAGAGGGAGAGGGAGAGAGAGAGAGAGGGAGGGAGGTGGGTGGTGAGAGGGCGAGAGGGGGTGGGTAGAGAGAGAGGAGAGAGAGGGGGTGGAGATAGAGAGAGAGGCGAGGGGTGGAGAGAGAGAGAGAGGGGTGAGAGAGAGGGAGAGAGGGGGTGGAGAGAGAGAGAGAGGTGGGTGGAGAGAGAAAGGTGGAGAGAGAGAGAGAGGGGGAGTGGAGAGAGAGAGGGGTGGAGAGAGAGGGGGGGTGGAGGGAGAGAGAGAGAGAGAGAAGGGGTGGTGGAGAGAGGGGGTGGAGAGAAAGGAAGAGGGGGGGTGGAGAGAGAGAGAGAGAGAGGGGGGGGTGGAGAGAGAAAGGGTGGAGAGAGAGAGTGGGGGTGAGAGAGAGAGAGGGGGGGTGGAGAGAGGGGGGTGGGAGGGTGGTGAGAGAGAGGGGTGGTGAGAGAGAGAGGTGGTGGAGAGAGAGAGAGAGGAAGGGGGTGGAGAGAGAGAGGGGTGGAGAGAGAGAGGGGGGTGGAGAGATGGGAGAGAGAGAGATGGGGGGTGGAGAGAGAGGGGGGTGGAGAGAGAGGGGTGGAGAGAAAGAGAGAGAGGGGGTGGAGAGAGAGAGAGGGGGTGGAGAGAGAGGGGTGGAGAGAGCGAGGTGGTGGAGAGAGACGTAGCCTTCACTGCTATTCGCCCAGGAGCCAGTGGAGACGACAGAGTTGTTTGAGCATCACTGGGGTGCTATTCACTCAACTGGTGGATTTACTGGATTAGTTCAGTGTTAGCTAGCTACATAGCTGTCTTTGTTTCCAAGATAATTGTGTAGGGAGTGAGAGAGCCTTGGGTGATTATCTTAATTCAGAGGGGGTGGCCAGCTATTTGTCGTCCTTAACGTAGGAGACTCTGGTGGCCAACAGCTAACTGCTAACAGCAGAGAGAGACTGTTTTGAGCAAGAACCCGGAGGTGGTTTCACATTTTCGTTTGGTTTCATTGGAGCGTTTGATTTGTTTGATTGGCTAGCTGCATAGCCGTCTTTGTTTCAAAGATAATTGTGTAGTCTAGACCGATTCCCTAGCCAGCTATTGCCTTGGTTGGTTAAAGAGAGGGAGCTTTGATTGTCCGGTCCCTGAGGTTAGAGCCAGCTAGGTGTAACTCAACGTAACGAAACAACACTGCTAGCTAGCCAACAGCTAACTGCTAATAGCAGCACTGTAGAAAGAGATTACACTCAACGGAACGACTTGATTAGTGTAGTGTCAACAACGCAGCTACTGCCAGCTAGCCTACTTCAGCAGTACTGTATCATTTTTAATCATTTTAGTCAATAAGATTCTTGCTAGATAAGCTTGAACTTTCTGAACATTCGAGGTTAGGTAGTCCGCTTGTCATTCCAATTTCCTTGCATTAGCGTAGCCTTTTCTGGAGCCTGTCAGCTATGTGTCTGTCTATCCCTGTTCTCTCCTCTCTGCACAGACCATACAAACGCTCCACACCGCGTGGGGTGGACCAACGAACCTGGTGGTCCCAGCGCGTACGACCCATTTTAGTTCCAGGTCTCTGGTAGCCTCTGGAACTGCCAACGTGTAACAAGGCAGGTTCATCTCAGCCTATGCCTCCCTCCAGTCCCTTGACTTCTGGCACTGACGAGATCTGGAGGTGGAGAAGGAGAGAGAGATCATGGATCACGATAGAGAGACAGATAACACTGGTACTGCTCTCTCCTCGTCCGCCCACGTGTTCTCGCACACCCCGAGAGCTTCTGGGTCAGCGGGGTGGTGGCACCGGGATCCTCATCTCTCCCAAGTGGTCTTTCTCTCAGCCTCCCCTTACCCATCTGTCTATTGCCTCCTTTGAATTCCATGCTGTCACAGTTACCAGCCCTTTCCAGAGCTTAACATCCTTATCATTTATCGCCCTCCAGGTTCCCTGGAGAGTTCATCAATGGAGCTTGATGCCTTGGATAAGCTCCTTTCCCTGGAGGACGGCTCACCTCTGGGATTTAGTTCTGGGCGACTTTAACCTCCCACGTCTACCTTTGACTCATTCCTCTCTGCCTCCTTCTTTCCACTCCTCTCCTCTTTGACCTCACCCTCTCACCCTCCCCCTACTCACAAGGGGCAATAGCTTGACCTCATCTTTACTAGATGCTGTTCTTCCACTAACCTCATTGCAACTCCCTCCAAGTCTTATCCTTTTCCCTCTCACAGTTCTCAGCAACCTCCCCAGGAGACTCATCCGAGGGGGTGGAGAGACTACCTCATCTTTACTAGAGGGGGATGGAAAGTCTCCGACCACTACCTATCCTTTTCCCTCTCGCTCTCATCCAACACCTCCCCACACTGCCCCTAGGATGGTATCGCGCCGTCCCACCTTCGCTCTCTCTCCCCCGCTACTCTCTCCTCTTCCATCCTATCTTCTCTTCCCTCTGCTCAAACTTTCTCCAACCTATCTCCCTGATTCTGCCTCCTCAACCCTCCTCTCCTCCCTTACTGCATCCTTTGACTCCCTATGTCCCCTATCCTCCAGGCCGGCTCGGTCCTCCCCCTCCCGCCTCCGTGGCTCGACGACTCATTGCGAGCTCACAGAACAGGGCTCCGGGCAGCCGAGCGGAAATGGAGGAAAACTGGCCCTGCGGACCTGGCATCCTTTCACTCCTCCTCTCTACATTTTCCTCCTCTGTCTCTGCTGCTAAAGCCACTTTCTACCATTCTAAATTCCAAGGGTGCCTCTAACCCTAGGAAGCTCTTTGCCACCTTCTCCTCCCTCCTGAATCCTCCCCTCCTCCTCTCTCTGCAGATGACTTCTCGTCAACCATTTGAAAGAAAGAAGGTTCCTTTCACTCCTCCTTCTCTACATTTTCCTCCTCTGAGACCTTCTACCATCCCAAGCATGGAGAGAGAGGGGGTGGGAGAGAGCAGAGACTTCGTGGAACCATTTTGAAAAGAAGGTCGATGACAGATCCTCGTGGCTAAGTCAAACGACACCGCTGGTTCTGCTCACACTGCCCTACCCTGGAGAGAGACTCTTTCTCCCCTCTCCAGATGAAACCTCGCGTCTTGTGAGGCCGGTGGCCCAACAACCTGCCCGGGTGGACCCTATCCCCTCCTCTCTTCTCCAGACCATTTCCGGAGACCTTCTCCCTTACCTCACCTGGCTCATCAACTCATCCCTGACCGCTGGCTACGAGAGGGGGTCTTCAAGAGAGCGAGAGTTGCACCCCTTCTGAAAAAACCTACACTCGATCCCTCCGATGTCAGAGAACTACAGACCAGTATCCCTTCTCTTTTCTCTCCAAAACTCTTGAGCGTGAGTCCTTGTGCCAGCTCTACCGCTATCTCTCAGAATGACCTTCTTGATCCAAATCAGGTGGTTTCAAGACTAGTCATTCAACTGAGACTGAGAGGCGCTCCGCACTCTTCTCTGGAGAGAGAGGCGCTGGAGAGAGAGAGAGGGGTGGAGACTCTCTCTCCTCACGGAGGCGCTGCTCTCAGAGAGAGGGGTGAGAGATCGAGAGTGAACCATCAGAGATCCTCCTCTCCACCCTCTCCGGGTGGGCATCTCCTCGAGACGCTGATTGCGTCCTACCTGACAGGTCGCTCCTACCAGGTGGCGTGGCGAGAATCTGTCTCCTCACCACGCGCTCTCACCACTGGTGTCCCCCAGGGCTCTGAGAGAGGCCTCTCTTATTCTCGCTATACACCAAGTCACTTGGCTCTGTCATAACCTCACATGTCTCTCCTATCATTGCTATGCAGACGACACACAATTAATCTTCTCCTTTCCCCTTCTGATGACCAGGTGGCGAATCGCATCTCTGCATGTCTGGCAGACATAGAGTGTGGATGACGGATCACCACCTCAAGCTGAACCTCAGCAAGACAGAGCTCCTCTTCCTCCCGGGAAGGACTGCCCGAGAGATGATCTCACGGCTGACATGTGTCCTCCTCCCAGAGCGAGAACCTCCGTGATCCTGACCTCCTGAACCTCAGCAAGAGAGAGGGGGAGAGAGGCGAGAGAGGGGGACAACACCCTGAGAGTTCTCAGAGAACATCAAGGCGGTGTCCCGTTCCTGTAGGTTCATGCTCTACAACATCCGCAGAGTACGACCCTGCCTCACACAGAAGCGGCGCAGGTCCTAATCCAGGCACTTGTCATCTCCCGTCTTGATTACTGCAACTCGCTGTTGGCTGGGCTCCCTGCCTGTGCCATTAAACCCCTACAACTCATCCAGAAGCCGCAGCCCGTCTGGTGTTCAACCTTGGAGAAGTTCTCTCACGTGGAGAGAGAGAGCTCTCTCCACTGGCTTCCAGTTGAAGTCGCATCCGCTACAAGACCATGGTGCTGGCCACGGAGCTGGAGAGGGGAACGGCACCTCAGTACCTCCAGGCTCTGATCAGGCCCTACACCCAAACAAGGGCACTGCGTTCATCCACCTCTGGCCTGCTCGCCTCCCTACCACTGAGGAAGTACAGTTCCCGCTCAGCCCAGTCAAAACTGAGAGGGGGGTGGAGAGCTCGCCCCCAAGGTGGAACAAACTCCCTGGAGAGACGCCAGGACAGCGGAGTCAATCACCACCTTCCGGAGACACCTGAAACCCCACTCTTCAAGGAATACCTAGGATAGGGTAAGTAAGGGTAAGTAATCCTTCTCACCCCCCCAACAAGATTTAGATGCAAGTGGCTGTTCCACTGGTTGTCATAAGGGGTATGCACCAATTTGTAAGTCGCTCTGGATAAGAGCGTCTGCTAAATGACTTAAATGTAAATGTAAATGGGGGTGAGAGAGCGAGGTGGTGGAGAGAGAGAGGGGAGAGAGAGAGAGGGAGGTGGAGAGAGGGGGGAGAGAGGGGTGGAGAGAGAGAGAGAGGGGGGTGGAGAGAGAGAGAGAGAGAGAGAGAGAGAGAGGGGGTGGAGAGAGAGAGAGAGGGGGTGGAGAGAGAGGGGTGAGAGAGAGAGAGAGAGAGAGAGGGGGGGGTGGAGAGAGAGGGGGTGGAGAGAGAGGGAGGGAGTGGAGAGAGAGAGGGGGGTGGAGAGAGAGAGAGGGGGTGGAGTGAGAGAGGGGGTGGAGAGAGAGGGGGTGGAGAGAGAGAGAGGGGGGTGGAGAGAGAGAGTGGAGAGGGGGTGGAGAGAGAGGGGGGGTGGAGAGAGAGGGGGTGGAGAGAGAGGGGGGGTGGAGAGAGAGGGGGGGAGAGAGAGAGGGGGTGGAGAGAGGGGGGGTGGAGAGAATACATTTCCAGCTTTATTACATGTTATAACCTGTCAGAAGGTCATGTGACTGATTCAATCTGTGTGCGTACACTTCTGTCTGCCTGTCAGGTTTCACTGTATCCACAGATCAACGTAAACACGCCAAGGAGACGTTATCTTATTAATCTCGGAAGACAAGAGAATATTTAACATTTGAGCAGCTCGTGTCCCCAGTAGTGCCTAATTGGCCAGACCATCAGAGAGAGTTGTCGTGACGTGTGGTGGTCAGGGTGGTCAGGGAAGAAAAGGGAGACATGGAGAGGTCAGGGGAGGTCAGGGGAGGTCAGGGAGACATGGGGAGGTCAGGGTGGTCAGGGTGGTCAGGGGAGGTCAGGGAGACATGGAGAGGTCAGGGAGACATGGAGAGGTCAGGGTGGTCAGGGTGGTCAGGGGAGGTCAGGGAGACATGGAGAGGTCAGGGTGGTCAGGGTGGTCAGGGGAGGTCAGGGAGACATGGAGAGGTCAGGGTGGTCAGGGTGGTCAGGGGAGGTCAGGGAGACATTGGGAGGTCAGGGTGGTCAGGGGAGGTCAGGGTGGTCAGGGAGGTCAGGGAGGCCAGGAGAGGCCAGGGTGGTCAGGGAGGCATGGGGTGGTCAGGGTGGCCAGGGTGGTCAGGGAGGCATGGGGTGGTCAGGGTGGTCAGGGTGGTCAGGGAGGCATGGGGAGGTCAGGGTGGTCAGGGAGGTCAGGGAGGTCAGGGAGGCATGGGGAGGTCAGGGTGGTCAGGGTGGTCAGGGAGGTCAGGGAGGCCAGGGGAGGCGGTCAGGGAGGCATGGGGAGTTCAGGGTGGTCAGGGAGGTCAGGGAGGCATGGGGAGGTCAGGGTGGTCAGGGTGGTCAGGGAGGTCAGGGAGGCATGGGGAGGTCAGGGTGGTCAGGGTGGTCAGGGAGGTCAGGGAGGCATGGAGAGGTCAGGGAGGCATGGAGGTCAGGGAGGCGTGGGGAGGTCAGGGTGGTCAGGGAGGCCAGGGGAGGACACGGTGGTCAGGGCGGTCAGAGAGGTCAGGGAGGCGTGGGGAGGTCAGGGTGGTCAGGGAGGCCAGGGAGGCGTGGGGAGGTCAGGGCGGTCAGAGAGGCCAGGGTGGTATGCTGCTGGAAAACAGTGCATGCCAGAGTAAAAACCAAGCCATGAGGTCAAAGGAATTGTAGATCTGGAGAAGGGTACCAAAACATTTCTGCAGCATTGAAGGTCCCCAAGAACACAGTGGCCTCCATCATTCTGCAGCATTGAAGGTCCCCAAGAACACAGTGGCCTCCATTATTCTTAAATGGAAGAAGTTTGGAACCACAAAGACTCTTCACAGAGCTGCCAAGCCAAACTGAGCAATCGGGGGAGAAGGGCCTTGGTCAAGGAGGTGACCAATAAGCTGATGGTCATTCTGAGCTCTAGAGTTTCTCTGTGGAGATGGGAGAACCTTCCAGAAAGACAACCATCTCTGCACCACTCCACCAATTAGGCCTTTATGATAGAGTGGCCAGACGGAAGCCACTCCTCATTAAAATGCACTTGACGGCCCGCTTGGAGTTTGCCAAAAGACACCTAAAGTTTCTCAGACCATGAGAGACAAGATTGAACTATTTGGCCTGAATGCCAAGCATCACGTCTGGAGTAAACCTGGCACTATCCCTACGGTGAAGCATGGTGGTGGCAACATCATGCTGTGGGGATGTTTTCAGCGGCAGAGACTGAGAGACTTGTCAGGATCGAGGCAACGACGATGGGAACAAAGTACAGAGATGACAACCTGCTCAGGACCTCAGACTGGTGCGAATGCTCACCTCCCAACAGCACAACAACCCTAAGCATACAGCCAAGACAACGCAGGAGTGGCTTCGGGACAAGTCTCTGAATGCCCTTGAGTTGCCCAGCCAGAGCCCTGACTTGAACACAATCGAACATTTCTGGAGGGACCTGAAAATAGCTGTGCAGCGACTCTCCCCACTCAACCTGACAGAGCATTAGAGGAACTGCAGAGAAAAATGGGAGAAACTCCCAAACTTGTAGCATCATACCTGGCAAAGGTTCTTCAAAAAAGTACTGAGTAAAGGGTCTGAGTTCTTATGTAAATGTGATATTTCATTAAAAGTGTTTAAAAAATATATGTTAAGAAATATTTCCATAACCCGTTTTTAATTTTGTCTTTATGGGATATTGTGTGTAGATTGATTAGGGAAAAAAAATCTATTGATTACATTTTAGATTAAGGATGTAACATAAGAAAATGTGGAAAAAGTCAATAGGTCTGAACACTTTCTGAAGGCACTGGAAATAACACAATTACAGTTAACAACAATGTACTTTAAATCAATTGTAAACTAAAGCTTATAATTTATTATACTTAGAGACACAATTCCCCCCAAAACAACAGCAGAGTCATGTTAGATGTGTAAAACTAATAATGATGTCATAATCCATGCTGTAAATGTCCAGGATTTGTGGGCGGAGCTAGAACGTTTTTGACACATTTGGATCAAGTGAACTGTCTCTTGAACAGCTTGAGAAGAGAATTGAGAACCACTGATTGATTTAGTCAACCTGTTTTTTAATTTGCATAAAACACCTTCACTGGTCATAATCATGATATGATGTCATAACACAACACATTAGATCAGCTGACATGACACTCTGACTCGCGGTTGTAGAAAAAAAGAGCTGTGTGCAAACCACGCCCCAAAATATTAAAATAAACCATTTCACCTACATTTTAATTATCAATAAAAGAACAAAGAACCATTTTGTGAACTGTAAAGAACCATTTAGTGAACTGTAAAGAACCATTTTGTGAACTGTAAATAACCATTTTGTGAACCGTAAAGAACCATTTTGTGAACCGTAAAGAACCATTTTGTGAACCGTAAAGAACCATTTTGTGAACTGTAAAGAACCATTTTGTAAACTGTAAAGAACCATTTTGTGAACCGTAAAGAACCATTTTGTGAACCGTAAAGAACCATTTTGTGAACTGTAAAGAACCATTGAAGAGCTCAAACGGTTTATTCGGGTCCACATAGAATTGTCACATTTCCCAAAAGAACACTTGAAGAACCCTCGTGCTTTGTGTGTATCCTCTCCCTACCTATTTGATTGACGGACAGATAACGGTTCTGCCCTCAGCCCTTACCCAAGGCAGACGAGAGGGGGGAGGCGTACTCTTTCATCGTGCCAGTCACCGCCACTGAGTGTGTGTACATGTCATCGGGATCTCCCCCAGCATTCCTACCGCATCTATTCGCTCCTTCCCTTCCCTTATCTCCTTCCCTTCTCTCATTCCCTTATCTCCTTCCCTTCCCTTCTCTCCGTTCCCTTCTCTCCTTCCCTTCCCTTCTCTTCTTCCCTTCCCTTCTCTCCGTTCCCTTCTCTCCGTTCCCTTCTCTCCGTTCCCTTCTCTCCTTCCCTTGTCTCCTTCCCTTGTCTCAATCTGTCAAAGTGATTTCATCATTGGATTTCGACACAGACATAATGTCACGTCCACCCCTATTACTTGCTGCATTGGATCATTCCGTGACCATGGGCACACAGTATATTCCTATAACCAGGGAGATGGGGCTGACTGTGGGGGCTACAGGATGGTACAGTCTTTACCACGCAACCAGCCCCTGGCATACAGCTGTCCTCTCCTATTATAGCAGCCAGGGGAGAGATGACTGTACAGGGCACAATTCATGACATGTGACTGCACGATGGGAACAAACCCTGCCATTTTCAAGTTTAGCCCAGTAGAGTGCAGCTGTCCAATCAGATCATGTCGACCAGCAGTGTTGCTGCTGTACATGACTTCATGTACCAATCTACACATCGAGAAGACACGGACACACTGCAAGAGACTAAAACACACACACACACAGACACACACACACAAATACATATACACACTCACACAGACACACACACACACAAATACACATACACACGCACGCACGCACACACACACACACACACACACACACACACAGACACACACAGACACAGACACACAAATACACATACACACTCACACAGACACACACACACACAAATACACATAC